>NW_026291739.1:600000-900000 GCF_023091745.1 Budorcas taxicolor
GTGTGAAAGACGAGCCGGTGAAGGGAAAAGAGGTTCCTCTGGAATGGACTGAGACATGTGGGGGACTCTTGGAATGGTGGCACGACCCTAGAGTTCCTCTCGCCGTTCCTGTTGAGAGGGCCTCCTCTTGAGATGCGACGGGAACGCCGGGAACTCTTTCCCGACGAAGCAGGGAAAGGATCCCTCATCTCGAGCTACGAGGCGGAAACGGGGCTCCTCTGGATGTGGGCGGGACCCTCGTGATTCCTCTCGAGTGGAGACGGGTATGTCGGGGAACTTATTGATTTGCACCAAGGGTGTGAAGGACCCTTTCGAAGTTCCAGAGGTGAGGTGTGATCAGCCTCGAGACGCCTCAGCGGAAATGGGCCTCATCTCGCCTGGAGGGGAGAACCTCCTGGATTTTCTCGAGTTGCGGCAGGTCTTCTCGTATTACGACGGGGACCTCAGGGACCCGCTCTTGTGGCCTCAGCAAAGGCCATTCCCCATGCGAGTTGCTAGGGGACCTCTCGGGATTCCTCTCCCGTCCATGCCGGGGCCTCAGTCCTTGTGTGGAGTCGGGGCCGGAACCTGAGGATTCCTCTCCAGTGTTGCCATGGATCTTGGGGTGCTTCTGAGTCTCCCCAGGGGAGTCAGGCCTCGTCTCGAGTGGGGGCATGCACGTGTGATTTCCTCCCGAGCTGCAGCAGTAGTGTCACGCTTCCTGTCACGTGGATCAAGGGATCTGTGGCTTTCCCTCGAGGCTGTCCCTCGAGGCTTTCCCACGAGGCTTTCCCACAGGGCTGTGCCACGTGCCACCTTGGTGTGAGTCGATCCTCGGTGTGAAAGACGAGCCGGTGAAGGGAAAAGAGGTTCCTCTGGAATGGACTGAGACATCTGGGGGACTCTTGGAATGGTGGCACGACCCTGGAGTTCCTCTCGCCGTTCCTGTTGAGAGGGCCTCCTCTTGAGATGCGACGGGAAGGCCGGGAACTCTTTCCCGACGAAGCAGAGAAAGGATCCCTCATCTCGAGCTACGAGGCGGAAACGGGGCTCCTCTGGATGTGGGCGGGACCCTCGTGATTCCTCTCGAGTGGAGACGGCTAGGTCGGGGAACTTCTTGATTTGCACCAAGGGTGTGAAGTAGCCTTTCGAAGTTCCAGAGTGACGTGTGATCAGCCTCGAGACGCCTCAGCGGAAATGGGCCTCATCTCGCCTGGAGGGGAGAACCTCCTGGATTTTCTCGAGTTGCAGCAGGTCTTCTCGAGTTACGACGGGGACCTCAGGGACCCGCTCTGGTGGCCTCAGCAAAGGCCAGTCCCCATGCGAGTTGCTAGGGGACCTCTCGGGATTCCTCTCCCGTCCATGCCGGGGCCTCAGTCCTTGTGTGGAGTCGGGGCCGGAACCTGAGGATTCCTCTCCAGTGTTGCCATGGATCTTGGGGTGCTTCTGAGTCTCCACAGGGGAGTCAGGCCTCGTCTCGAGTGGGGGCATGCACGTGCGCTTTCCTCCCGAGCTGCAGCAGTAGTGTCACGCTTCCTGTCACGTGGATCAAGGGATCTGTGGCTTTCCCTCGAGGCTTTCCCACGAGGCTTTCCCACAGGGCTGTGCCACGTGCCACCTTGGTGTGAGTCGATCCTCGGCGTGAAAGACGAGCCGGTGAAGGGAAAAGAGGTTCCTCTGGAATGGACTGAGACATCTGGGGGACTCTTGGAATGGTGGCACGACTCTGGAGTTCCTCTCGCCGTTCCTGTTGAGAGGGCCTCCTCTTGAGATGCGACGGGAACGCCGGGAACTCTTTCCCGACGAAGCAGGGAAAGGATCCCTCATCTCGAGCTACGAGGCGGAAACGGGGCTCCTCTGGATGTGGGCGGGACCCTCGTGATTCCTCTCGAGTGGAGACGGCTATGTCGGGGAACTTCTTGATTTGCACCAAGGGTGTGAAGGACCCTTTCGAAGTTCCAGAGGTGAGGTGTGATCAGCCTCGAGACGCCTCAGCGGAAATGGGCCTCATCTCGCCTGGAGGGGAGAACCTCCTGGATTTTCTTGAGTTGCGGCAGGTCTTCTCGAGTTACGACGGGGACCTCAGGGACCCGCTCTGGTGGCCTCAGGAAAGGCCAGTCCCCATGCGAGTTGCTAGGGGACCTCTCGGGATTCCTCTCCCGTCCATGCCGGGGCCTCAGTCCTTGTGTGAGTCGGGGCCGGAACCTGAGGATTCCTCTCCAGTGTTGCCAGGGATCTTGGGATGCTTCTGAGTCTCCCCAGGGGAGTCAGGCCACGTCTCGAGTGGGGGCATGCACGTGCGCTTTCCTCCCGAGCTGCAGCAGTCGTGTCACGCTTCCTGTCACGTGGATCAAGGGATCTGTGGCTTTCCCTCGAGGCTGTCCCTCGAGGCTTTCCCATGAGGCTTTCCCACAGGGCTGTGCCACGTGCCACCTTGGTGTGAGTCGATCCTCGGCGTGAAAGACGAGCCGGTGAAGGGAAAAGAGGTTCCTCTGGAATGGACTGAGAGATCTGGGGGACTCTTGGAATGGTGGCACGACCCTGGAGTTCCTCTCGCCGTTCCTGTTGAGAGGGCCTCCTCTTGAGATGCGACGGGAACGCCGGGAACTCTTTCCCGACGAAGCAGGGAAAGGATCCCTCATCTCGAGCTACGAGGCGGAAACGGGGCTCCTCTGGATGTGGGCGGGACCCTCGTGATTCCTCTCGAGTGGAGACGGCTATGTCGGGGAACTTCTTGATTTGCACCAAGGGTGTGAAGGACCCTTTCGAAGTTCCAGAGGTGAGGTGTGATCAGCCTCGAGACGCCTCAGCGGAAATGGGCCTCATCTCGCCTGGAGGGGAGAACCTCCTGGATTTTCTCGAGTTGCGGCAGGTCTTCTCGAGTTACGACGGGGACCTCAGGGACCCGCTCTGGTGGCCTCAGGAAAGGCCATTCCCCATGCGAGTTGCTAGGGGACCTCTCGGGATTCCTCTCCCGTCCATGCCGGGGCCTCAGTCCTTGTGTGGAGTCGGGGCCGGAACCTGAGGATTCCTCTCCAGTGTTGCCATGGATCTTGGGGTGCTTCTGAGTCTCCCCAGGGGAGTCAGGCCTCGTCTCGAGTGGGGGCATGCACGTGCGCTTTCCTCCCGAGCTGCAGCAGTAGTGTCACGCTTCCTGTCACGTGGATCAAGGGATCTGTGGCTTTAGCTCGAGGCTGTCCCTCGAGGCTTTCCCACGAGGCTTTCCCACAGGGCTGTGCCACGTGCCACCTTGGTGTGAGTCGATCCTCGGTGTGAAAGACGAGCCGGTGAAGGGAAAAGAGGTTCCTCTGGAATGGACTGAGACATGTGGGGGACTCTTGGAATGGTGGCACGACCCTAGAGTTCCTCTCGCCGTTCCTGTTGAGAGGGCCTCCTCTTGAGATGCGACGGGAACGCCGGGAACTCTTTCCCGACGAAGCAGGGAAAGGATCCCTCATCTCGAGCTACGAGGCGGAAACGGGGCTCCTCTGGATGTGGGCGGGACCCTCGTGATTCCTCTCGAGTGGAGACGGGTATGTCGGGGAACTTATTGATTTGCACCAAGGGTGTGAAGGACCCTTTCGAAGTTCCAGAGGTGAGGTGTGATCAGCCTCGAGACGCCTCAGCGGAAATGGGCCTCATCTCGCCTGGAGGGGAGAACCTCCTGGATTTTCTCGAGTTGCGGCAGGTCTTCTCGTATTACGACGGGGACCTCAGGGACCCGCTCTGGTGGCCTCAGGAAAGGCCATTCCCCATGCGAGTTGCTAGGGGACCTCTCGGGATTCCTCTCCCGTCCATGCCGGGGCCTCAGTCCTTGTGTGGAGTCGGGGCCGGAACCTGAGGATTCCTCTCCAGTGTTGCCATGGATCTTGGGGTGCTTCTGAGTCTCCCCAGGGGAGTCAGGCCTCGTCTCGAGTGGGGGCATGCACGTGTGATTTCCTCCCGAGCTGCAGCAGTAGTGTCACGCTTCCTGTCACGTGGATCAAGGGATCTGTGGCTTTCCCTCGAGGCTGTCCCTCGAGGCTTTCCCACGAGGCTTTCCCACAGGGCTGTGCCACGTGCCACCTTGGTGTGAGTCGATCCTCGGTGTGAAAGACGAGCCGGTGAAGGGAAAAGAGGTTCCTCTGGAATGGACTGAGACATCTGGGGGACTCTTGGAATGGTGGCACGACCCTGGAGTTCCTCTCGCCGTTCCTGTTGAGAGGGCCTCCTCTTGAGATGCGACGGGAAGGCCGGGAACTCTTTCCCGACGAAGCAGGGAAAGGATCCCTCATCTCGAGCTACGAGGCGGAAACGGGGCTCCTCTGGATGTGGGCGGGACCCTCGTGATTCCTCTCGAGTGGAGACGGCTAGGTCGGGGAACTTCTTGATTTGCACCAAGGGTGTGAAGTAGCCTTTCGAAGTTCCAGAGTGACGTGTGATCAGCCTCGAGACGCCTCAGCGGAAATGGGCCTCATCTCGCCTGGAGGGGAGAACCTCCTGGATTTTCTCGAGTTGCAGCAGGTCTTCTCGAGTTACGACGGGGACCTCAGGGACCCGCTCTGGTGGCCTCAGCAAAGGCCAGTCCCCATGCGAGTTGCTAGGGGACCTCTCGGGATTCCTCTCCCGTCCATGCCGGGGCCTCAGTCCTTGTGTGGAGTCGGGGCCGGAACCTGAGGATTCCTCTCGTGTTGCCATGGATCTTGGGGTGCTTCTGAGTCTCCACAGGGGAGTCAGGCCTCGTCTCGAGTGGGGGCATGCACGTGCGCTTTCCTCCCGAGCTGCAGCAGTAGTGTCACGCTTCCTGTCACGTGGATCAAGGGATCTGTGGCTTTCCCTCGAGGCTTTCCCACGAGGCTTTCCCACAGGGCTGTGCCACGTGCCACCTTGGTGTGAGTCGATCCTCGGCGTGAAAGACGAGCTGGTGAAGGGAAAAGAGGTTCCTCTGGAATGGACTGAGACATCTGGGGGACTCTTGGAATGGTGGCACGACTCTGGAGTTCCTCTCGCCGTTCCTGTTGAGAGGGCCTCCTCTTGAGATGCGACGGGAACGCCGGGAACTCTTTCCCGACGAAGCAGGGAAAGGATCCCTCATCTCGAGCTACGAGGCGGAAACGGGGCTCCTCTGGATGTGGGCGGGACCCTCGTGATTCCTCTCGAGTGGAGACGGCTATGTCGGGGAACTTCTTGATTTGCACCAAGGGTGTGAAGGACCCTTTCGAAGTTCCAGAGGTGAGGTGTGATCAGCCTCGAGACGCCTCAGCGGAAATGGGCCTCATCTCGCCTGGAGGGGAGAACCTCCTGGATTTTCTTGAGTTGCGGCAGGTCTTCTCGAGTTACGACGGGGACCTCAGGGACCCGCTCTGGTGGCCTCAGGAAAGGCCAGTCCCCATGCGAGTTGCTAGGGGACCTCTCGGGATTCCTCTCCCGTCCATGCCGGGGCCTCAGTCCTTGTGTGAGTCGGGGCCGGAACCTGAGGATTCCTCTCCAGTGTTGCCAGGGATCTTGGGATGCTTCTGAGTCTCCCCAGGGGAGTCAGGCCACGTCTCGAGTGGGGGCATGCACGTGCGCTTTCCTCCCGAGCTGCAGCAGTCGTGTCACGCTTCCTGTCACGTGGATCAAGGGATCTGTGGCTTTCCCTCGAGGCTGTCCCTCGAGGCTTTCCCACGAGGCTTTCCCACAGGGCTGTGCCACGTGCCACCTTGGTGTGAGTCGATCCTCGGCGTGAAAGACGAGCCGGTGAAGGGAAAAGAGGTTCCTCTGGAATGGACTGAGAGATCTGGGGGACTCTTGGAATGGTGGCACGACCCTGGAGTTCCTCTCGCCGTTCCTGTTGAGAGGGCCTCCTCTTGAGATGCGACGGGAACGCCGGGAACTCTTTCCCGACGAAGCAGGGAAAGGATCCCTCATCTCGAGCTACGAGGCGGAAACGGGGCTCCTCTGGATGTGGGCGGGACCCTCGTGATTCCTCTCGAGTGGAGACGGGTATGTCGGGGAACTTCTTGATTTGCACCAAGGGTGTGAAGGAGCCTTTCGAAGTTCCAGAGGTGAGGTGTGATCAGCCTCGAGACGCCTCAGCGGAAATGGGCCTCATCTCGCCTGGAGGGGAGAACCTCCTGGATTTTCTCGAGTTGCGGCAGGTCTTCTCGAGTTACGACGGGGACCTCAGGGACCCGCTCTGGTGGCCTCAGGAAAGGCCATTCCCCATGCGAGTTGCTAGGGGACCTCTCGGGATTCCTCTCCCGTCCATGCCGGGGCCTCAGTCCTTGTGTGGAGTCGGGGCCGGAACCTGAGGATTCCTCTCCAGTGTTGCCATGGATCTTGGGGTGCTTCTGAGTCTCCCCAGGGGAGTCAGGCCTCGTCTCGAGTGGGGGCATGCACGTGCGCTTTCCTCCCGAGCTGCAGCAGTAGTGTCACGCTTCCTGGCACGTGGATCAAGGGATCTGTGGCTTTAGCTCGAGGCTGTCCCTCGAGGCTTTCCCACGAGGCTTTCCCACAGGGCTGTGCCACGTGCCACCTTGGTGTGAGTCGATCCTCGGTGTGAAAGACGAGCCGGTGAAGGGAAAAGAGGTTCCTCTGGAATGGACTGAGACATGTGGGGGACTCTTGGAATGGTGGCACGACCCTGGAGTTCCTCTCGCCGTTCCTGTTGAGAGGGCCTCCTCTTGAGATGCGACGGGAACGCCGGGAACTCTTTCCCGACGAAGCAGGGAAAGGATCCCTCATCTCGAGCTACGAGGCGGAAACGGGGCTCCTCTGGATGTGGGCGGGACCCTCGTGATTCCTCTCGAGTGGAGACGGGTATGTCGGGGAAATTATTGATTTGCACCAAGGGTGTGAAGGACCCTTTCGAAGTTCCAGAGGTGAGGTGTGATCAGCCTCGAGACGCCTCAGCGGAAATGGGCCTCATCTCGCCTGGAGGGGAGAACCTCCTGGATTTTCTCGAGTTGCGGCAGGTCTTCTCGTATTACGACGGGGACCTCAGGGACCCGCTCTGGTGGCCTCAGGAAAGGCCATTCCCCATGCGAGTTTCTAGGGGACCTCTCGGGATTCCTCTCCCGTCCATGCCGGGGCCTCAGTCCTTGTGTGGAGTCGGGGCCGGAACCTGAGGATTCCTCTCCAGTGTTGCCATGGATCTTGGGGTGCTTCTGAGTCTCCCCAGGGGAGTCAGGCCTCGTCTCGAGTGGGGGCATGCACGTGTGATTTCCTCCCGAGCTGCAGCAGTAGTGTCACGCTTCCTGTCACGTGGATCAAGGGATCTGTGGCTTTCCCTCGAGGCTGTCCCTCGAGGCTTGCCCACGAGGCTTTCCCACAGGGCTGTGCCACGTGCCACCTTGGTGTGAGTCGATCCTCGGTGTGAGAGACGAGCCGGTGAAGGGAAAAGAGGTTCCTCTGGAATGGACTGAGACATCTGGGGGACTCTTGGAATGGTGGCACGACCCTGGAGTTCCTCTCGCCGTTCCTGTTGAGAGGGCCTCCTCTTGAGATGCGACGGGAAGGCCGGGAACTCTTTCCCGACGAAGCAGGGAAAGGATCCCTCATCTCGAGCTACGAGGCGGAAACGGGGCTCCTCTGGATGTGGGCGGGACCCTCGTGATTCCTCTCGAGTGGAGACGGCTAGGTCGGGGAACTTCTTGATTTGCACCAAGGGTGTGAAGGACCCTTTCGAAGTTCCAGAGTGACGTGTGATCAGCCTCGAGACGCCTCAGCGGAAATGGGCCTCATCTCGCCTGGAGGGGAGAACCTCCTGGATTTTCTCGAGTTGCAGCAGGTCTTCTCGAGTTACGACGGGGACCTCAGGGACCCGCTCTTGTGGCCTCAGCAAAGGCCAGTCCCCATGCGAGTTGCTAGGGGACCTCTCGGGATTCCTCTCCCGTCCATGCCGGGGCCTCAGTCCTTGTGTGGAGTCGGGGCCGGAACCTGAGGATTCCTCTCCAGTGTTGCCATGGATCTTGGGGTGCTTCTGAGTCTCCACAGGGGAGTCAGGCCTCGTCTCGAGTGGGGGCATGCACGTGCGCTTTCCTCCCGAGCTGCAGCAGTAGTGTCACGCTTCCTGTCACGTGGATCAAGGGATCTGTGGCTTTCCCTCGAGGCTTTCCCACGAGGCTTTCCCACAGGGCTGTGCCACGTGCAACCTTGGTGTGAGTCGATCCTCGGCGTGAAAGACGAGCCGGTGAAGGGAAAGAGGTTCCTCTGGAATGGACTGAGACATCTGGGGGACTCTTGGAATGGTGGCACGACTCTGGAGTTCCTCTCGCCGTTCCTGTTGAGAGGGCCTCCTCTTGAGATGCGACGGGAACGCCGGGAACTCTTTCCCGACGAAGCAGGGAAAGGATCCCTCATCTCGAGCTACGAGGCGGAAACGGGGCTCCTCTGGATGTGGGCGGGACCCTCGTGATTCCTCTCGAGTGGAGACGGCTATGTCGGGGAACTTCTTGATTTGCACCAAGGGTGTGAAGGACCCTTTCGAAGTTCCAGAGGTGAGGTGTGATCAGCCTCGAGACGCCTCAGCGGAAATGGGCCTCATCTCGCCTGGAGGGGAGAACCTCCTGGATTTTCTTGAGTTGCGGCAGGTCTTCTCGAGTTACGACGGGGACCTCAGGGACCCGCTCTGGTGGCCTCAGGAAAGGCCAGTCCCCATGCGAGTTGCTAGGGGACCTCTCGGGATTCCTCTCCCGTCCATGCCGGGGCCTCAGTCCTTGTGTGAGTCGGGGCCGGAACCTGAGGATTCCTCTCCAGTGTTGCCAGGGATCTTGGGATGCTTCTGAGTCTCCCCAGGGGAGTCAGGCCACGTCTCGAGTGGGGGCATGCACGTGCGCTTTCCTCCCGAGCTGCAGCAGTCGTGTCACGCTTCCTGTCACGTGGATCAAGGGATCTGTGGCTTTCCCTCGAGGCTGTCCCTCGAGGCTTTCCCACGAGGCTTTCCCACAGGGCTGTGCCACGTGCCACCTTGGTGTGAGTCGATCCTCGGCGTGAAAGACGAGCCGGTGAAGGGAAAAGAGGTTCCTCTGGAATGGACTGAGAGATCTGGGGGACTCTTGGAATGGTGGCACGACCCTGGAGTTCCTCTCGCCGTTCCTGTTGAGAGGGCCTCCTCTTGAGATGCGACGGGAACGCCGGGAACTCTTTCCCGACGAAGCAGGGAAAGGATCCCTCATCTCGAGCTACGAGGCGGAAACGGGGCTCCTCTGGATGTGGGCGGGACCCTCGTGATTCCTCTCGAGTGGAGACGGGTATGTCGGGGAACTTCTTGATTTGCACCAAGGGTGTGAAGGAGCCTTTCGAAGTTCCAGAGGTGAGGTGTGATCAGCCTCGAGACGCCTCAGCGGAAATGGGCCTCATCTCGCCTGGAGGGGAGAACCTCCTGGATTTTCTCGAGTTGCGGCAGGTCTTCTCGAGTTACGACGGGGACCTCAGGGACCCGCTCTGGTGGCCTCAGGAAAGGCCATTCCCCATGCGAGTTGCTAGGGGACCTCTCGGGATTCCTCTCCCGTCCATGCCGGGGCCTCAGTCCTTGTGTGGAGTCGGGGCCGGAACCTGAGGATTCCTCTCCAGTGTTGCCATGGATCTTGGGGTGCTTCTGAGTCTCCCCAGGGGAGTCAGGCCTCGTCTCGAGTGGGGGCATGCACGTGCGCTTTCCTCCCGAGCTGCAGCAGTAGTGTCACGCTTCCTGGCACGTGGATCAAGGGATCTGTGGCTTTAGCTCGAGGCTGTCCCTCGAGGCTTTCCCACGAGGCTTTCCCACAGGGCTGTGCCACGTGCCACCTTGGTGTGAGTCGATCCTCGGTGTGAAAGACGAGCCGGTGAAGGGAAAAGAGGTTCCTCTGGAATGGACTGAGACATGTGGGGGACTCTTGGAATGGTGGCACGACCCTGGAGTTCCTCTCGCCGTTCCTGTTGAGAGGGCCTCCTCTTGAGATGCGACGGGAACGCCGGGAACTCTTTCCCGACGAAGCAGGGAAAGGATCCCTCATCTCGAGCTACGAGGCGGAAACGGGGCTCCTCTGGATGTGGGCGGGACCCTCGTGATTCCTCTCGAGTGGAGACGGGTATGTCGGGGAACTTATTGATTTGCACCAAGGGTGTGAAGGACCCTTTCGAAGTTCCAGAGGTGAGGTGTGATCAGCCTCGAGACGCCTCAGCGGAAATGGGCCTCATCTCGCCTGGAGGGGAGAACCTCCTGGATTTTCTCGAGTTGCGGCAGGTCTTCTCGTATTACGACGGGGACCTCAGGGACCCGCTCTGGTGGCCTCAGGAAAGGCCATTCCCCATGCGAGTTTCTAGGGGACCTCTCGGGATTCCTCTCCCGTCCATGCCGGGGCCTCAGTCCTTGTGTGGAGTCGGGGCCGGAACCTGAGGATTCCTCTCCAGTGTTGCCATGGATCTTGGGGTGCTTCTGAGTCTCCCCAGGGGAGTCAGGCCTCGTCTCGAGTGGGGGCATGCACGTGTGATTTCCTCCCGAGCTGCAGCAGTAGTGTCACGCTTCCTGTCACGTGGATCAAGGGATCTGTGGCTTTCCCTCGAGGCTGTCCCTCGAGGCTTGCCCACGAGGCTTTCCCACAGGGCTGTGCCACGTGCCACCTTGGTGTGAGTCGATCCTCGGTGTGAAAGACGAGCCGGTGAAGGGAAAAGAGGTTCCTCTGGAATGGACTGAGAGATCTGGGGGCCTCTTGGAATGGTGGCACGACCCTGGAGTTCCTCTCGCCGTTCCTGTTGAGAGGGCCTCCTCTTGAGATGCGACGGGAAGGCCGGGAACTCTTTCCCGACGAAGCAGGGAAAGGATCCCTCATCTCGAGCTACGAGGCGGAAACGGGGCTCCTCTGGATGTGGGCGGGACCCTCGTGATTCCTCTCGAGTGGAGACGGCTAGGTCGGGGAACTTCTTGATTTGCACCAAGGGTGTGAAGGACCCTTTCGAAGTTCCAGAGTGACGTGTGATCAGCCTCGAGACGCCTCAGCGGAAATGGGCCTCATCTCGCCTGGAGGGGAGAACCTCCTGGATTTTCTCGAGTTGCAGCAGGTCTTCTCGAGTTACGACGGGGACCTCAGGGACCCGCTCTGGTGGCCTCAGCAAAGGCCAGTCCCCATGCGAGTTGCTAGGGGACCTCTCGGGATTCCTCTCCCGTCCATGCCGGGGCCTCAGTCCTTGTGTGGAGTCGGGGCCGGAACCTGAGGATTCCTCTCCAGTGTTGCCATGGATCTTGGGGTGCTTCTGAGTCTCCACAGGGGAGTCAGGACTCGTCTCGAGTGGGGGCATGCACGTGCGCTTTCCTCCCGAGCTGCAGCAGTAGTGTCACGCTTCCTGTCACGTGGATCAAGGGATCTGTGGCTTTCCCTTGAGGCTGTCCCTCGAGGCTTTCCCACGAGGCTTTCCCACAGGGCTGTGCCACGTGCCACCTTGGTGTGAGTCGATCCTCGGCGTGAAAGACGAGCCGGTGAAGGGAAAAGAGGTTCCTCTGGAATGGACTGAGACATCTGGGGGACTCTTGGAATGGTGGCACGACTCTGGAGTTCCTCTCGCCGTTCCTGTTGAGAGGGCCTCCTCTTGAGATGCGACGGGAACGCCGGGAACTCTTTCCCGACGAAGCAGGGAAAGGATCCCTCATCTCGAGCTACGAGGCGGAAACGGGGCTCCTCTGGATGTGGGCGGGACCCTCGTGATTCCTCTCGAGTGGAGACGGCTATGTCGGGGAACTTCTTGATTTGCACCAAGGGTGTGAAGGACCCTTTCGAAGTTCCAGAGGTGAGGTGTGATCAGCCTCGAGACGCCTCAGCGGAAATGGGCCTCATCTCGCCTGGAGGGGAGAACCTCCTGGATTTTCTCGAGTTGCGGCAGGTCTTCTCGAGTTACGACGGGGACCTCAGGGACCCGCTCTGGTGGCCTCAGGAAAGGCCAGTCCCCATGCGAGTTGCTAGGGGACCTCTCGGGATTCCTCTCCCGTCCATGCCGGGGCCTCAGTCCTTGTGTGAGTCGGGGCCGGAACCTGAGGATTCCTCTCCAGTGTTGCCAGGGATCTTGGGATGCTTCTGAGTCTCCCCAGGGGAGTCAGGCCTCGTCTCGAGTGGGGGCATGCACGTGCGCTTTCCTCCCGAGCTGCAGCAGTCGTGTCACGCTTCCTGTCACGTGGATCAAGGGATCTGTGGCTTTCCCTCGAGACTGTCCCTCGAGGCTTTCCCACGAGGCTTTCCCACAGGGCTGTGCCACGTGCCACCTTGGTGTGAGTCGATCCTCGGCGTGAAAGACGAGCCGGTGAAGGGAAAAGAGGTTCCTCTGGAATGGACTGAGAGATCTGGGGGACTCTTGGAATGGTGGCACGACCCTGGAGTTCCTCTCGCCGTTCCTGTTGAGAGGGCCTCCTCTTGAGATGCGACGGGAACGCCGGGAACTCTTTCCCGACGAAGCAGGGAAAGGATCCCTCATCTCGAGCTACGAGGCGGAAACGGGGCTCCTCTGGATGTGGGCGGGACCCTCGTGATTCCTCTCGAGTGGAGACGGGTATGTCGGGGAACTTCTTGATTTGCACCAAGGGTGTGAAGGACCCTTTCGAAGTTCCAGAGGTGAGGTGTGATCAGCCTCGAGACGCCTCAGCGGAAATGGGCCTCATCTCGCCTGGAGGGGAGAACCTCCTGGATTTTCTCGAGTTGCGGCAGGTCTTCTCGAGTTACGACGGGGACCTCAGGGACCCGCTCTGGTGGCCTCAGGAAAGGCCAGTCCCCATGCGAGTTGCTAGGGGACCTCTCGGGATTCCTCTCCCGTCCATGCCGGGGCCTCAGTCCTTGTGTGGAGTCGGGGCCGGAACCTGAGGATTCCTCTCCAGTGTTGCCATGGATCTTGGGGTGCTTCTGAGTCTCCCCAGGGGAGTCAGGCCTCGTCTCGAGTGGGGGCATGCACGTGCGCTTTCCTCCCGAGCTGCAGCAGTAGTGTCACGCTTCCTGGCACGTGGATCAAGGGATCTGTGGCTTTAGCTCGAGGCTGTCCCTCGAGGCTTTCCCACGAGGCTTTCCCACAGGGCTGTGCCACGTGCCACCTTGGTGTGAGTCGATCCTCGGTGTGAAAGACGAGCCGGTGAAGGGAAAAGAGGTTCCTCTGGAATGGACGGAGACATGTGGGGGACTCTTGGAATGGTGGCACGACCCTAGAGTTCCTCTCGCCGTTCCTGTTGAGAGGGCCTCCTCTTGAGATGCAACGGGAACGCCGGGAACTCTTTGCCGACGAAGCAGGGAAAGGATCCCTCATCTCGAGCTACGAGGCGGAAACGGGGCTCCTCTGGATGTGGGCGGGACCCTCGTGATTCCTCTCGAGTGGAGACGGCTAGGTCGGGGAACTTCTTGATTTGCACCAAGGGTGTGAAGGAGCCTTTCGAAGTTCCAGAGGTGACGTGTGATCAGCCTCGAGACGCCTCAGCGGAAATGGGCCTCATCTCGCCTGGAGGGGAGAACCTCCTGGATTTTCTCGAGTTGCAGCAGGTCTTCTCGAGTTACGACGGGGACCTCAGGGACCCGCTCTGGTGGCCTCAGCAAAGGCCAGTCCCCATGCGAGTTGCTAGGGGACCTCTCGGGATTCCTCTCCCGTCCATGCCGGGGCCTCAGTCCTTGTGTGGAGTCGGGGCCGGAACCTGAGGATTCCTCTCCAGTGTTGCCATGGATCTTGGGGTGCTTCTGAGTCTCCCCAGGGGAGTCAGGCCTCGTCTCGAGTGGGGGCATGCACGTGCGCTTTCCTCCCGAGCTGCAGCAGTAGTGTCACGCTTCCTGTCACGTGGATCAAGGGATCTGTGGCTTTCCCTCGAGGCTGTCCCTCGAGGCTTTCCCACGAGGCTTTCCCACAGGGCTGTGCCACGTGCCACCTTGGTGTGAGTCGATCCTCGGCGTGAAAGACGAGCCGGTGAAGGGAAAAGAGGTTCCTCTGGAATGGACTGAGACATCTGGGGGACTCTTGGAATGGTGGCACGACCCTGGAGTTCCTCTCGCCGTTCCTGTTGAGAGGGCCTCCTCTTGAGATGCGACGGGAACGCCGGGAACTCTTTCCCGACGAAGCAGGGAAAGGATCCCTCATCTCGAGCTACGAGGCGGAAACGGGGCTCCTCTGGATGTGGGCGGGACCCTCGTGATTCCTCTCGAGTGGAGACGGCTAGGTCGGGGAACTTCTTGATTTGCACCAAGGGTGTGAAGGAGCCTTTCGAAGTTCCAGAGGTGAGGTGTGATCAGCCTCGAGACGCCTCAGCGGAAATGGGCCTCATCTCGCCTGGAGGGGAGAACCTCCTGGATTTTCTCGAGTTGCGGCAGGTCTTCTCGAGTTACGACGGGGACCTCAGGGACCCGCTCTGGTGGCCTCAGGAAAGGCCAGTCCCCATGCGAGTTGCTAGGGGACCTCTCGGGATTCCTCTCCCGTCCATGCCGGGGCCTCAGTCCTTGTGTGGAGTCGGGGCCGGAACCTGAGGATTCCTCTCCAGTGTTGCCATGGATCTTGGGGTGCTTCTGAGTCTCCCCAGGGGAGTCAGGCCTCGTCTCGAGTGGGGGCATGCACGTGCGCTTTCCTCCAGAGCTGCAGAAGTAGTGTCACGCTTCCTGTCACGTGGATCAAGGGATCTGTGGCTTTCCCTCGAGGCTGTCCCTCGAGGCTTTCCCACGAGGCTTTCCCACAGGGCTGTGCCACGTGCCACCTTGGTGTGAGTCGATCCTCGGCGTGAAAGACGAGCCGGTGAAGGGAAAAGAGGTTCCTCTGGAATGGACTGAGACATCTGGGGGACTCTTGGAATGGTGGCACGACCCTGGACTTCCTCTCGCCGTTCCTGTTGAGAGGGCCTCCTCTTGAGATGCGACGGGAACGCCGGGAACTCTTTCCCGACGAAGCAGGGAAAGGATCCCTCATCTCGAGCTACGAGGCGGAAACGGGGCTCCTCTGGATGTGGGCGGGACCCTCGTGATTCCTCTCGAGTGGAGACGGCTATGTCGGGGAACTTCTTGATTTGCACCAAGGGTGTGAAGGAGCCTTTCGAAGTTCCAGAGGTGAGGTGTGATCAGCCCCGAGACGCCTCAGCGGAAATGGGCCTCATCTCGCCTGGAGGGGAGAACCTCCTGGATTTTCTTGAGTTGCGGCAGGTCTTCTCGAGTTACGACGGGGACCTCAGGGACCCGCTCTGGTGGCCTCAGGAAAGGCCAGTCCCCATGCGAGTTGCTAGAGGACCTCTCGGGATTCCTCTCCCGTCCATGCCGGGGCCTCAGTCCTTGTGTGGAGTCGGGGCCGGAACCTGAGGATTCCTCTCCAGTGTTGCCATGGATCTTGGGGTGCTTCTGAGTCTCCCCAAGGGAGTCAGGCCTCGTCTCGAGTGGGGGCATGCACGTGCGCTTTCCTCCCGAGCTGCAGCAGAAGTGTCACGCTTCCTGTCACGTGGATCAAGGGATCTGTGGCTTTCCCTCGAGGCTGTCCCTCGAGGCTTTCACACGAGGCTTTCCCACAGGGCTGTGCCACGTGCCACCTTGGTGTGAGTCGATCCTCGGCGTGAAAGACGAGCCGGTGAAGGGAAAAGAGGTTCCTCTGGAATGGACTGAGACATCTGGGGGACTCTTGGAATGGTGGCACGACCCTGGAGTTCCTCTCGCCGTTCCTGTTGAGAGGGCCTCCTCTTGAGATGCGACGGGAACGCCGGGAACTCTTTCCCGACGAAGCAGGGAAAGGATCCCTCATCTCGAGCTACGAGGCGGAAACGGGGCTCCTCTGGATGTGGGCGGGACCCTCGTGATTCCTCTCGAGTGGAGACGGCTATGTCGGGGAACTTCTTGATTTGCACCAAGGGTGTGAAGGACCCTTTCGAAGTTCCAGAGGTGAGGTGTGATCAGCCTCGAGACGCCTCAGCGGAAATGGGCCTCATCTCGCCTGGAGGGGAGAACCTCCTGGATTTTCTCGAGTTGCGGCAGGTCTTCTCGAGTTACGACGGGGACCTCAGGGACCCGCTCTGGTGGCCTCAGGAAAGGCCAGTCCCCATGCGAGTTGCTAGGGGACCTCTCGGGATTCCTCTCCCGTCCATGCCGGGGCCTCAGTCCTTGTGTGGAGTCGGGGCCGGAACCTGAGGATTCCTCTCCAGTGTTGCCATGGATCTTGGGGTGCTTCTGAGTCTCCCCAGGGGAGTCAGGCCTCGTCTCGAGTGGGGGCATGCACGTGCGCTTTCCTCCCGAGCTGCAGCAGTAGTGTCACGCTTCCTGGCACGTGGATCAAGGGATCTGTGGCTTTAGCTCGAGGCTGTCCCTCGAGGCTTTCCCACGAGGCTTTCCCACAGGGCTGTGCCACGTGCCACCTTGGTGTGAGTCGATCCTCGGTGTGAAAGACGAGCCGGTGAAGGGAAAAGAGGTTCCTCTGGAATGGACGGAGACATGTGGGGGACTCTTGGAATGGTGGCACGACCCTAGAGTTCCTCTCGCCGTTCCTGTTGAGAGGGCCTCCTCTTGAGATGCAACGGGAACGCCGGGAACTCTTTGCCGACGAAGCAGGGAAAGGATCCCTCATCTCGAGCTACGAGGCGGAAACGGGGCTCCTCTGGATGTGGGCGGGACCCTCGTGATTCCTCTCGAGTGGAGACGGCTAGGTCGGGGAACTTCTTGATTTGCACCAAGGGTGTGAAGGAGCCTTTCGAAGTTCCAGAGGTGACGTGTGATCAGCCTCGAGACGCCTCAGCGGAAATGGGCCTCATCTCGCCTGGAGGGGAGAACCTCCTGGATTTTCTCGAGTTGCAGCAGGTCTTCTCGAGTTACGACGGGGACCTCAGGGACCCGCTCTGGTGGCCTCAGCAAAGGCCAGTCCCCATGCGAGTTGCTAGGGGACCTCTCGGGATTCCTCTCCCGTCCATGCCGGGGCCTCAGTCCTTGTGTGGAGTCGGGGCCGGAACCTGAGGATTCCTCTCCAGTGTTGCCATGGATCTTGGGGTGCTTCTGAGTCTCCCCAGGGGAGTCAGGCCTCGTCTCGAGTGGGGGCATGCACGTGCGCTTTCCTCCCGAGCTGCAGCAGTAGTGTCACGCTTCCTGTCACGTGGATCAAGGGATCTGTGGCTTTCCCTCGAGGCTGTCCCTCGAGGCTTTCCCACGAGGCTTTCCCACAGGGCTGTGCCACGTGCCACCTTGGTGTGAGTCGATCCTCGGCGTGAAAGACGAGCCGGTGAAGGGAAAAGAGGTTCCTCTGGAATGGACTGAGACATCTGGGGGACTCTTGGAATGGTGGCACGACCCTGGAGTTCCTCTCGCCGTTCCTGTTGAGAGGGCCTCCTCTTGAGATGCGACGGGAAGGCCGGGAACTCTTTCCCGACGAAGCAGGGAAAGGATCCCTCATCTCGAGCTACGAGGCGGAAACGGGGCTCCTCTGGATGTGGGCGGGACCCTCGTGATTCCTCTCGAGTGGAGACGGCTAGGTCGGGGAACTTCTTGATTTGCACCAAGGGTGTGAAGGAGCCTTTCGAAGTTCCAGAGGTGAGGTGTGATCAGCCTCGAGACGCCTCAGCGGAAATGGGCCTCATCTCGCCTGGAGGGGAGAACCTCCTGGATTTTCTCGAGTTGCGGCAGGTCTTCTCGAGTTACGACGGGGACCTCAGGGACCCGCTCTGGTGGCCTCAGGAAAGGCCAGTCCCCATGCGAGTTGCTAGGGGACCTCTCGGGATTCCTCTCCCGTCCATGCCGGGGCCTCAGTCCTTGTGTGGAGTCGGGGCCGGAACCTGAGGATTCCTCTCCAGTGTTGCCATGGATCTTGGGGTGCTTCTGAGTCTCCCCAGGGGAGTCAGGCCTCGTCTCGAGTGGGGGCATGCACGTGCGCTTTCCTCCAGAGCTGCAGAAGTAGTGTCACGCTTCCTGTCACGTGGATCAAGGGATCTGTGGCTTTCCCTCGAGGCTGTCCCTCGAGGCTTTCCCACGAGGCTTTCCCACAGGGCTGTGCCACGTGCCACCTTGGTGTGAGTCGATCCTCGGCGTGAAAGACGAGCCGGTGAAGGGAAAAGAGGTTCCTCTGGAATGGACTGAGACATCTGGGGGACTCTTGGAATGGTGGCACGACCCTGGACTTCCTCTCGCCGTTCCTGTTGAGAGGGCCTCCTCTTGAGATGCGACGGGAACGCCGGGAACTCTTTCCCGACGAAGCAGGGAAAGGATCCCTCATCTCGAGCTACGAGGCGGAAACGGGGCTCCTCTGGATGTGGGCGGGACCCTCGTGATTCCTCTCGAGTGGAGACGGCTATGTCGGGGAACTTCTTGATTTGCACCAAGGGTGTGAAGGAGCCTTTCGAAGTTCCAGAGGTGAGGTGTGATCAGCCCCGAGACGCCTCAGCGGAAATGGGCCTCATCTCGCCTGGAGGGGAGAACCTCCTGGATTTTCTTGAGTTGCGGCAGGTCTTCTCGAGTTACGACGGGGACCTCAGGGACCCGCTCTGGTGGCCTCAGGAAAGGCCAGTCCCCATGCGAGTTGCTAGAGGACCTCTCGGGATTCCTCTCCCGTCCATGCCGGGGCCTCAGTCCTTGTGTGGAGTCGGGGCCGGAACCTGAGGATTCCTCTCCAGTGTTGCCATGGATCTTGGGGTGCTTCTGAGTCTCCCCAAGGGAGTCAGGCCTCGTCTCGAGTGGGGGCATGCACGTGCGCTTTCCTCCCGAGCTGCAGCAGTAGTGTCACGCTTCCTGTCACGTGGATCAAGGGATCTGTGGCTTTCCCTCGAGGCTGTCCCTCGAGGCTTTCCCACGAGGCTTTCCCACAGGGCTGTGCCACGTGCCACCTTGGTGTGAGTCGATCCTCGGCGTGAAAGACGAGCCGGTGAAGGGAAAAGAGGTTCCTCTGGAATGGACTGAGACATCTGGGGGACTCTTGGAATGGTGGCACGACCCTGGAGTTCCTCTCGCCGTTCCTGTTGAGAGGGCCTCCTCTTGAGATGCGACGGGAACGCCGGGAACTCTTTCCCGACGAAGCAGGGAAAGGATCCCTCATCTCGAGCTACGAGGCGGAAACGGGGCTCCTCTGGATGTGGGCGGGACCCTCGTGATTCCTCTCGAGTGGAGACGGCTCTTTCGGGGAACTTCTTGATTTGCACCAAGGGTGTGAAGGACCCTTTCGAAGTTCCAGAGGTGAGGTGTGATCAGCCTCGAGACGCCTCAGCGGAAATGGGCCTCATCTCGCCTGGAGGGGAGAACCTCCTGGATTTTCTCGAGTTGCGGCAGGTCTTCTCGAGTTACGACGGGGACCTCAGGGACCCGCTCTGGTGGCCTCAGGAAAGGCCAGTCCCCATGCGAGTTGCTAGGGGACCTCTCGGGATTCCTCTCCCGTCCATGCTGGGGCCTCAGTCCTTGTGTGGAGTCGGGGCCGGAACCTGAGGATTCCTCTCCAGTGTTGCCATGGATCTTGGGGTGCTTCTGAGTCTCCCCAGGGGAGTCAGGCCTCGTCTCGAGTGGGGGCATGCACGTGCGCTTTCCTCCAGAGCTAAAGAAGTAGTGTCACGCTTCCTGTCACGTGGATCAAGGGATCTGTGGCTTTCCCTCGAGGCTGTCCCTCGAGGCTTTCCCACGAGGCTTTCCCACAGGGCTGTGCCACGTGCCACCTTGGTGTGAGTCGATCCTCGGCGTGAAAGACGAGCCGGTGAAGGGAAAAGAGGTTCCTCTGGAATGGACTGAGACATCTGGGGGACTCTTGGAATGGTGGCACGACCCTGGAGTTCCTCTCGCCGTTCCTGTTGAGAGGGCCTCCTCTTGAGATGCGACGGGAATGCCGGGAACTCTTTCCCGACGAAGCAGGGAAAGGATCCCTCATCTCGAGCTACGAGGCGGAAACGGGGCTCCTCTGGATGTGGGCGGGACCCTCGTGATTCCTCTCGAGTGGAGACGGCTAGGTCGGGGAACTTCTTGATTTGCACCAAGGGTGTGAAGGAGCCTTTCGAACTTCCAGAGGTGAGGTGTGATCAGCCCCGAGACGCCTCAGCGGAAATGGGCCTCATCTCGCCTGGAGGGGATAACCTCCTGGATTTTCTCGAGTTGCGGCAGGTCTTCTCGAGTTACGACGGGGACCTCAGGGACCCGCTCTGGTGGCCTCAGGAAAGGCCAGTCCCCATGCGAGTTGCTAGAGGACCTCTCGGGATTCCTCTCCCATCCATGCCGGGGCCTCAGTCCTTGTGTGGAGTCGGGGCCGGAACCTGAGGATTCCTCTCCAGTGTTGCCATGGATCTTGGGGTGCTTCTGAGTCTCCCCAGGGGAGTCAGGCCTCGTCTCGAGTGGGGGCATGCACGTGCGCTTTCCTCCCGAGCTGCAGCAGTAGTGTCACGCTTCGTGTCACGTGGATCAAGGGATCTGTGGCTTTCCCTCGTGGCTGTCCCTCGAGGTTTTCCCACGAGGCTTTCCCACAGGGCTGTGCCACGTGCCACCTTGGTGTGAGTCGATCCTCGGCGTGAAAGACGAGCCGGTGAAGGGAAAAGAGGTTCCTCTGGAATGGACTGAGACATCTGGGGGACTCTTGGAATGGTGGCACGACCCTGGAGTTCCTCTCGCCGTTCCTGTTGAGAGGGCCTCCTCTTGAGATGCGACGGGAACGACGGGAACTCTTTCCCGATGAAGCAGGGAAAGGATCCCTCATCTCGAGCTACGAGGCAGAAACTGGGCTCCTCTGGATGTGGGCGGGACCCTCGTGATTCCTCTCGAGTGGAGACGGGTATGTCGGGGAACTTCTTGATTTGCACCAAGGGTGTGAAGGACCCTTTCGAAGTTCCAGAGGTGAGGTGTGATCAGCCTCGAGACGCCTCAGCGGAAATGGGCCTCATCTCGCCTGGAGGGGAGAACCTCCTGGATTTTCTCGAGTTGCGGCAGGTCTTCTCGAGTTACGACGGGGACCTCAGGGACCCGCTCTGGTGGCCTCAGGAAAGGCCAGTCCCCATGCGAGTTGCTAGGGGACCTCTCGGGATTCCTCTCCCGTCCATGCCGGGGCCTCAGTCCTTGTGTGGAGTCGGGGCCGGAACCGGAGGATTCCTCTCCAGTGTTGCCATGCATCTTGGGGTGCTTCTGAGTCTCCCCAGGGGAGTCAGGCCTCGTCTCGAGTGGGGGCAGGCACGTGCGCTTTCCTCCCGAGCTGCAGCAGTAGTGTCACGCTTCCTGTCACGTGGATCAAGGGATCTGTGGCTTTCCCTCGAGGCTGTCCCTCGAGGCTTTCCCACGAGGCTTTCCCACAGGGCTGTGCCACGTGCCACCTTGGTGTGAGTCGATCCTCGGCGTGAAAGACGAGCCGGTGAAGGGAAAAGAGGTTCCTCTGGAATGGACTGAGACATCTGGGGGACTCTTGGAATGGTGGCACGACCCTGGAGTTCCTCTCGCCGTTCCTGTTAAGAGGGCCTCCTCTTGAGATGCGACGGGAAGGCCGGGAACTCTTTCCCGACGAAGCAGGGAAAGGATCCCTCATCTCGAGCTACGAGGCGGAAACGGGGCTCCTCTGGATGTGGGCGGGACCCACGTGATTCCTCTCGAGTGGAGTCGGGTATGTCGGGGAACTTCTTGATTTGCACCAAGGGTGTGAAGGAGCCTTTCGAAGTGCCAGAGGTGAGGTGTGTTCAGGCTCGAGACGCCTCAGCGGAAATGGGCCTCATCTCGCCTGGAGGGGAGAACCTCCTGGATTTTCTCGAGTTGCGGCAGGTCTTCTCGAGTTACGACGGGGACCACAGGGACCCGCTCTGGTGGCCTCAGGAAAGGCCAGTCCCCATGCGAGTTGCTAGGGGACCTCTCGGGATTCCTCTCCCGTCCATGCCGGGGCCTCAGTCCTTGTGTGGAGTCGGGGCCGGAACTGGAGGATTCCTCTCCAGTGTTGCCATGGATCTTGGGGTGCTTCTGAGTCTCCCCAGGGGAGTCAGGCCTCATCTCGCGTGGGGGCATGCACTTGCGCTTTCCTCCCGAGCTGCAGCAGTAGTGTCACGCTTCCTGTCACGTGGATCAAGGGATCTGTGGCTTTCCCTCGAGGCTGTCCCTCGAGGCTTTCCCACAGGGCTGTGCCACGTGCCACCTTGGTGTGAGTCGATCCTCGGCGTGAAAGACGAGCCGGTGAAGGGAAAAGAGGTTCCTCTGGAATGGACTGAGACATCTGGGGGTCTCTTGGAATGGTGGCACGACCCTGGAGTTCCTCTCGCCGTTCCTGTAGAGAGGGACTCCTCTTGAGATGCGACGGGAAGGCCGGGAACTCTTTCCCAACGAAGCAGGGAAAGGATCCCTCATCTCGAGCTACGAGGCGGAAACGGGGCTCCTCTGGATGTGGGCGGGACCCTCGTGATTCCTCTCGAGTGGAGACGGCTAGGTCGGGGAACTTCTTGATTTGCACCAAGGGTGTGAAGGACCCTTTCGAAGTTCCAGAGGTGAGGTGTGATCAGCCTCGAGACGCCTCAGCGGAAATGGGCCTCATCTCGCCTGGAGGGGAGAACCTCCTGGATTTTCTCGAGTTGCAGCAGGTCTTCTCGAGTTACGACGGGGACCTCAGGGACCCGCTCTGGTGGCCTCAGGAAAGGCCAGTCCCCATGCGAGTTGCTAGGGGACCTCTCGGGATTCCTCTCCCGTCCATGCCGGGGCCTCAGTCCTTTTGTGGAGTCGGGGCCGGAACCTGAGGATTCCTCTCCAGTGTTGCCATGGATCTTGGGGTGCTTCTGAGTCTCCCCAGGGGAGTCAGGCCTCGTCTCGAGTGGGGGCATGCATGTGCGCTTTCCTCCCGAGCTGCAGCAGTAGTGTCACGCTTCCTGTCACGTGGATCAAGGGATCTGTGGCTTTCCCTCGAGGCTGTCCCTCGAGGCTTTCCCACGAGGCTTTCCCACAGGGCTGTGCCACGTGCCACCTTGGTGTGAGTCGATCCTCGGCGTGAAAGACGAGCCGGTGAAGGGAAAAGAGGTTCCTCTGGAATGGACTGAGACATCTGGGGGACTCTTGGAATGGTGGCACGACCGTGGAGTTCCTCTCGCCGTTCCTGTTGAGAGGGCCTCCTCTTGAGATGCGACGGGAAGGCCGGGAACTCTTTCCCGACGAAGCAGGGAAAGGATCCCTCATCTCGAGCTACGAGGCGGAAACGGGGCTCCTCTGGATGTGGGCGGGACCCTCGTGATTCCTCTCGAGTGGAGACGGGTATGTCGGGGAACTTCTTGATTTGCACCAAGGGTGTGAAGGAGCCTTTCGAAGTTCCAGAGGTGAGGTTTGATCAGCCTCGAGACGCCTCAGCGGAAATGGGCCTCATCTCGCCTGGATGGGAGAACCTCCTGGATTTTCTCGAGTTGCGGCAGGTCTTCTCGAGTTACGACGGGGACCTCAGGGACCCGCTCTGTTGGCCTCAGGAAAGGCCAGTCCCCATGCGAGTTGCTAGGGGACCTCTCGGGATTCCTCTCCCGTCCATGCCGGGGACTCAGTCCTTGTGTGGAGTCGGGGCCGGAACCTGAGGATTCCTCTCCAGTGTTGCCATGGATCTTGGGGTGCTTCTGAGTCTCCCCAGGGGAGTCAGGCCTCGTCTCGAGTGGGGGCATGCACGTGCGCTTTCCTCCCGAGCTGCAGCAGTAGTGTCACGCTTCCTGTCACGTGGATCAAGGGATCTGTGGCTTTCCCTCGAGGCTGTCCCTCGAGGCTTTCCCACGAGGCTTTCCCACAGGGCTGTGCCACGTGCCACCTTGCTGTGAGTCGATCCTCGGCGTGAAAGACGAGCCGGTGAAGGGAAAAGAGGTTCCTCTGGAATGGACTGAGAGATCTGGGGGACTCTTGGAATGGTGGCACGACCCTGGAGTTCCTCTCGCCGTTCCTGTAGAGAGGGCCTCCTCTTGAGATGCGACGGGAAGGCCGGGAACTCTTTCCCGACGAAGCAGGGAAAGGATCCCTCATCTCAAGCTACGAGGCGGAAACGGGGCTCCTCTGGATGTGGGCGGAACCCTCGTGATTCCTCTCGAGTGGAGACGGCTATGTCGGGGAACTTCTTGATTTGCACCAAGGGTGTGAAGGACCCTTTCGAAGTTCCAGAGGGGAGGTGTGATCAGCCTCGAGACGCCTCAGCGGAAATGGGCCTCATCTCGCCTGGAGGGGAGAACCTCCTGGATTTTCTCGAGTTGCGGCAGGTCTTCTCGAGTTACGACGGGGACCTCAGGGACCCGCTCTGGTGGCCTCAGGAAAGGCCAGTCCCCATGCGAGTTGCTAGGGGACCTCTCGGGATTCCTCTCCCGTCCATGCCGGGGCCTCAGTCCTTGTGTGGAGTCGGGGCCGGAACCTGAGGATTCCTCTCCAGTGTTGCCATGGATCTTGGGGTGCTTCTGAGTCTCCCCAGGGGAGTCAGGCCTCGTCTCGAGTGGGGGCATGCACGTGCGCTTTCTCCCGAGCTGCAGCAGTAGTGTCACGCTTCCTGTCACGTGGATCAAGGGATATGTGGCTTTCCCTCGAGGCTGTCCCTCGAGGCTTTCCCACGAGGCTTTCCCACAGGGCTGTGCCACGTGCCACCTTGGTGTGAGTCGATCCTCGGCGTGAAAGACGAGCCGGTGAAGGGAAAAGAGGTTCCTCTGGAATGGACTGAGACATCTGGGGGACTCTTGGAATGGTGGCACGACCCGGGAGTTCCTCTCGCCGTTCCTGTTGAGAGGGCCTCCTCTTGAGATGCGACGGGAACGCCGGGAACTCTTTCCCGAAGAAGCAGGGAAAGGATCCCTCATCTCGAGCTACGAGGCGGAAACGGGGCTCCTCTGGATGTGGGCGGGACCCTCGTGATTCCTCTCGAGTGGAGACGGGTATGTCGGGGAACTTCTTGATTTGCACCAAGGGTGTGAAGGACCCTTTCGAAGTTCCAGAGGTGAGGTGTGATCAGCCTCGAGACGCCTCAGCGGAAATGGGCCTCATCTCGCCTGGATGGGAGAACCTCCTGGATTTTCTCGAGTTGCGGCAGGTCTTCTCGAGTTACGACGGGGACCTCAGGGACCCGCTCTGGTGGCCTCAGGAAAGGCCAGTCCCCATGCGAGTTGCTAGGGGACCTCTCGGGATTCCTCTCCCGTCCATGCCGGGGCCTCAGTCCTTGTGTGGAGTCGGGGCCGGAACCTGAGGATTCCTCTCCAGTGTTGCCATGGATCTTGGGGTGCTTCTGAGTCTCCCCAGGGGAGTCAGGCCTCGTCTCGAGTGGGGGCATGCACGTGTGCTTTCCTCCCGAGCTGCAGCAGTAGTGTCACGCTTCCTGTCACGTGGATCAAGGCATCTGTGGCTTGCCCTCGAGGCTGTCCCTCGAGGCTTTCCCACGAGGCTTTCCCACAGGGCTGTGCCACGTGCCACCTTGGTGTGAGTCGATCCTCGGCGTGAAAGACGAGCCGGTGAAGGGAAAAGAGGTTCCTCTGGAATGGACTGAGACATCTGGGGGACTCTTGGAATGGTGGCACGACCCTGGAGTTCCTCTCGCCGTTCCTATTGAGAGGGCCTCCTCTTGAGATGCGACGGGAATGCCGGGAACTCTTTCCTGACGAAGCAGGGAAAGGATCCCACATCTCGAGCTACGAGGCGGTAATGGGGCTCCTCTGGATGTGGGCGGGACCCTCGTGATTCCTCTCGAGTGGAGACGGGCATGTCGGGGAACTTCTTGATTTGCACCAAGGGTGTGAAGGACCCTTTCGAAGTGCCAGAGGGGAGGTGTGATCAGCCTCAAGACGCCTCAGCGGAAATGGGCCTCATCTCGCCTGGAGGGGAGAACCTCCTGGATTTTCTCGAGTTGCGGCAGGTCTTCTCGAGTTACGACGGGGACCTCAGGGACCCGCTCTGGTGGCCTCAGGAAAGGCCAGTCCCCATGCGAGTTGCTAGGGGACCTCTCGGGATTCCTCTCCCGTCCATGCCGGGGCCTCAGTCCTTGTGTGGAGTCGGGGCCGGAACCTGAGGATTCCTCTCCAGTGTTGCCATGGATCTTGGGGTGCTTCTGAGTCTCCCCAGGGGAGTCAGGCCTCGTCTCGAGTGGGGGCATGCACGTGCGCTTTCCTCCCGAGCTGCAGCAGTAGTGTCACGCTTCCTGTCACGTGGATCAAGGGATCTGTGGCTTTCCCTCGAGGCTGTCCCTCGAGGCTTTCCCACGAGGCTTTCCCACAGGGCTGTGCCACGTGCCACCTTGGTGTGAGTCGATCTTCGGCGTGAAAGACGAGCCGGTGAAGGGAAAAGAGTTTCCTCTGGAATGGACTGAGACATCTGGGGGACTCTTGGAATGGTGGCACGACCCTGGAGTTCCTCTCGCCGTTCCTGTTGAGAGGGCCTCCTCTTGAGATGCGACGGGAAGGCCGGGAACTCTTTCCCGACGAAGCAGGGAAAGGATCCCTCATCTCGAGCTACGAGGCGGAAACCGGGCTCCTCTGGATGTGGGCGGGACCCTCGTGATTCCTCTCGAGTGGAGACGGCTAGGTCGGGGAACTTCTTGATTTGCACCAAGGGTGTGAAGGACCCTTTCGAAGTGCCAGAGGTGAGGTGTGATCAGCCTCGAGACGCCTCAGCGGAAATGGGCCTCATCTCGCTTGGAGGAGAGAACCTCCTGGATTTTCTCGAGTTGCGGCAGGTCTTCTCGAGTTACGACAGGGACCTCAGGGACCCGCTCTGGTGGCCTCAGGAAAGGCCAGTCCCCATGCGAGTTGCTAGGGGACCTCTCGGGATTCCTCTCCCGTCCATGCCGGGGCCTCAGTCCTTGTGTGGAGTCGGGGCCGGAACTGGAGGATTCCTCTCCAGTGTTGCCATGGATCTTGGGGTGCTTCTGAGTCTCCCCAGGGGAGTCAGGCCTCGTCTCGAGTGGGGGCATGCACGTGCGCTTTCCTCCCGAGCTGCAGCAGTAGTGTCACGCTTCCTGTCACGTGGATCAAGGGATCTGTGGCTTTCCCTCGTGGCTGTCCCTCGATGCTTTCCAACGAGGCTTTCCCACAGGGCGGTGCCACGTGCCACCTTGGTGTGAGTCGATCCTCGGCGTGAAAGACGAGCCGGTGAAGGGAAAAGAGGTTCCTCTGGAATGGACTGAGACATCTGGGGGACTCTTGGAATGGTGGCACGACCCTGGAGTTCCTCTCGCCGTTCCTGTTGAGAGGACCACGTCTTGAGATGCGATGGGAAGGCCGGGAACTCTTTCCCGACGAAGCAGGGAAAGGATCCCTCATCTCGAGCTACGAGGCGGAAACGGGGCTCCTCTGGATGTGGGCGGGACCCTCGTGATTCCTCTCGAGTGGAGACGGGTATGTCGGGGAACTTCTTGATTTGCACCAAGGGTGTGAAGGAGCCTTTCGAAGTTCCAGAGGTGAGGTGTGATCAGCCTCGAGACGCCTCAGCGGAAATGGGCCTCATCTCGCCTGGAGGGGAGAACCTCCTGGATTTTCTCGAGTTGCGGCAGGTCTTCTCGAATTACGACGGGGACCTCAGGGACCCGCTCTGTTGGCCTCAGGAAAGGCCAGTCCCCATGCGAGTTGCTAGGGGACCTCTCGGGATTCCTCTCCCGTCCATGCCGGGGCCTCAGTCCTTGTGTGGAGTCGGGGCCGGAACCTGAGGATTCCTCTCCAGTGTTGCCATGGATCTTGGGGTGCTTCTGAGTCTCCCCAGGGGAGGCAGGCCTCGTCTCGAGTGGGGGCATGCACGTGCGCTTTCCTCCCGAGCTGCAGCACTAGTGTCACGCTTCCTGTCACGTGGATCAAGGGATCTGTGGCTTTCCCTCGAGGCTGTCCCTCGAGGCTTTCCCACGAGGCTTTCCCACAGGGCTGTGCCACGTGCCACCTTGGTGTGAGTCGATCCTCGGCGTGAAAGACGAGCCGGTGAAGGGAAAAGAGGTTCCTCTGGAATGGACTGAGACATCTGGGGGACTCTTGGAATGGTGGCACGACCCGGGAGTTCCTCTCGCCGTTCCTGTTGAGAGGGCCTCCTCTTGAGATGCGACGGGAATGCCGGGAACTCTTTCCCGACGAAGCACGGAAAGGATCCCTCATCTCGAGCTACGAGGCGGAAACGGGGCTCCTCTGGATGTGGGCGGGACCCTCGTGATTCCTCTCGAGTGGAGACAGGTATGTCGGGGAACTTCTTGATTTGCACCTAATGTGTGAAGGACCCTTTCGAAGTTCCAGAGGGGAGGTGTGATCAGCCTCGAGACGCCTCAGCGGAAATGGGCCTCATCTCGCCTGGAGGGGAGAACCTCCTGGATTTTCTCGAGTTGCGGCAGGTCTTCTCGAGTTACGACGGGGACCTCAGGGACCCGCTCTGGTGGCCTCAGGAAAGGCCAGTCCCCATGCGAGTTGCTAGGGGACCTCTCGGGATTCCTCTCCCGTCCATGCCGGCGCCTCAATCCTTGTGTGGAGTCGGGGCCGGAACCTGAGGATTCCTCTCCAGTGTTGCCATGGATCTTGGGGTGCTTCTGAGTCTCCCCAGTGGAGTCAGGCCTCGTCTCGAGTGGGGGCATGCACGTGCGCTTTCCTCCGGAGCTGCAGCAGTAGTGTCACGCTTCCTGTCACGTGGATCAAGGGATCTGTGGCTTTCCCTCGAGGCTGTCCCTCGAGGCTTTCCCACGAGGCTTTCCCACAGGGCTGTGCCACGTGCCACCTTGGTGTGAGTCGATCCTCGGCGTGAAATACGAGCCGGTTAAGGGAAAAGAGGTTCCTCTGGAATGGACTGAGACATCTGGGGGACTCTTGGAATGGTGGCACGACCCTGGAGTTCCTCTCGCCGTTCCTGTTGAGAGGGCTTCCTCTTGAGATGCGACGGGAATGCCGGGAACTCTTTCCTGACGAAGCAGGGAAAGGATCCCACATCTCGAGCTACGAGGCGGTAACGGGGCTCCTCTGGATGTGGGCGGGACCCTCGTGATTCCTCTCGAGTGGAGACGGGTATGTCGGGGAACTTCTTGATTTGCACCAAGGGTGTGAAGGACCCTTTCGAAGTGCCAGAGGTGAGGTGTGATCAGCCTCGAGACGCCTCAGCGGAAATGGGCCTCATCTCGCCTGGAGGGGAGAACCTCCTGGATTTTCTCGAGTTGCGGCAGGTCTTCTCGAGTTACGACGGGGACCTCAGGGACCCGCTCTGGTGGCCTCAGGAAAGGCCAGTCCCCATGCGAGTTGCTTGGGGACCTCTCGGGATTCCTCTCCCATCCATGCCGGGGCCTCAGTCCTTGTGTGGAGTCGGGGCCGGAACCTGAGGATTCCTCTCCAGTGTTGCCATGGATCTTGGGGTGCTTCTGAGTCTCCCCAGGGGAGTCAGGCCTCGTCTCGAGTGGGGGCATGCACGTGCGCTTTCCTCCCGAGCTGCAGCAGTAGTGTCACGCTTCCTGTCACGTGGATCAAGGGATCTGTGGCTTTCCCTCGAGGCTGTCCCTCGAGGCTTTCCCACGAGGCTTTCCCACAGGGCTGTGCCACGTGCCACCTTGGTGTGAGTCGATCCTCGGCGTGAAAGACGAGCCGGTTAAGGGAAAAGAGGTTCCTCTGGAATGGACTGAGACATCTGGGGGACTCTTGGAATGGTGGCACGACCCTGGAGTTCCTCTCGCCTTTCCTGTTGAGAGGGCCTCCTCTTGAGATGCGACGGGAAGGCCGGGAACTCTTTCCCGACGAAGCAGGGAAAGGATCCCTCATCTCGAGCTACGAGGCGGAAACGGGGCTCCTCTGGATGTGGGCGGGACCCTCGTGATTCCTCTCGAGTGGAGACGGCTAGGTCGGGGAACTTCTTGATTTGCACCAAGGGTGTGAAGGACCCTTTAGAAGTTCCAGAGGTGAGGTGTGATCAGCCTCGAGACGCCTCAGCGGAAATGGGCCTCATCTCGCCTGGAGGGGAGAACCTCCTGGATTTTCTCGAGTTGCGGCAGGTCTTCTCGAGTTACGACGGGGACCTCAGGGACCCGCTCTGGTGGCCTCAGGAAAGGCCAGTCCCCATGCGAGTTGCTAGGGGACCTCTCGGGATTCCTCTCCCGTCCATGCCGGGGCCTCAGTCCTTGTGTGGAGTCGGGGCCGGAACCTGAGGATTCCTCTCCAGTGTTGCCATGGATCTTGGGGTGCTTCTGAGTCTCCCCAGGGGAGTCAGGCCACATCTCGAGTGGGGGCATGCACGTGCGCTTTCCTCCCGAGCTGCAGCATTAGTGTCACGCTTCCTGTCACGTGGATCAAGGGATCTGTGGCTTTCCCTCGAGGCTGTCCCTCGAGGCTTTCCCACGAGGCTTTCCCACAGGGCTGTGCCACGTGCCACCTTGGTGTGAGTCGATCCTCGGCGTGAAAGACGAGCCGGTGAAGGGAAAAGAGGTTCCTCTGGAATGGACTGAGACATCTGGGGGACTCTTGGAATGGTGGCACGACCCTGGAGTTCCTCTCGCCGTTCCTGTTGAGAGGGCCTCCTCTTGAGATGCGACGGGAACGCCGGGAACTCTTTCCCGACGAAGCAGGGAAAGGATCCCTCATCTCGAGCTACGAGGCGGAAACGGGGCTCCTCTGGATGTGGGCGGGACCCTCGTGATTCCTCTCGAGTGGAGACGGCTAGGTCGGGGAACTTCTTGATTTGCACCAAGGGTGTGAAGGACCCTTTCGAAGTTCCAGAGGTGAGGTGGGATCAGCCTCGAGACGCCTCAGCGGAAATGGGCCTCATCTCGCCTGGAGGGGAGAACCTCCTGGATTTTCTCGAGTTGCGGCAGGTCTTCTCGAGTTACAACGGGGACCTCAGGGACCCGCTCTGGTGGCCTCAGGAAAGGCCAGTCCCCATGCGAGTTGCTAGGGGACCTTTCGGGATTCTTCTCCCGTCCATGCCGGGGCCTCAGTCCTTGTGTGGAGTCGGGGCCGGAACCTGAGGATTCCTCTCCAGTGTTGCCATGGATCTTGGGGTGCTTCTGAGTCTCCCCAGGGGAGGCAGGCCACGTCTCGAGTGGGGGCATGCACGTGCGCTTTCCTCCCGAGCTGCAGCAGTAGTGTCACGCTTCCTGTCACGTGGATCAAGGGATCTGTGGCTTTCCCTCGAGGCTGTCCCTCGAGGCTTTCCCACGAGGCTTTCCCACAGGGCTGTGCCACGTGCCACCTTGGTGTGAGTCGATCCTCGGCGTGAAAGACGAGCCGGTGAAGGGAAAAGAGGTTCCTCTGGAATGGACTGAGACATCTGGGGGACTCTTGGAATGGTGGCACGACCCTGGAGTTCCTCTCGCCGTTCCTGTTGAGAGGGCCTCCTCTTGACATGCGACGGGAATGCCGGGAACTCTTTCCCGACGAAGCAGGGAAAGGATCCCTCATCTCGAGCTACGAGGCGGAAACGGGGCTCCTCTGGATGTGGGCGGGACCCTCGTGATTCCTCTCGAGTGGAGACAGGTATGTCGGGGAACTTCTTGATTTGCACCTAATGTGTGAAGGACCCTTTCGAAGTTCCAGAGGGGAGGTGTGATCAGCCTCGAGACGCCTCAGCGGAAATGGGCCTCATCTCGCCTGGAGGGGAGAACCTCCTGGATTTTCTCGAGTTGCGGCAGGTCTTCTCGAGTTACGACGGGGACCTCAGGGACCCGCTCTGGTGGCCTCAGGAAAGGCCAGTCCCCATGCGAGTTGCTAGGGGACCTCTCGGGATTCATCTCCCGTCCATGCCGGGGCCTCAGTCCTTGTGTGGAGTCGGGGCCGGAACCTGAGGATTCCTCTCCAGTGTTGCCATGGATCTTCTGGTGCTTCTGAGTCTCCCCAGGGGAGTCAGGCCACGTCTCGAGTGGGGGCATGCACGTGCGATTTCCTCCCGAGCTGCAGCAGTAGTGTCACGCTTCCTGTCACGTGGATCAAGGGATCTGTGGCTTTCCCTCGAGGCTGTCCCTCGAGGCTTTCCCACGAGGCTTTCCCACAGGGCTGTGCCACGTGCCACCTTGGTGTGAGTCGATCCTCGGCGTGAAAGACGAGCCGGTGAAGGGAAAAGAGGTTCCTCTGGAATGGACTGAGACATCTGGGGGACTCTTGGAATGGTGGCACGACCCTGGAGTTCCTCTCGCCGTTCCTGTTGAGAGGGCCTCCTCTTGAGATGCGACGGGAACGCCGGGAACTCTTTCCCGACGAAGCAGGGAAAGGATCCCTCATCTCGAGCTACGAGGCAGAAACGGGGCTCCTCTGGATGTGGGCGGGACCCTCGTGATTCCTCTCGAGTGGAGACGGGTATGTCGGGGAACTTCTTGATTTGCACCAAGGTTGTGAAGGACCCTTTCGAAGTTCCAGAGGGGAGGTGTGATCAGCCTCGAGACGCCTCAGCGGAAATGGGCCTCATCTCGCCTGGAAGGGAGAACCTCCTGGATTTTCCCGAGTTGCGGCAGGTCTTCTCGAGTTACGACGGGGACCTCAGGGACCCGCTCTGGTGGCCTCAGGAAAGGCCAGTCCCCATGCGAGTAGCTAGGGGACCTCTCGGGATTCTTCTCCCGTCCATGCCGGGCCCTCAGTCCTTGTGTGGAGTCGGGGCCGGAACCTGAGGATTCCTCTCCAGTGTTGCCATGGATCTTGGGGTGCTTCTGAGTCTCCCCAGGGGAGGCAGCCCTCGTCTCGAGTGGGGGCAGGCACGTGCGCTTTCCTCCCGAGCTGCAGCAGTAGTGTCACGCTTCCTGTCACGTGGATCAAGGGATCTGTGGCTTTCCCTCGAGGCTGTCCCTCGAGGCTTTCCCACGAGGCTTTCCCACAGGGCTGTGCCACGTGCCACCTTGGTGTGAGTCGATCCTCGGCGTGAAAGACGAGCCGGTGAAGGGAAAAGAGGTTCCTCTGGAATGGACTGAGACATCTGAGGGACTCTTGGAATGGTGGCACGACCCTGGAGTTCCTCTCGCCGTTCCTGTTGAGAGGGCCTCCTCTTGACATGCGACGGGAATGCCGGGAACTCTTTCCCGACGAAGCAGGGAAAGGATCCCTCATCTCGAGCTACGAGGCGGAAACGGGGCTCCTCTGGATGTGGGCGGGACCCTCGTGATTCCTCTCGAGTGGAGACGGGTATGTCGGGGAACTTCTTGATTTGCACCTAATGTGTGAAGGACCCTTTCGAAGTTCCAGAGGGGAGGTGTGATCAGCCTCGAGACGCCTCAGCGGAAATGGGCCTCATCTCGCCTGGAGGGGAGAACCTCCTGGATTTTCTCGAGTTGCGGCAGGTCTTCTCGAGTTACGACGGGGACCTCAGGGACCCGCTCTGGTGGCCTCAGGAAAGGCCATTCCCCATGCGAGTTGCTAGGGGACCTCTCGGGATTCCTCTCCCGTCCATGCCGGGGCCTCAGTCCTTGTGTGGAGTCGGGGCCGGAACCTGAGGATTCCTCTCCAGTGTTGCCATGGATCTTGGGGTGCTTCTGAGTCTCCCCAGGGGAGGCAGGCCTCGTCTCGAGTGGGGGCATGCACGTGCGCTTTCCTCCCGAGCTGCAGCAGTAGTGTCACGCTTCCTGTCACGTGGATCAAGGGATCTGTGGCTTTCCCTCGAGGCTGTCCCTCGAGGCTTTCCCACGAGGCTTTCCCACAGGGCTGTGCCACGTGCCACCTTGGTGTGAGTCGATCCTCGGCGTGAAAGACGAGCCGGTGAAGGGAAAAGAGGTTCCTCTGGAATGGACTGAGACATCTGGGGGACTCTTGGAATGGTGGCACGACCCTGGAGTTCCTCTCGCCGTTCCTGTTGAGAGGGCCTCCTCTTGAGATGCGACGGGAACGCCGGGAACTCTTTCCCGACGAAGCAGGGAAAGGATCCCTCATCTCGAGCTACGAGGCGGAAACGGGGCTCCTCTGGATGTGGGCGGGACCTTCGTGATTCCTCTCGAGTGGAGTCGGGTATGTCGGGGAACTTCTTGATTTGCACCAAGGGTGTGAAGGACCCTTTCGAAGTTCCAGAGGGGAGGTGTGATCAGCCTCGAGACGCCTCAGCGGAAATGGGCCTCATCTCGCCTGGAGGGGAGAACCTCCTGGATTTTCTCGAGTTGCGGCAGGTCTTCTCGAGTTACGACGGGGACCTCAGGGACCCGCTCTGGTGGCCTCAGGAAAGGCCAGTCCCCATGCGAGTTGCTAGGGGACCTCTCGGGATTCCTCTCCCGTCCATGCCGGGGCCTCAGTCCTTGTGTGGAGTCGGGGCCGGAACCTGAGGATTCCTCTCCAGTGTTGCCATGGATCTTGGGGTGCTTCTGAGTCTCCCCAGGGGAGGCAGGCCTCGTCTCGAGTGGGGGCATGCACGTGCGCTTTCCTCCCGAGCTGCAGCAGTAGTGTCACGCTTCGTGTCACGTGGATCAAGGGATCTGTGGCTTTCCCTCGAGGCTGTCCCTCGAGGCTTTCCCACGAGGCTTTCCCACAGGGCTGTGCCACGTGCCACCTTGGTGTGAGTCGATCCTCGGCGTGAAAGACGAGCCGGTGAAGGGAAAAGAGGTTCCTCTGGAATGGACTGAGACATCTGGGGGACTCTTGGAATGGTGGCACGACCCTGGAGTTCCTCTCGCCGTTCCTGTTGAGAGGGCCTCCTCTTGAGATGCGACGGGAACGCCGGGAACTCTTTCCCGACGAAGCAGGGAAAGGATCCCTCATCTCGAGCTACGAGGCGGAAACGGGGCTCCTCTGGATGTGGGCGGGACCCTCGTGATTCCTCTCGAGTGGAGACAGGTATGTCGGGGAACTTCTTGATTTGCACCAAGGGTGTGAAGGACCCTTTCGAAGTTCCAGAGGGGAGGTGTGATCAGCCTCGGGACGCCTCAGCGGAAATGGGCCTCATCTCGCCTGGAGGGGAGAACCTCCTGGATTTTCTCGAGTTGCGGCAGGTCTTCTCGAGTTACGACGGGGACCTCAGGGACCCGCTCTGGTGGCCTCAGGAAAGGCCAGTCCCCATGCGAGTTGCTAGGGGACCTCTCGGGATTCCTCTCCCGTCCATGCCGGGGCCTCAGTCCTTCTGTGGAGTCGGGGCCGGAACCTGAGGATTCCTCTCCAGTGTTGCCATGGATCTTGGGGTGCTTCTGAGTCTCCCCAGGGGAGTCAGGCCACGTCTCGAGTGGGGGCATGCACGTGCGCTTTCCTCCCGAGCTGCAGCAGTAGTGTCACGCTTCCTGTCACGTGGATCAAGGGATCTGTGGCTTTCCCTCGAGGCTGTCCCTCGAGGCTTTCCCACGAGGCTTTCCCACAGGGCTGTGCCACGTGCCACCTTGGTGTGAGTCGATCCTCGGCGTGAAAGACGAGCCGGTGAAGGGAAAAGAGGTTCCTCTGGAATGGACTGAGACATCTGGGGGACTCTTGGAATGGTGGCACGACCCGGGAGTTCCTCTCGCCGTTCCTGTTGAGAGGGCCTCCTCTTGAGATGCGACGGGAATGCCGGGAACTCTTTCCCGACGAAGCAGGGAAAGGATCCCTCATCTCGAGCTACGAGGCGGAAACGGGGCTCCTCTGGATGTGGGCGGGACCCTCGTGATTCCTCTCGATTGGAGACGGGTATGTCGGGGAACTTCTTGATTTGCACCTAATGTGTGAAGGACCCTTTCGAAGTTCCAGAGGGGAGGTGTGATCAGCCTCGAGACGCCTCAGCGGAAATGGGCCTCATCTCGCCTGGAGGGGAGAACCTCCTGGATTTTCTCGAGTTGCGGCAGGTCTTCTCGAGTTACGACGGGGACCTCAGGGACACGCTCTGGTGGCCTCAGGAAAGGCCAGTCCCCATGCGAGTTGCTAGGGGACCTCTCGGGATTCCTCTCCCGTCCATGCCGGGGCCTCAGTCCTTGTGTGGAGTCGGGGCCGGAACCTGAGGATTCCTCTCCAGTGTTGCCATGGATCTTGGGGTGCTTCTGAGTCTCCCTAGGGGAGGCAGGCCTCGTCTCGAGTGGGGGCATGCACGTGCGCTTTCCTCCCGAGCTGCAGCAGTAGTGTCACGCTTCCTGTCACGTGGATCAAGGGATCTGTGGCTTTCCCTCGAGGCTGTCCCTCGAGGCTTTCCCACGAGGCTTTCCCACAGGGCTGTGCCACGTGCCACCTTGGTGTGAGTCGATCCTCGGCGTGAAAGACGAGCCGGTGAAGGGAAAAGAGGTTCCTCTGGAATTGACTGAGACATCTGGGGGACTCTTGGAATGGTGGCACGACCCTGGAGTTCCTCTCGCCGTTCCTGTTGAGAGGGCCTCCTCTTGAGATGCGACGGGAACGCCGGGAACTCTTTCCCGACGAAGCAGGGAAAGGATCCCTCATCTCGAGCTACGAGGCGGAAACGGGGCTCCTCTGGATGTGGGCGGGACCCTCGTGATTCCTCTCGAGTGGAGACGGGTATGTCGGGGAACTTCTTGATTTGCACCAAGGGTGTGAAGGACCCTTTCGAAGTTCCAGAGGGGAGGTGTGATCAGCCTCGAGACGCCTCAGCGGAAATGGGCCTCATCTCGCCTGGAGGGGAGAACCTCCTGGATTTTCTCGAGTTGCGGCAGGTCTTCTCGAGTTACGACGGGGACCTCAGGGACCCGCTCTGGTGGCCTCAGGAAAGGCCAGACCCCATGCGAGTTGCTAGGGGACCTCTCGGGATTCTTCTCCCATCCATGCCGGGGCCTCAGTCCTTGTGTGGAGTCGGGGCCGGAACCTGAGGATTCCTCTCCAGTGTTGCCATGGATCTTGGGGTGCTTCTGAGTCTCCCCAGGGGAGGCAGGCCTCGTCTCGAGTGGGGGCATGCACGTGCGCTTTCCTCCCGAGCTGCAGCAGTAGTGTCACGCTTCCTGTCACGTGGATCAAGGGATCTGTGGCTTTCCCTCGAGGCTGTCCCTCGAGGCTTTCCCACGAGGCTTTCCCACAGGGCTGTGCCACGTGCCACCTTGGTGTGAGTCGATCCTCGGCGTGAAAGACGAGCCGGTGAAGGGAAAAGAGGTTCCTCTGGAATGGACTGAGACATCTGGGGGACTCTTGGAATGGTGGCACGACCCGGGAGTTCCTCTCGCCGTTCCTGTTGAGAGGGCCTCCTCTTGAGATGCGACGGGAATGCCGGGAACTCTTTCCCGACGAAGCAGGGAAAGGATCCCTCATCTCGAGCTACGAGGCGGAAACGGGGCTCCTCTGGATGTGGGCGGGACCCTCGTGATTCCTCTCGATTGGAGACGGGTATGTCGGGGAACTTCTTGATTTGCACCTAATGTGTGAAGGACCCTTTCGAAGTTCCAGAGGGGAGGTGTGATCAGCCTCGAGACGCCTCAGCGGAAATGGGCCTCATCTCGCCTGGAGGGGAGAACCTCCTGGATTTTCTCGAGTTGCGGCAGGTCTTCTCGAGTTACGACGGGGACCTCAGGGACACGCTCTGGTGGCCTCAGGAAAGGCCAGTCCCCATGCGAGTTGCTAGGGGACCTCTCGGGATTCCTCTCCCGTCCATGCCGGGGCCTCAGTCCTTGTGTGGAGTCGGGGCCGGAACCTGAGGATTCCTCTCCAGTGTTGCCATGGATCTTGGGGTGCTTCTGAGTCTCCCTAGGGGAGGCAGGCCTCGTCTCGAGTGGGGGCATGCACGTGCGCTTTCCTCCCGAGCTGCAGCAGTAGTGTCACGCTTCCTGTCACGTGGATCAAGGGATCTGTGGCTTTCCCTCGAGGCTGTCCCTCGAGGCTTTCCCACGAGGCTTTCCCACAGGGCTGTGCCACGTGCCACCTTGGTGTGAGTCGATCCTCGGCGTGAAAGACGAGCCGGTGAAGGGAAAAGAGGTTCCTCTGGAATTGACTGAGACATCTGGGGGACTCTTGGAATGGTGGCACGACCCTGGAGTTCCTCTCGCCGTTCCTGTTGAGAGGGCCTCCTCTTGAGATGCGACGGGAACGCCGGGAACTCTTTCCCGACGAAGCAGGGAAAGGATCCCTCATCTCGAGCTACGAGGCGGAAACGGGGCTCCTCTGGATGTGGGCGGGACCCTCGTGATTCCTCTCGAGTGGAGACGGGTATGTCGGGGAACTTCTTGATTTGCACCAAGGGTGTGAAGGACCCTTTCGAAGTTCCAGAGGGGAGGTGTGATCAGCCTCGAGACGCCTCAGCGGAAATGGGCCTCATCTCGCCTGGAGGGGAGAACCTCCTGGATTTTCTCGAGTTGCGGCAGGTCTTCTCGAGTTACGACGGGGACCTCAGGGACCCGCTCTGGTGGCCTCAGGAAAGGCCAGACCCCATGCGAGTTGCTAGGGGACCTCTCGGGATTCTTCTCCCATCCATGCCGGGGCCTCAGTCCTTGTGTGGAGTCGGGGCCGGAACCTGAGGATTCCTCTCCAGTGTTGCCATGGATCTTGGGGTGCTTCTGAGTCTCCCCAGGGGAGGCAGGCCTCGTCTCGAGTGGGGGCATGCACGTGCGCTTTCCTCCCGAGCTGCAGCAGTAGTGTCACGCTTCCTGTCACGTGGATCAAGGGATCTGTGGCTTTCCCTCGAGGCTGTCCCTCGAGGCTTTCCCACGAGGCTTTCCCACAGGGCTGTGCCACGTGCCACCTTGGTGTGAGTCGATCCTCGGCGTGAAAGACGAGCCGGTGAAGGGAAAAGAGGTTCCTCTGGAATGGACTGAGACATCTGGGGGACTCTTGGAATGGTGGCACGACCCGGGAGTTCCTCTCGCCGTTCCTGTTGAGAGGGCCTCCTCTTGAGATGCAACGGGAATGCCGGGAACTCTTTCCCGACGAAGCAGGGAAAGGATCCCTCATCTCGAGCTATGAGGCGGAAACGGGGCTCCTCTGGATGTGGGCGGGACCCTCGTGATTCCTCTCGAGTGGAGACAGGTATGTCGGGGAACTTCTTGATTTGCACCTAATGTGTGAAGGACCCTTTCGAAGTTCCAGAGGGGAGGTGTGATCAGCCTCGAGACGCCTCAGCGGAAATGGGCCTCATCTCGCCTGGAGGGGAGAACCTCCTGGATTTTCTCGAGTTGCGGCAGGTCTTCTCGAGTTACGACGGGGACCTCAGGGACCCGCTCTGGTGGCCTCAGGAAAGGCCAGTCCCCATGCGAGTTGCTAGGGGACCTCTCGGGATTCCTCTCCCGTCCATGCCGGGGCCTCAGTCCTTGTGTGGAGTCGGGGCCGGAACCTGAGGATTCCTCTCCAGTGTTGCCATGGATCTTGGGGTGCTTCTGAGTCTCCCCAGGGGCGTCAGGCCTCGTCTCGAGTGGGGGCATGCACGTGCGCTTTCCTCCCGAGCTGCAGCAGTAGTGTCACCCTTCGTGTCACGTGGATCAAGGGATCTGTGGCTTTCCCTCGAGGCTGTCCCTCGAGGCTTTCCCACGAGGCTTTCCCAAAGGGCTGTGCCACGTGCCACCTTGGTGTGAGTCGATCCTCGGCGTGAAAGACGAGCCGGTGAAGGGAAAAGAGGTTCCTCTGGAATGGACTGAGACATCTGGGGGACTCTTGGAATGGTGGCACGACCCTGGAGTTCCTCTCGCCGTTCCTGTTGAGAGGGCCTCCTCTTGAGATGCGACGGGAACGCCGGGAACTCTTTCCCGACGAAGCAGGGAAAGGATCCCTCATCTCGAGCTACGAGGCGGAAACGGGGCTCCTCTGGATGTGGGCGGGACCCTCGTGATTCCTCTCGAGTGGAGACGGGTATGTCGGGGAACTTCTTGATTTGCACCAAGGGTGTGAAGGACCCTTTCGAAGTTCCAGAGGGGAGGTGTGATCAGCCTCGAGACGCCTCAGCGGAAATGGGCCTCATCTCGCCTGGAGGGGAGAACCTCCTGGATTTTCTCGAGTTGCGGCAGGTCTTCTCGAGTTACGACGGGGACCTCAGGGACCCGCTCTGGTGCCCTCAGGAAAGGCCAGACCCCATGCGAGTTGCTAGGGGACCTCTCGGGATTCTTCTCCCATCCATGCCGGGGCCTCAGTCCTTGTGTGGAGTCGGGGCCGGAACCTGAGGATTCCTCTCCAGTGTTGCCATGGATCTTGGGGTGCTTCTGAGTCTCCCCAGGGGAGGCAGGCCTCGTCTCGAGTGGGGGCATGCACGTGCGCTTTCCTCCCGAGCTGCAGCAGTAGTGTCACGCTTCCTGTCACGTGGATCAAGGGATCTGTGGCTTTCCCTCGAGGCTGTCCCTCGAGGCTTTCCCACGAGGCTTTCCCACAGGGCTGTGCCACGTGCCACCTTGGTGTGAGTCGATCCTCGGCGTGAAAGACGAGCCGGTGAAGGGAAAAGAGGTTCCTCTGGAATGGACTGAGACATCTGGGGGACTCTTGGAATGGTGGCACGACCCGGGAGTTCCTCTCGCCGTTCCTGTTGAGAGGGCCTCCTCTTGAGATGCGACGGGAATGCCGGGAACTCTTTCCCGACGAAGCAGGGAAAGGATCCCTCATCTCGAGCTATGAGGCGGAAACGGGGCTCCTCTGGATGTGGGCGGGACCCTCGTGATTCCTCTCGAGTGGAGACAGGTATGTCGGGGAACTTCTTGATTTGCACCTAATGTGTGAAGGACCCTTTCGAAGTTCCAGAGGGGAGGTGTGATCAGCCTCGAGACGCCTCAGCGGAAATGGGCCTCATCTCGCCTGGAGGGGAGAACCTCCTGGATTTTCTCGAGTTGCGGCAGGTCTTCTCGAGTTACGACGGGGACCTCAGGGACCCGCTCTGGTGGCCTCAGGAAAGGCCAGTCCCCATGCGAGTTGCTAGGGGACCTCTCGGGATTCCTCTCCCGTCCATGCCGGGGCCTCAGTCCTTGTGTGGAGTCGGGGCCGGAACCTGAGGATTCCTCTCCAGTGTTGCCATGGATCTTGGGGTGCTTCTGAGTCTCCCCCAGGGGCGTCAGGCCTCGTCTCGAGTGGGGGCATGCACGTGCGCTTTCCTCCCGAGCTGCAGCAGTAGTGTCACGCTTCGTGTCACGTGGATCAAGGGATCTGTGGCTTTCCCTCGAGGCTGTCCCTCGAGGCTTTCCCACGAGGCTTTCCCAAAGGGCTGTGCCACGTGCCACCTTGGTGTGAGTCGATCCTCGGCGTGAAAGACGAGCCGGTGAAGGGAAAAGAGGTTCCTCTGGAATGGACTGAGACATCTGGGGGGACTCTTGGAATGGTGGCACGACCCTGGAGTTCCTCTCGCCGTTCCTGTTGAGAGGGCCTCCTCTTGAGATGCGACGGGAACGCCGGGAACTCTTTCCCGACGAAGCAGGGAAAGGATCCCTCATCTCGAGCTACGAGGCGGAAACGGGGCTCCTCTGGATGTGGGCGGGACCCTCGTGATTCCTCTCGAGTGGAGACGGGTATGTCGGGGAACTTCTTGATTTGCACCAAGGGTGTGAAGGACCCTTTCGAAGTTCCAGAGGGGAGGTGTGATCAGCCTCGAGACGCCTCAGCGGAAATGGGCCTCATCTCGCCTGGAGGGGAGAACCTCCTGGATTTTCTCGAGTTGCGGCAGGTCTTCTCGAGTTACGACGGGGACCTCAGGGACCCGCTCTGGTGCCCTCAGGAAAGGCCAGTCCCCCATGCGAGTTGCTAGGGGACCTCTCGGGATTCCTCTCCCGTCCATGCCGGGGCCTCAGTCCTTGTGTGGAGTCGGGGCCGGAACCTGAGGATTCCTCTCCAGTGTTGCCATGGATCTTGGGGTGCTTCTGAGTCTCCCCAGGGGAGGAAGGCCTCGTCTCGAGTGGGGGCATGCACGTGCACTTTCCTCCCGAGCTGCAGCAGTAGTGTCACGCTTCCTGGCACGTGGATCAAGGGATCTGTGGCTTTCCCTCGAGGCTGTCCCTCGAGGCTTTCCCACGAGGCTTTCCCACAGGGCTGTGCCACGTGCCACCTTGGTGTGAGTCGATCCTCGGCGTGAAAGACGTGCCGGTGAAGGGAAAAGAGGTTCCTCTGGAATGGACTGAGACATCTGGGGGACTCTTGGAATGGTGGCACGACCCTGGAGTTCCTCTCGCCGTTCCTGTTTAGAGGGCCTCCTCTTGAGATGCGACGGGAACGCCGGGAACTCTTTCCCGACGAAGCAGGGAAAGGATCCCTCATCTCGAGCTACGAGGCGGAAACGGGGCTCCTCTGGATGTGAGCGGGACCTTCGTGATTCCTCTCGAGTGGAGTCGGGTATGTCGGGGAACTTCTTGATTTGCACCAAGGGTGTGAAGGAGCCTTTCGAAGTTCCAGAGGGGAGGTGTGATCAGCCTCGAGACGCCTCAGCGGAAATGGGCCTCATCTCGCCTGGAGGGGAGAACCTCCTGGATTTTCTCGAGTTGCGGCAGGTCTTCTCGAGTTACGACGGGGACCTCAGGGACCCGCTCTGGTGGCCTCAGGAAAGGCCAGTCCCCATGCGAGTTGCTAGGGGACCTCTCGGGATTCCTCTCCCGTCCATGCCGGGGCTCAGTCCTTGTGTGGAGTCGGGGCCGGAACCTGAGGATTCCTCTCCAGTGTTGCCATGGATCTTGGGGTGCTTCTGAGTCTCCCCAGGGGCGTCAGGCCTCGTCTCGAGTGGGGGCATGCACGTGCGCTTTCCTCCCGAGCTGCAGCAGTAGTGTCACGCTTCGTGTCACGTGGATCAAGGGATCTGTGGCTTTCCCTCGAGGCTGTCCCTCGAGGCTTTCCCACGAGGCTTTCCCACAGGGCTGTGCCACGTGCCACCTTGGTGTGAGTCGATCCTCGGCGTGAAAGACGAGCCGGTGAAGGGAAAAGAGGTTCCTCTGGAATGGACTGAGACATCTGGGGGACTCTTGGAATGGTGGCACGACCCGGGAGTTCCTCTCGCCGTTCCTGTTGAGAGGGCCTCCTCTTGAGATGCGACGGGAACGCCGGGAACTCTTTCCCGACGAAGCAGGGAAAGGATCCCTCATCTCGAGCTACGAGGCGGAAACGGGGCTCCTCTGGATGTGGGCGGGACCCTCGTGATTCCTCTCGAGTGGAGACGGGTATGTCGGGGAACTTCTTGATTTGCACCAAGGGTGTGAAGTCCCCTTTCGAAGTTCCAGAGGGGAGGTGTGATCAGCCTCGAGACGCCTCAGCGGAAATGGGCCTCATCTCGCCTGGAGGGGAGAACCTCCTGGATTTTCTCGAGTTGCGGCAGGTCTTCTCGAGTTACGACGGGGACCTCAGGGACCCGCTCTGGTGGCCTCAGGAAAGGCCAGACCCCATGCGAGGTGCTAGGGGACCTCTCGGGATTCTTCTCCCGTACATGCCGGGGCCTCAGTCCTTGTGTGGAGTCGGGGCCGGAACCTGAGGATTCCTCTCCAGTGTTGCCATGGATCTTGGGGTGCTTCTGAGTCTCCCCAGGGGAGGCAGGCCTCGTCTCGAGTGGGGGCATGCACGTACGCTTTCCTCCCGAGCTGCAGCAGTAGTGTCACGCTTCCTGTCACGTGGATCAAGGGATCTGTGGCTTTCCCTCGAGGCTGTCCCTCGAGGCTTTCCCACGAGGCTTTCCCACAGGGCTGTGCCACGTGCCACCTTGGTGTGAGTCGATCCTCGGCGTGAAAGACGAGCCGGTGAAGGGAAAAGAGGTTCCTCTGGAATGGACTGAGACATCTGGGGGACTCTTGGAATGGTGGCACGACCCGGGAGTTCCTCTCGCCGTTCCTGTTGAGAGGGCCTCCTCTTGAGATGCGACGGGAACGCCGGGAACTCTTTCCCGACGAAGCAGGGAAAGGATCCCACATCTCGAGCTACGAGGCGGTAACGGGGCTCCTCTGGATGTGGGCGGGACCCTCGTGATTCCTCTCGAGTGGAGACGGCTAGGTCGGGGAACTTCTTGATTTGCACCAAGGGTGTGAAGGACCCTTTCGAAGTTCCAGAGGTGAGGTGTGATCAGCCTCGAGACGCCTCAGCGGAAATGGGCCTCATCTCGCCTGGAGGGGAGAACCTCCTGGATTTTCTCGAGTTGCGGCAGGTCTTCTCGAGTTACGACGGGGACCTCAGGGACCCGCTCTGGTGGCCTCAGGAAAGGCCAGTCCCCATGCGAGTTGCTAGGGGACCTCTCGGGATTCCTCTCCCGTCCATGCCGGGGCCTCAGTCCTTGTGTGGAGTCGGGGCCGGAACCTGAGGATTCCTCTCCAGTGTTGCCATGGATCTTGGGGTGCTTCTGAGTCTCCCCAGGGGAGGCAGGCCTCGTCTCGAGTGGGGGCATGCACGTGCACTTTCCTCCCGAGCTGCAGCAGTAGTGTCACGCTTCCTGGCACGTGGATCAAGGGATCTGTGGCTTTCCCTCGAGGCTGTCCCTCGAGGCTTTCCCACGAGGCTTTCCCACAGGGCTGTGCCACGTGCCACCTTGGTGTGAGTCGATCCTCGGCGTGAAAGACGAGCCGGTGAAGGGAAAAGAGGTTCCTCTGGAATGGACTGAGACATCTGGGGGACTCTTGGAATGGTGGCACGACCCTGGAGTTCCTCTCGCCGTTCCTGTTGAGAGGGCCTCCTCTTGAGATGCGACGGGAACGCCGGGAACTCTTTCCCGACGAAGCAGGGAAAGGATCCCTCATCTCGAGCTACGAGGCGGAAACGGGGCTCCTCTGGATGTGAGCGGGACCTTCGTGATTCCTCTCGAGTGGAGACGGCTAGGTCGGGGAACTTCTTGATTTGCACCAAGGGTGTGAAGGAGCCTTTCGAAGTTCCAGAGGGGAGGTGTGATCAGCCTCGAGACGCCTCAGCGGAAATGGGCCTCATCTCGCCTGGAGGGGAGAACCTCCTGGATTTTCTCGAGTTGCGGTAGGTCTTCTCGAGTTACGACGGGGACCTCAGGGACCCGCTCTGGTGTCCTCAGGAAAGACCAGTCCCCATGCGAGTTGCTAGGGGACCTCTCGGGATTCCTCTACCGTCCATGCCGGGGCTCAGTCCTTGTGTGGAGTCGGGGCCGGAACCTGAGGATTCCTCTCCAGTGTTGCCATGGATCTTGGGGTGCTTCTGAGTCTCCCCAGGGGCGTCAGGCCTCGTCTCGAGTGGGGGCATGCACGTGCGCTTTCCTCCCGAGCTGCAGCAGTAGTGTCACGCTTCGTGTCACGTGGATCAAGGGATCTGTGGCTTTCCCTCGAGGCTGTCCCTCGAGGCTTTCCCACGAGGCTTTCCCACAGGGCTGTGCCACGTGCCACCTTGGTGTGAGTCGATCCTCGGCGTGAAAGACGAGCCGGTGAAGGGAAAAGAGGTTCCTCTGGAATGGACTGAGACATCTGGGGGACTCTTGGAATGGTGGCACGACCCTGGAGTTCCTCTCGCCGTTCCTGTTGAGAGGGCCTCCTCTTGAGATGCGACGGGAACGCCGGGAACTCTTTCCCGACGAAGCAGGGAAAGGATCCCTCATCTCGAGCTACGAGGCGGAAACGGGGCTCCTCTGGATGTGGGCGGGACCCTCGTGATTCCTCTCGAGTGGAGACGGGTATGTCGGGGAACTTCTTGATTTGCACCAAGGGTGTGAAGGACCCTTTCGAAGTTCCAGAGGGGAGGTGTGATCAGCCTCGAGACGCCTCAGCGGAAATGGGCCTCATCTCGCCTGGAGGGGAGAACCTCCTGGATTTTCTCGAGTTGCGGCAGGTCTTCTCGAGTTACGACGGGGACCTCAGGGACCCGCTCTGGTGGCCTCAGGAAAGGCCAGACCCCATGCGAGGTGCTAGGGGACCTCTCGGGATTCTTCTCCCGTCCATGCCGGGGCCTCAGTCCTTGTGTGGAGTCGGGGCCGGAACCTGAGGATTCCTCTCCAGTGTTGCCATGGATCTTGGGGTGCTTCTGAGTCTCCCCAGGGGAGGCAGGCCTCGTCTCGAGTGGGGGCATGCACGTGCGCTTTCCTCCCGAGCTGCAGCAGTAGTGTCACGCTTCCTGTCACGTGGATCAAGGGATCTGTGGCTTTCCCTCGAGGCTGTCCCTCGAGGCTTTCCCACGAGGCTTTCCCACAGGGCTGTGCCACGTGCCACCTTGGTGTGAGTCGATCCTCGGCGTGAAAGACGAGCCGGTGAAGGGAAATGAGGTTCCTCTGGAATGGACTGAGACATCTGGGGGACTCTTGGAATGGTGGCACGACCCGGGAGTTCCTCTCGCCGTTCCTGTTGAGAGGGCCTCCTCTTGAGATGCGACGGGAATGCCGGGAACTCTTTCCCGACGAAGCAGGGAAAGGATCCCTCATCTCGAGCTACGAGGCGGAAACGGGGCTCCTCTGGATGTGGGCGGGACCCTCGTGATTCCTCTCGAGTGGAGACAGGTATGTCGGGGAACTTCTTGATTTGCACCTAATGTGTGAAGGACCCTTTCGAAGTTCCAGAGGGGAGGTGTGATCAGCCTCGAGACGCCTCAGCGGAAATGGGCCTCATCTCGCCTGGAGGGGAGAACCTCCTGGATTTTCTCGAGTTGCGGCAGGTCTTCTCGAGTTACGACGGGGACCTCAGGGACCCGCTCTGGTGGCCTCAGGAAAGGCCAGTCCCCATGCGAGTTGCTAGGGGACCTCTCGGGATTCCTCTCCCGTCCATGCCGGGGCCTCAGTCCTTGTGTGGAGTCGGGGCCGGAACCTGAGGATTCCTCTCCAGTGTTGCCATGGATCTTGGGGTGCTTCTGAGTCTCCCCAGGGGAGGCAGGCCACGTCTCGAGTGGGGGCATGCACGTGCGCTTTCCTCCCGAGCTGCAGCAGTAGTGTCACGCTTCCTGTCACGTGGATCAAGGGATCTGTGGCTTTCCCTCGAGGCTGTCCCTCGAGGCTTTCCCACGAGGCTTTCCCACAGGGCTGTGCCACGTGCCACCTTGGTGTGAGTCGATCCTCGGCGTGAAAGACAAGCCGGTGAAGGGAAAACAGGTTCCTCTGGAATGGACTGAGACATCTGGGGGACTCTTGGAATGGTGGCACGACCCTGGAGTTCCTCTCGCCGTTCCTGTTGAGAGGGCCTCCTCTTGAGATGCGACGGGAATGCCGGGAACTCTTTCCCGACGAAGCAGGGAACGGATCCCTCATCTCGAGCTACGAGGCGGTAACGGGGCTCCTCTGGATGTGGGCGGGACCCTCGTGATTCCTCTCGAGTGGAGACGGGTATGTCGGGGAACTTCTTGATTTGCACCAAGGGTGTGAAGGAGCCTTTCGAAGTTCCAGAGGGGAGGTGTGATCAGCCTCGAGACGCCTCAGCGGAAATGGGCCTCATCTCGCCTGGAGGGGAGAACCTCCTGGATTTTCTCGAGTTGCGGCAGGTCTTCTCGAATTACGACGGGGACCTCAGGGACCCGCTCTGGTTGCCTCAGGAAAGGCCAGTCCCCATGCGAGGTACTAGGGGACCTCTCGGGATTCCTCTCCCGTCCATGCCGGGGCCTCAGTCCTTGTGTGGAGTCGGGGCCGGAACCTGAGGATTCCTCTCCAGTGTTGCCATGGATCTTGGGGTGCTTCTGAGTCTCCCCAGGGGAGTCAGGCCACGTCTCGAGTGGGGGCATGCACATGCGCTTTCCTCCCGAGCTGCAGCAGTAGTGTCACGCTTCCTGTCACGTGGATCAAGGGATCTGTGGCTTTCCCTCGAGGCTGTCCCTCGAGGCTTTCCCACGAGGCTTTCCCACAGGGCTGTGCCACGTGCCACCTTGGTGTGAGTCGATCCTCGGCGTGAAAGACGAGCCGGTGAAGGGGAAAGAGGTTCCTCTGGAATGGACTGAGACATGTGGGGGACTCTTGGAATGGTGGCACGACCCTGGAGTTACTCTCGCCGTTCCTGTTGAGAGGGCCTCCTCTTGAGATGCGACGGGAACGCCGGGAACTCTTTCCCGACGAAGCAGGGAAAGGATCCCTTATCTCGAGCTACGAGGCGGAAACGGGGCTCCTCTGGATGTGGGCGGGACCCTCGTGATTCCTCTCGAGTGGAGACGGCTAGGTCGGGGAACTTCTTGATTTGCACCAAGGGTGTGAAGGACCCTTTCGAAGTTCCAGAGGTGAGGTGTGATCAGCCTCGAGACGCCTCTGCGGAAATGGGCCTCATCTCGCCTGGAGGGGAGAACCTCCTGGATTTTCTCGAGTTGCGGCAGGTCTTCTCGAGTTACGACCGGGACCTCAGGGACTCGCTCTGGTGGCCTCAGGAAAGGCCAGTCCCCATGCGAGTTGCTAGGGGACCTCTCGGGATTCCTCTCCCGTCCATGCCGGGGCCTCAGTCCTTGTGTGGAGTCGGGGCCGGAACCTGAGGATTCCTCTCCAGTGTTGCCATGGATCTTGGGGTGCTTCTGAGTCTCCCCAGGGGAGGCAGGCCTCGTCTCGAGTGGGGGCATGCACGTGCGCTTTCCTCCCGAGCTGCAGCAGTAGTGTCACGCTTCGTGTCACGTGGATCAAGGGATCTGTGGCTTTCCCTCGAGGCTGTCCCTCGAGGCTTTCCCACGAGGCTTTCCCACAGGGCTGTGCCACGTGCCACCTTGGTGTGAGTCGATCCTCGGCGTGAAAGGCGAGCCGGTGAAGGGAAAAGAGGTTCCTCTGGAATGGACTGAGACTTCTGGGGGACTCTTGGAATGGTGGCACGACCCGGGAGTTCCTCTCGCCGTTCCTGTTGAGAGGGCCTCCTCTTGAGATGCGACGGGTACGCCGGGAACTCTTTCCCGACGAAGCAGGGAAAGGATCCCTCATCTCGAGCTACGAGGCGGAAACGGGGCTCCTCTGGATGTGGGCGGGACCCTCGTGATTCCTCTCGAGTGGAGACGGGTATGTCGGGGAACTTCTTGATTTGCACCAAGGGTGTGAAGGACCCTTTCGAAGTTCCAGAGGGGAGGTGTGATCAGCCTCGAGACGCCTCAGCGGAAATGGGCCTCATCTCGCCTGGAGGGGAGAACCTCCTGGATTTTCTCGAGTTGCGGCAGGTCTTCTCGAGTTACGACGGGGACCTCAGGGACCCGCTCTGGTGGCCTCAGGAAAGGCCAGACCCCATGCGAGGTGCTAGGGGACCTCTCGGGATTCTTCTCCCGTCCATGCCGGGGCCTCAGTCCTTGTGTGGAGTCGGGGCCGGAACCTGAGGATTCCTCTCCAGTGTTGCCATGGATCTTGGGGTGCTTCTGAGTCTCCCCAGGGGAGGCAGGCCTCGTCTCGAGTGGGGGCATGCACGTGCGCTTTCCTCCCGAGCTGCAGCAGTAGTGTCACGCTTCCTGTCACGTGGATCAAGGGATCTGTGGCTTTCCCTCGAGGCTGTCCCTCGAGGCTTTCCCACGAGGCTTTCCCACAGGGCTGTGCCACGTGCCACCTTGGTGTGAGTCGATCCTCGGCGTGAAAGACGAGCCGGTGAAGGGAAATGAGGTTCCTCTGGAATGGACTGAGACATCTGGGGGACTCTTGGAATGGTGGCACGACCCTGGAGTTCCTCTCGCCGTTCCTGTTGAGAGGGCCTCCTCTTGAGATGCGACGGGAATGCCGGGAACTCTTTCCCGACGAAGCAGGGAAAGGATCCCACATCTCGAGCTACGAGGCGGTAACGGGGCTCCTCTGGATGTGGGCGGGACCCTCGTGATTCCTCTCGAGTGGAGACGGGTATGTCGGGGAACTTCTTGATTTGCACCAAGGGTGTGAAGGAGCCTTTCGAAGTTCCAGAGGGGAGGTGTGATCAGCCTCGAGACGCCTCAGCGGAAATGGGCCTCATCTCGCCTGGAGGGGAGAACCTCCTGGATTTTCTCGAGTTGCGGCAGGTCTTCTCGAATTACGACGGGGACCTCAGGGACCCGCTCTGGTGGCCTCAGGAAAGGCCAGTCCCCATGCGAGGTACTAGGGGACCTCTCGGGATTCCTCTCCCGTCCATGCCGGGGCCTCAGTCCTTGTGTGGAGTCGGGGCCGGAACCTGAGGATTCCTCTCCAGTGTTGCCATGGATCTTGGGGTGCTTCTGAGTCTCCCCAGGGGAGTCAGGCCACTTCTCGAGTGGGGGCATGCACATGCGCTTTCCTCCCGAGCTGCAGCAGTAGTGTCACGCTTCCTGTCACGTGGATCAAGGGATCTGTGGCTTTCCCTCGAGGCTGTCCCTCGAGGCTTTCCCACGAGGCTTTCCCACAGGGCTGTGCCACGTGCCACCTTGGTGTGAATCGATCCTCGGCGTGAAAGACGAGCCGGTGAAGGGGAAAGAGGTTCCTCTGGAATGGACTGAGACATGTGGGGGACTCTTGGAATGGTGGCACGACCCTGGAGTTACTCTCGCCGTTCCTGTTGAGAGGGCCTCCTCTTGAGATGCGACGGGAACGCCGGGAACTCTTTCCCGACGAAGCAGGGAAAGGATCCCTTATCTCGAGCTACGAGGCGGAAACGGGGCTCCTCTGGATGTGGGCGGGACCCTCGTGATTCCTCTCGAGTGGAGACGGCTAGGTCGGGGAACTTCTTGATTTGCACCAAGGGTGTGAAGGACCCTTTCGAAGTTCCAGAGGTGAGGTGTGATCAGCCTCGAGACGCCTCTGCGGAAATGGGCCTCATCTCGCCTGGAGGGGAGAACCTCCTGGATTTTCTCGAGTTGCGGCAGGTCTTCTCGAGTTACGACGGGGACCTCAGGGACCCGCTCTGGTGGCCTCAGGAAAGGCCAGTCCCCATGCGAGTTGCTAGGGGACCTCTCGGGATTCCTCTCCCGTCCATGCCGGGGCCTCAGTCCTTGTGTGAAGTCGGGGCCGGAACCTGAGGATTCCTCTCCAGTGTTGCCATGGATCTTGGGGTGCTTCTGAGTCTCCCCAGGGGAGGCAGGCCTCGTCTCGAGTGGGGGCATGCACGTGCGCTTTCCTCCCGAGCTGCAGCAGTAGTGTCACGCTTCCTGTCACGTGGATCAAGGGATCTGTGGCTTTCCCTCGAGGCTGTCCCTCGAGGCTTTCCCAAGAGGCTTTCCCACAGGGCTGTGCCACGTGCCACCTTGGTGTGAGTCGATCCTCGGCGTGAAAGGCGAGCCGGTGAAGGGAAAAGAGGTTCCTCTGGAATGGACTGAGACATCTGGGGGACTCTTGGAATGGTGGCACGACCCGGGAGTTCCTCTCGCCGTTCCTGTTGAGAGGGCCTCCTCTTGAGATGCGACGGGAACGCCGGGAACTCTTTCCCGACGAAGCAGGGAAAGGATCCCTCATCTCGAGCTACGAGGCGGAAACGGGGCTCCTCTGGATGTGGGCGGGACCCTCGTGATTCCTCTCGAGTGGAGACGGCTAGGTCGGGGAACTTCTTGATTTGCACCAAGGGTGTGAAGGACCCTTTCGAAGTTCCAGAGGTGAGGTGTGATCAGCCTCGAGACGCCTCAGCGGAAATGGGCCTCATCTCGCCTGGAGGGGAGAACCTCCTGGATTTTCTCGAGTTGCGGCAGGTCTTCTCGAGTTACGACGGGGACCTCAGGGACCCGCTCTGGTGGCCTCAGGAAAGGCCAGTCCCCATGCGAGTTGCTAGGGGACCTCTCGGGATTCCTCTCCCGTCCATGCCGGGGCCTCAGTCCTTGTGTGGAGTCGGGGCCGGAACCTGAGGATTCCTCTCCAGTGTTGCCATGGATCTTGGGGTGCTTCTGAGTCTCCCCAGGGGAGGCAGGCCTCGTCTCGAGTGGGGGCATGCACGTGCGCTTTCCTCCCGAGCTGCAGCAGTAGTGTCATGCTTCCTGGCACGTGGATCAAGGGAACTGTGGCTTTCCCTCGAGGCTGTCCCTCGAGGCTTTCCCACGAGGCTTTCCCACAGGGCTGTGCCACGTGCCACCTTGGTGTGAGTCGATCCTCGGCGTGAAAGACGTGCCGGTGAAGGGAAAAGAGGTTCCTCTGGAATGGACTGAGACATCTGGGGGACTCTTGGAATGGTGGCACGACCCTGGAGTTCCTCTCGCCGTTCCGGTTGAGAGGGCCTCCTCTTGAGATGCGACGGGAACGCCGGGAACTCTTTCCCGACGAAGCAGGGAAAGGATCCCTCATCTCGAGCTACGAGGCGGAAACGGGGCTCCTCTGGATGTGGGCGGGACCCTCGTGATTCCTCTCGAGTGGAGACGGCTAGGTCGGGGAACTTCTTGATTTGCACCAAGGGTGTGAAGGAGCCTTTCGAAGTTCCAGAGGTGAGGTGTGATCAGCCTCGAGACGCCTCAGCGGAAATGGGCCTCATCTCGCCTGGAGGGGAGAACCTCCTGGATTTTCTCGAGTTGCGGCAGGTCTTCTCGAGTTACGACGGGGACCTCAGGGACCCGCTCTGGTGTCCTCAGGAAAGGCCAGTCCCCATGCGAGTTGCTAGGGGACCTCTCGGGATTCCTCTCCCGTCCATGCCGGGGCCTCAGTCCTTGTGTGGAGTCGGGGCCGGAACCTGAGGATTCCTCTCCAGTGTTGCCATGGATCTTGGGGTGCTTCTGAGTCTCCCCAGGGGAGTCAGGCCTCGTCTCGAGTGGGGGCATGCACGTGCGCTTTCCTCCCGAGCTGCAGCAGTAGTGTCACGCTTCGTGTCACGTGGATCAAGGGATCTGTGGCTTTCCCTCGAGGCTGTCCCTCGAGGCTTTCCCACGAGGCTTTCCCACAGGGCTGTGACACGTGCCACCTTGGAGTGAGTCGATCCTCGGCGTGAAAGACGAGCCGGTGAAGGGAAAAGAGGTTCCTCTGGAATGGACTGAGACATCTGGGGGACTCTTGGAATGGTGGCACGACCCGGGAGTTCCTCTCGCCGTTCCTGTTGAGAGGGCCTCCTCTTGAGATGCGACGGGAACGCCGGGAACTCTTTCCCGACGAAGCAGGGAAAGGATCCCTCATCTCGAGCTACGAGGCGGAAACGGGGCTCCTCTGGATGTGGGCGGGACCCTCGTGATTCCTCTCGAGTGGAGACGGCTAGGTCGGGGAACTTCTTGATTTGCACCAAGGGTGTGAAGGACCCTTTCGAAGTTCCAGAGGTGAGGTGTGATCAGCCTCGAGACGCCTCAGCGGAAATGGGCCTCATCTCGCCTGGAGGGGAGAACCTCCTGGATTTTCTCGAGTTGCGGCAGGTCTTCTCGAGTTACGACGGGGACCTCAGGGACCCGCTCTGGTGGCCTCAGGAAAGGCCAGTCCCCATGCGAGTTGCTAGGGGACCTCTCGGGATTCCTCTCCCGTCCATGCCGGGGCCTCAGTCCTTGTGTGGAGTCGGGGCCCGAACCTGAGGATTCCTCTCCAGTGTTGCCATGGATCTTGGGGTGCTTCTGAGTCTCCCCAGGGGAGTCAGGCCTCGTCTCGAGTGGGGGCATGCACGTGCGCTTTCCTCCCGAGCTGCAGCAGTAGTGTCACGCTTCGTGTCACGTGGATCAAGGGATCTGTGGCTTTCCCTCGAGGCTGTCCCTCGAGGCTTTCCCACGAGGCTTTCCCACAGGGCTGTGACACGTGCCACCTTGGAGTGAGTCGATCCTCGGCGTGAAAGACGAGCCGGTGAAGGGAAAAGAGGTTCCTCTGGAATGGACTGAGACATCTGGGGGACTCTTGGAATGGTGGCACGACCCGGGAGTTCCTCTCGCCGTTCCTGTTGAGAGGGCCTCCTCTTGAGATGCGACGGGAACGCCGGGAACTCTTTCCCGACGAAGCAGGGAAAGGATCCCTCATCTCGAGCTACGAGGCGGAAACGGGGCTCCTCTGGATGTGGGCGGGACCCTCGTGATTCCTCTCGAGTGGAGACGGCTAGGTCGGGGAACTTCTTGATTTGCACCAAGGGTGTGAAGGACCCTTTCGAAGTTCCAGAGGTGAGGTGTGATCAGCCTCGAGACGCCTCAGCGGAAATGGGCCTCATCTCGCCTGGAGGGGAGAACCTCCTGGATTTTCTCGAGTTGCGGCAGGTCTTCTCGAGTTACGACGGGGACCTCAGGGACCCGCTCTGGTGTCCTCAGGAAAGGCCAGTCCCCATGCGAGTTGCTAGGGGACCTCTCGGGATTCCTCTCCCGTCCATGCCGGGGCCTCAGTCCTTGTGTGGAGTCGGGGCCGGAACCTGAGGATTAATCTCCAGTGTTGCCATGGATCTTGGGGTGCTTCTGAGTCTCCCCAGGGGAGTCAGGCCTCGTCTCGAGTGGGGGCATGCACGTGCGCTTTCCTCCCGAGCTGCAGCAGTAGTGTCACGCTTCGTGTCACGTGGATCAAGGGATCTGTGGCTTTCCCTCGAGGCTGTCCCTCGAGGCTTTCCCACGAGGCTTTCCCACAGGGCTGTGACACGTGCCACCTTGGAGTGAGTCGATCCTCGGCGTGAAAGACGAGCCGGTGAAGGGAAAAGAGGTTCCTCTGGAATGGACTGAGACATCTGGGGGACTCTTGGAATGGTGGCACGACCCGGGAGTTCCTCTCGCCGTTCCTGTTGAGAGGGCCTCCTCTTGAGATGCGACGGGAACGCCGGGAACTCTTTCCCGACGAAGCAGGGAAAGGATCCCTCATCTCGAGCTACGAGGCGGAAACGGGGCTCCTCTGGATGTGGGCGGGACCCTCGTGATTCCTCTCGAGTGGAGACGGCTAGGTCGGGGAACTTCTTGATTTGCACCAAGGGTGTGAAGGACCCTTTCGAAGTTCCAGAGGTGAGGTGTGATCAGCCTCGAGACGCCTCAGCGGAAATGGGCCTCATCTCGCCTGGAGGGGAGAACCTCCTGGATTTTCTCGAGTTGCGGCAGGTCTTCTCGAGTTACGACGGGGACCTCAGGGACCCGCTCTGGTGGCCTCAGGAAAGGCCAGTCCCCATGCGAGTTGCTAGGGGACCTCTCGGGATTCCTCTCCCGTCCATGCCGGGGCCTCAGTCCTTGTGTGGAGTCGGGGCCCGAACCTGAGGATTCCTCTCCAGTGTTGCCATGGATCTTGGGGTGCTTCTGAGTCTCCCCAGGGGAGTCAGGCCTCGTCTCGAGTGGGGGCATGCACGTGCGCTTTCCTCCCGAGCTGCAGCAGTAGTGTCACGCTTCGTGTCACGTGGATCAAGGGATCTGTGGCTTTCCCTCGAGGCTGTCCCTCGAGGCTTTCCCACGAGGCTTTCCCACAGGGCTGTGACACGTGCCACCTTGGAGTGAGTCGATCCTCGGCGTGAAAGACGAGCCGGTGAAGGGAAAAGAGGTTCCTCTGGAATGGACTGAGACATCTGGGGGACTCTTGGAATGGTGGCACGACCCGGGAGTTCCTCTCGCCGTTCCTGTTGAGAGGGCCTCCTCTTGAGATGCGACGGGAACGCCGGGAACTCTTTCCCGACGAAGCAGGGAAAGGATCCCTCATCTCGAGCTACGAGGCGGAAACGGGGCTCCTCTGGATGTGGGCGGGACCCTCGTGATTCCTCTCGAGTGGAGACGGCTAGGTCGGGGAACTTCTTGATTTGCACCAAGGGTGTGAAGGACCCTTTCGAAGTTCCAGAGGTGAGGTGTGATCAGCCTTGAGACGCCTCAGCGGAAATGGGCCTCATCTCGCCTGGAGCGGAGAACCTCCTGGATTTTCTCGAGTTGCGGCAGGTCTTATCGAGTTACGACGGGGACCTCAGGGACCCGCTCTGGTGGCCTCAGGAAAGGCCAGTCCCCATGCGAGTTGCTAGGGGACCTCTCGGGATTCCTCTCCCGTCCATGCCGGGGCCTCAGTCCTTGTGTGGAGTCGAGGCCGGAACCTGAGGATTCCTCTCCAGTGTTGCCATGGATCTTGGGGTGCTTGTGAGTCTCCCCAGGGGAGTCAGGCCTCGTCTCGAGTGGGGGCATGCACGTGCGCTTTCCTCCCGAGCTGCAGCAGTAGTGTCACGCTTCCTGTCACGTGGATCAAGGGATCTGTGGCTTTCCCTCGAGGCTGTCCCTCGAGGCTTTCCCACGAGGCTTTCCCACAGGGCTGTGCCACGTGCCACCTTGGTGTGAGTCGATCCTCGGCGTGAAAGACGAGCCGGTGAAGGGAAAAGAGGTTCCTCTGGAATGGACTGAGACATCTGGGGGACTCTTGGAATGGTGGCACGACCCTGGAGTTCCTCTCGCCGTTCCTGTTGAGAGGGCCTCCTCTTGAGATGCGACGGGAAGGCCGGGAACTCTTTCCCGACGAAGCAGGGAAAGGATCCCTCATCTCGAGCTACGAGGCGGAAACGGGGCTCCTCTGGATGTGGGCGGGACCCTCGTGATTCCTCTCGAGTGGAGACGGGTATGTCGGGGAACTTCATGATTTGCACCAAGGGTGTGAAGGACCCTTTCGAAGTTCCAGAGGTGAGGTGTGATCAGCCTCGAGACGCCTCAGCGGAAATGGGCCTCATCTCGCCTGGAGGGGAGAACCTCCTGGATTTTCTCGAGTTGCGGCAGGTCTTCTCGAGTTACGACGGGGACCTCAGGGACCGGCTCTGGTAGCCTCAGGAAAGGCCAGTTCCCATGCGAGTTGCTAGGGGACCTCTCGGGATTCCTCTCCCGTCCATGCCGGGGGCTCAGTCCTTGTGTGGAGTCGGGGCCGGAACCTGAGGATTCCTCTCCAGTGTTGCCATGGATATTGGGGTGCTTCTGAGTCTCCCCAGGGGAGTCAGGCCTCGTCTCCAGTGGGGGCATGCACGTGCGCTTTCCTCCCGAGCTGCAGCAGTAGTGTCACGCTTCGTGTCACGTGGATCAAGGGATCTGTGGCTTTCCCTCGAGGCTGTCCCTCGAGGCTTTCCCACGAGGCTTTCCCACAGGGCTGTGACACGTGCCACCTTGGAGTGAGTCGATCCTCGGCGTGAAAGACGAGCCGGTGAAGGGAAAAGAGGTTCCTCTGGAATGGACTGAGACATCTGGGGGACTCTTGGAATGGTGGCACGACCCGGGAGTTCCTCTCGCCGTTCCTGTTGAGAGGGCCTCCTCTTGAGATGCGACGGGAACGCCGGGAACTCTTTCCCGACGAAGCAGGGAAAGGATCCCTCATCTCGAGCTACGAGGCGGAAACGGGGCTCCTCTGGATGTGGGCGGGACCCTCGTGATTCCTCTCGAGTGGAGACGGCTAGGTCGGGGAACTTCTTGATTTGCACCAAGGGTGTGAAGGACCCTTTCGAAGTTCCAGAGGTGAGGTGTGATCAGCCTCGAGACGCCTCAGCGGAAATGGGCCTCATCTCGCCTGGAGGGGAGAACCTCCTGGATTTTCTCGAGTTGCGGCAGGTCTTCTCGAGTTACGACGGGGACCTCAGGGACCCGCTCTGGTGGCCTCAGGAAAGGCCAGTCCCCATGCGAGTTGCTAGGGGACCTCTCGGGATTCCTCTCCCGTCCATGCCGGGGCCTCAGTCCTTGTGTGGAGTCGGGGCCCGAACCTGAGGATTCCTCTCCAGTGTTGCCATGGATCTTGGGGTGCTTCTGAGTCTCCCCAGGGGAGTCAGGCCTCGTCTCGAGTGGGGGCATGCACGTGCGCTTTCCTCCCGAGCTGCAGCAGTAGTGTCACGCTTCGTGTCACGTGGATCAAGGGATCTGTGGCTTTCCCTCGAGGCTGTCCCTCGAGGCTTTCCCACGAGGCTTTCCCACAGGGCTGTGACACGTGCCACCTTGGAGTGAGTCGATCCTCGGCGTGAAAGACGAGCCGGTGAAGGGAAAAGAGGTTCCTCTGGAATGGACTGAGACATCTGGGGGACTCTTGGAATGGTGGCACGACCCGGGAGTTCCTCTCGCCGTTCCTGTTGAGAGGGCCTCCTCTTGAGATGCGACGGGAACGCCGGGAACTCTTTCCCGACGAAGCAGGGAAAGGATCCCTCATCTCGAGCTACGAGGCGGAAACGGGGCTCCTCTGGATGTGGGCGGGACCCTCGTGATTCCTCTCGAGTGGAGACGGCTAGGTCGGGGAACTTCTTGATTTGCACCAAGGGTGTGAAGGACCCTTTCGAAGTTCCAGAGGTGAGGTGTGATCAGCCTTGAGACGCCTCAGCGGAAATGGGCCTCATCTCGCCTGGAGCAGAGAACCTCCTGGATTTTCTCGAGTTGCGGCAGGTCTTCTCGAGTTACGACGGGGACCTCAGGGACCCGCTCTGGTGGCCTCAGGAAAGGCCAGTCCCCCTGCGAGTTGCTAGGGGACCTCTCGGGATTCCTCTCCCGTCCATGCCGGGGCCTCAGTCCTTGTGTGGAGTCGGGGCCGGAACCTGAGGATTCCTCTCCAGCGTTGCCATGGATCTTGGGGTGCTTCTGAGTCTCCCCAGGGGAGTCAGGCCACGTCTCGAGTGGGGGCATGCACGTGCGCTTTCCTCCCGAGCTGCAGCAGTAGTGTCACGCTTCCTGTCACGTGGATCAAGGGATCTGTGGCTTTCCCTCGAGGCTGTCCCTCGAGGCTTTCCCACGAGGCTTTCCCACAGGGCTGTGCCACGTGCCACCTTGGTGTGAGTCGATCCTCGGCGTGAAAGACGAGCCGGTGAAGGGAAAAGAGGTTCCTCTGGAATGGACTGAGACATCTGGGGGACTCTTGGAATGGTGGCACGACCCTGGAGTTCCTCGGGCCGTTCCTGTTGAGAGGGCCTCCTCTTGAGATGCGACGGGAACGCCGGGAACTCTTTCCCGACGAAGCAGGGAAAGGATCCCTCATCTCGAGCTACGAGGCGGAAACGGGGCTCCTCTGGATGTGGGCGGGACCCTCGTGATTCCTCTCGAGTGGAGACGGGTATGTCGGGGAACTTCTTGATTTGCACCAAGGGTGTGAAGGACCCTTTCGAAGTTCCAGAGGGGAGGTGTGATCAGCCTCGAGACGCCTCAGCGGAAATGGGCCTCATCTCGCCTGGAGGGGAGAACCTCCTGGATTTTCTCGAGTTGCGGCAGGTCTTCTCGAGTTACGACGGGGACCTCAGGGACCCGCTCTGGTGGCCTCAGGAAAGGCCAGTCCCCATGCGAGTTACTAGGGGACCTCTCGGGATTCCTCTCCCGTCCATGCCGGGGCCTCAGTCCTTGTGTGGAGTCGGGGCCGGAACCTGAGGATTCCTCTCCAGTGTTGCCATGGATCTTGGGGTGCTTCTGAGTCTCCCCAGGGGAGTCAGGCTTCGTCTCGAGTGGGGGCATGCACGTGTGCTTTCCTCCCGAGCTGCAGCAGTAGCGTCACGCTTCCTGTCACGTGGATCAAGGGATCTGTGGCTTTCCCTCGAGGCTGTCCCTCGAGGCTTTCCCACGAGGCTTTCCCACAGGGCTGTGCCACGTGCCACCTTGGTGTGAGTCGATCCTCGGCGTGAAAGACGAGCCGGTGAAGGGAAAAGAGGTTCCTCTGGAATGGACTGAGACATCTGGGGGACTCTTGGAATGGTGGCACGACCCTGGAGTTCCTCTCGCCGTTCCTGTTGAGAGGGCCTCCTCTTGAGTTGCGACGGGAACGCCGGGAACTCTTTCCCGACGAAGCAGAGAAAGGATCCCTCATCTCGAGCTACGAGGCGGAAACGGGGCTCCTCTGGATGTGGGCGGGACCCTCGTGATTCCTCTCGAGTGGAGACCAGTATGTCGGGGAACTTCTTGATTTGCACCAAGGGTGTGAAGGACCCTTTCGAAGTTCCAGAGGGGAGGTGTGATCAGCCTCGAGACGCCTCAGCGGAAATGGGCCTCATCTCGCCTGGAGGGGAGAACCTCCTGGATTTTCTCGAGTTGCGGCAGGTCTTCTCGAGTTACGACGGGGACCTCAGGGACCCGCTCTGGTGGCCTCAGGAAAGGCCAGTCCCCATGCGAGTTGCTAGGGGACCTCTCGGGATTCCTCTCCCGTCCATGCCGGGGCCTCAGTCCTTGTGTGGAGTCGGGGCCGGAACCTGAGGATTCCTCTCCAGTGTTGCCATGGATCTTGGGGTGCTTCTGAGTCTCCCCAGGGGAGTCAGGCCTCGTCTCGAGTGGGGGCATGCACGTGCGCTTTCCTCCCGAGCTGCAGCAGTAGTGTCACGCTTCCTGTCACGTGGATCAAGGGATCTGTGGCTTTCCCTCGAGGCTGTCCCTCGAGGCTTTCCCACGAGGCTTTCCCACAGGGCTGTGCCACGTGCCACCTTGGTGTGAGTCGATCCTCGGCGTGAAAGACGAGCCGGTTAAGGGAAAAGAGGTTCCTCTGGAATGGACTGAGACATCTGGGGGACTCTTGGAATGGTGGCACGACCCTGGAGTTCCTCTCGCCGTTCCTGTTGAGAGGGCCTCCTCTTGAGATGCGACGGGAACGCCGGGAACTCTTTCCCGACGAAGCAGGGAAAGGATCCCTCATCTCGAGCTACGAGGCGGAAACGGGGCTCCTATGGATGTGGGCGGGACTCTCGTGATTCCTCTCGAGTGGAGACGGCTAGGTCGGGGAACTTCTTGATTTGCACCAAGGGTGTGAAGGACCCTTTCGAAGTTCCATAGGTGAGGTGTGATCAGCCTCGAGACGCCTCAGCGGAAATGGGCCTCATCTCGCCTGGAGGGGAGAACCTCCTGGATTTTCTCGAGTTGCGGCAGGTCTTCTCGAGTTACGACGGGGACCTCAGGGACCCGCTCTGGTGGCCTCAGGAAAGGCTGGACCCCATGCGAGTTGCTAGGGGACCACTCGGGATTCCTCTCCCGTCCATGCCGGGGCCTCAGTCCTTGTGTGGAGTCGGGGCCGGAACCTGAGGATTGCTCTCCAGTGTTGCCATGGATCTTGGGGTGCTTCTGAGTCTCCCCAGGGGAGTCAGGCCTCGTCTCGAGTGGGGGCATGCACGTGCGCTTTCCTCCCGAGCTGCAGCAGTAGTGTCACGCTTCGTGTCACGTGGATCAAGGGATCTGTGGCTTTCCCTCGAGGCTGTCCCTCGAGGCTTTCCCACGAGGCTTTCCCACAGGGCTGTGCCACGTGCCACCTTGGTGTGAGTCGATCCTCGGCGTGAAAGACGAGCCGGTGAAGGGAAAAGAGGTTCCTCTGGAATGGACTGAGACATCTGGGGGACTCTTGGAATGGTGGCACGACCCTGGAGTTCCTCTCGCCGTTCCTGTTGAGAGGGCCTCCTCTTGAGATGCGACGGGAACGCCGGGAACTCTTTCCCGACGAAGCAGGGAAAGGATCCCTCATCTCGAGCTACGAGGCGGAAACGGGGCTCCTCTGGATGTGGGCGGAACCCTCGTGATTCCTCTCGAGTGGAGACGGCTAGGTCGGGGAACTTCTTGATTTGCACCAAGGGTGTGAAGGACCCTTTCGAAGTTCCAGAGGTGAGGTGTGATCAGCCTCGAGACGCCTCAGCGGAAATGGGCCTCATCTCGCCTGGAGGGGAGAACCTCCTGAATTTTCTCGAGTTGCGGCAAGTCTTCTCGAGTTACGACGGGGACCTCAGGGACCCGCTCTGGTGGCCTCAGGAAAGGCCAGTCCCCATGCGAGTTGCTAGGGGACCTCTCGGGATTCCTCTCCCGTCCATGCCGGGGCCTCAGTCCTTGTGTGGAGTCCGGCCCGGAACCTGAGGATTCCTCTCCAGTGTTGCCATGGATCTTGGGGTGCTTCTGAGTCTTCCCAGGGGAGTCAGGCCTCGTCTCGAGTGGGGGCATGCACGTGCGCTTTCCTCCCGAGCTGCAGCAGTAGTGTCACGCTTCCTGTCACTTGGATCAAGGGATCTGTGGCTTTCCCTCGAGGCTGTCCCTCGAGGCTTTCCCACGAGGCTTTCCCACAGGGCTGTGCCACGTGCCACCTTGGTGTGAGTCGATCCTCGGCGTGAAAGACGAGCCGGTGAAGGGAAAAGAGGTTCCTCTGGAATGGACTGAGACATCTGGGGGACTCTTGGAATGGTGGCACGACCCTGGAGTTCCTCTCGCCGTTCCTGTTGCGAGGGCCTCCTCTTGAGATGCGACGGGAAGGCCGGGAACTCTTTCCCGACGAAGCAGGGAAAGGATCCCTCATCTCGAGCTACGAGGCGGAAACGGGGCTCCTCTGGATGTGGGCGGAACCCTCGTGATTCCTCTCGAGTGGAGACGGCTAGGTCGGTGAACTTCTTGATTTGCACCAAGGGTGTGAAGGACCCTTTCGAAGTTCCAGAGGGGAGGTGTGATCAGCCTCGAGACGCCTCAGCGGAAATGGGCCTCATCTCGCCTGGAGGGGAGAACCTCCTGGATTTTCTCGAGTTGCGGCAGGTCTTCTCGAGTTACGACGGGGACCTCAGGGACCCGCTCTGGTGGCCTCAGGAAAGGCCAGTCCCCATGCGAGTTGCTAGGGGACCTCTCGGGATTCCTCTCCCGTCCATGCCGGGGCCTCAGTCCTTGTGTGGAGTCGGGGCCGGAACCTGAGGATTCCTCTCCAGTGTTGCCATGGATCTTGGGGTGCTTCTGAGTCTCCCCAGGGGAGTCAGGCCTCGTCTCGAGTGGGGGCATGCATGTGCGCTTTCCTCCCGAGCTGCAGCAGTAGTGTCACGCTTCCTGTCACTTGGATCAAGGGATCTGTGGCTTTCCCTCGAGGCTGTCCCTCGAGGCTTTCCCACGAGGCTTTCCCACAGGGCTGTGCCACGTGCCACCTTGGTGTGAGTCGATCCTCGGCGTGAAAGACGAGCCGGTGAAGGGAAAAGAGGTTCCTCTGGAATGGACTGAGACATCTGGGGGACTCTTGGAATGGTGGCACGACCCTGGAGTTCCTCTCGCCGTTCCTGTTGAGAGGGCCTCCTCTTGAGATGCGACGGGAAGGCCGGGAACTCTTTCCCGACGAAGCAGGGAAAGGATCCCTCATCTCGAGCTACGAGGCGGAAACGGGGCTCCTCTGGATGTGGGCGGGACCCTCGTGATTCCTCTCGAGTGGAGACGGCTAGGTCGGGGAACTTCTTGATTTGCACCAAGGGTGTGAAGGACCCTTTCGAAGTTCCAGAGGGGAGGTGTGATCAGCCTCGAGACGCCTCAGCGGAAATGGGCCTCATCTCGCCTGGAGGGGAGAACCTCCTGGATTTTCTCGAGTTGCGGCAGGTCTTCTCGAGTTACGACGGGGACTCAGGGACCCGCTCTGCTGGCCTCAGGAAAGGCCAGTCCCCATGTGAGTTGCTAGGGGACCTCTCGGGATGCCTCTCCCGTCCATGCCGGGGCCTCAGTCCTTGTGTGGAGTCGGGGCCGGAACCTGAGGATTCCTCTCCAGTGTTGCCATGGATCTTGGGGTGCTTCTGAGTCTCCCCAGGGGAGTCAGGCCTCGTCTCGAGTGGGGGCATGCACGTGCACTTTCCTCCCGAGCTGCAGCAGTAGTGTCACGCTTCCTGTCACGTGGATCAAGGGATCTGTGGCTTTCCCTCGAGGCTGTCCCTCGAGGCTTTCCCACGAGGCTTTCCCACAGGGCTGTGCCACGTGCCACCTTGGTGTGAGTCGATCCTCGGCGTGAAAGACGAGCCGGTGAAGGGAAAAGAGGTTCCTCTGGAATGGACTGAGACATCTGGGGGACTCTTGGAATGGTGGCACGACCCTGGAGTTCCTCTCGCCGTTCCTGTTGAGAGGGCCTCCTCTTGAGTTGCGACGGGAACGCCGGGAACTCTTTCCCGACAAAGCAGGGAAAGGATCCCTGATCTCGAGCTACGAGGCGGAAACGGGGCTCCTCTGGATGTTGGCGGGACTCTCGTGATTCCTCTCGAGTGGAGACGGCTAGGTCGGGGAACTTCTTGATTTGCACCAGGGGTGTGAAGGACCCTTTGGAAGTTCCAGAGGTGAGGTGTGATCAGCCTCGAGACGCCTCAGCGGAAATGGGCCTCATCTCGCCTGGAGGGGAGAACCTCCTGGATTTTCTCGAGTTGCGGCAGGTCTTCTCGAGTTACGACGGGGACCTCAGGGACCCGCTCTGGTGGCCTCAGGAAAGGCCAGTCCCATTGCGAGTTGCTAGGGGACCTCTCGGGATTCCTCTCCCGTCCATGCCGGGGCCTCAGTCCTTGTGTGGAGTCGGGGCCGGAACCTGAGGATTCCTCTCCAGTGTTGCCATGGATCTTGGGGTGCTTCTGAGTCTCCCCAGGGGAGTCAGGCCTCGTCTCGAGTGGGGGCATGCACGTGCGCTTTCCTCCCGAGCTGCAGCAGTAGTGTCACGCTTCCTGTCACGTGGATCAAGGGATCTGTGGCTTTCCCTCGAGGCTGTCCCTCGAGGCATTCCCACGAGGCTTTCCCACAGGGCTGTGCCACGTGCCACCTTGGTGTGAGTCATTCCTCGGCGTGAAAGACGAGCCGGTGAAGGGAAAAGAGGTTCCTCTGGAATGGACTGAGACATCTGGGGGACTCTTGGAATGGTGGCATGACCCTGGAGTTCCTCTCGCCGTTCCTGTTGAGAGGGCCTCCTCTTGAGATGCGACGGGAACGCCCGGAACTCTTTCCCGACGAAGCAGGGAAAGGATCCCTCATCTCGAGCTACGAGGCGGAAACGGGGCTCCTCTGGATGTGGGCGGGACCCTCGTGATTCCTCTCGAGTGGAGACGGGTATGTCGGGAAACTTCTTGATTTGCACCAAGGGTGTGAAGGAGCCTTTCGAAGTTCCAGAGGTGAGGTGTGATCAGCCTCGAGACGCCTCAGCGGAAATGGGCCTCATCTCGCCTGGAGGGGAGAACCTCCTGGATTTTCTCGAGTTGCGGCAGGTCTTCTCGAGTTACGACGGGGACCTCAGGGACCCGCTCTGGTGGCCTCAGGAAAGGCCAGTCCCCATGCGAGTTGCTTGGGGACCTCTCGGGATTCCTCTCCCGTCCATGCCGGGGCCTCAGTCCTTGTGTGGAGTCGGGGCCGGAACCTGAGGATTCCTCTCCAGTGTTGCCATGGATCTTGGGGTGCTTCTGAGTCTCCCCAGGGGAGTCAGGCCTCGTCTCGAGTGGGGGCATGCACGTGCGCTTCCTTCCCGAGCTGCAGCAGTAGTGTCACGCTTCCTGTCACGTGGATCAAGGGATCTGTGGCTTTCTCTCGAGGCTGTCCCTCGAGGCTTTCCCACGAGGCTTTCCCACAGGGCTGTGCCACGTGCCACCTTGGTGTGAGTCGATCCTCGGCGTGAAAGACGAGCCGGTGAAGGGAAAAGAGGTTCCTCTGGAATGGACTGAGACATCTGGGGGACTCTTGGAATGCTGGCTCGACCCTCGAGTTCCTCTCGACGTTCCTGTTGAGAGGGCCTCCTCTTGAGATGCGACGGGAAGGCCGGGAACTCTTTCCCGACGAAGCAGAGAAAGGATCCCTCATCTCGAGCTACGAGGCGGAAACGGGGCTCCTCTGGATGTGGGCGGGACCCTCGTGATTCCTCTCGAGTGGAGACGGGTATGTCGGGGAACTTCTTGATTTGCACCAAGGGTGTGAAGGACCCTTTCGAAGTTCCAGAGGGGAGGTGTGATCAGCCTCGAGACGCCTCAGCGGAAATGGGCCTCATCTCGCCTGGAGGGGAGAACCTCCTGGATTTTCTCGAGTTGCGGCAGGTCTTCTCGAGTTACGACGGGGACCTCAGGGACCCGCTCTGGTGGCCTCAGGAAAGGCCAGTCCCCATGCGAGTTGCTAGGGGACCTCTCGGGATTCCTCTCCCGTCCATGCCGGGGCCTCAGTCCTTGTGTGGAATCGGGGCCGGAACCTGAGGATTCCTCTCCAGTGTTGCCATGGATCTTGGGGTGCTTCTGAGTCTCCCCAGGGGAGTCAGGCCTCGTCTCGAGTGGGGGCATGCACGTGCGCTTTCCTCCCGAGCTGCAGCAGTAGTGTCACGCTTCCTGTCACGTGGATCAAGGGATCTGTGGCTTTCCCTCGAGGCTGTCCCTCGAGGCTTTCCCACGAGGCTTTCCCACAGGGCTGTGCCACGTGCCACCTTGGTGTGAGTCGATCCTCGGCGTGAAAGACGAGCCGGTGAAGGGAAAAGAGGTTCCTCTGGAATGGACTGAGACATCTGGGGGACTCTTGGAATGGTGGCACGACCCTGGAGTTCCTCTCGCCGTTCCTGTTGAGAGGGCCTCCTCTTGAGATGCGACGGGAAGGCCGGGAACTCTTTCCCGACGAAGCAGGGAAAGGATCCCTCATCTCGAGCTACGAGGCGGAAACGGGGCTCCTCTGGATGTGGGCGGAACCCTCGTGATTCCTCTCGAGTGGAGACGGCTATGTCGGGGAACTTCTTGATTTGCACCAAGGGTGTGAAGGACCCTTTCGAAGTTCCAGAGGGGAGGTGTGATCAGCCTCGAGACGCCTCAGCGGAAATGGGCCTCATCTCGCCTGGAGGGGAGAACCTCCTGGATTTTCTCGAGTTGCGGCAGGTCTTCTCGAGTTACGACGGGGACCTCAGGGACCCGCTCTGGTGGCCTCAGGAAAGGCCAGTCCCCATGCGAGTTGCTAGGGGACCTCTCGGGATTCCTCTCCCGTCCATGCCGGGGCCTCAGTCCTTGTGTGGAGTCGGGGCCGGAACCTGAGGATTCCTCTCCAGTGTTGCCATGGATCTTGGGGTGCTTCTGAGTCTCCCCAGGGGAGTCAGGCCTCGTCTCGAGTGGGGGCATGCACGTGCGCTTTCCTCCCGAGCTGCAGCAGTAGTGTCACGCTTCCTGTCACGTGGATCAAGGGATCTGTGGCTTTCCCTCGAGGCTGTCCCTCGAGGCTTTCCCACGAGGCTTTCCCACAGGGCTGTGCCACGTGCCACCTTGGTGTGAGTCGATCCTCGGCGTGAAAGACGAGCCGGTGAAGGGAAAAGAGGTTCCTCTGGAATGGACTGAGACATCTGGGGGACTCTTGGAATGGTGGCACGACCCTGGAGTTCCTCTCGCCGTTCCTGTTGAGAGGGCCTCCTCTTGAGATGCGACGGGAAGGCCGGGAACTCTTTCCCGACGAAGCAGGGAAAGGATCCCTCATCTCGAGCTACGAGGCGGAAACGGGGCTCCTCTGGATGTGGGCGGAACCCTCGTGATTCCTCTCGAGTGGAGACGGGTATGTCGGGGAACTTCTTGATTTGCACCAAGGGTGTGAAGGACCCTTTCGAAGTTCCAGAGGGGAGGTGTGATCAGCCTCGAGACGCCTCAGCGGAAATGGGCCTCATCTCGCCTGGAGGGGAGAACCTCCTGGATTTTCTCGAGTTGTGGCAGGTCTTCTCGAGTTACGACGGGGACCTCAGGGACCCGCTCTGGTGGCCTCAGGAAAGGCCAGTCCCCATGCGAGTTGCTAGGGGACCTCTCGGGATTCCTCTCCCGTCCATGCCGGGGCCTCAGTCCTTGTGTGGAGTCGGGGCCGGAACCTGAGGATTCCTCTCCAGTGTTGCCATGGATCTTGGGGTGCTTCTGAGTCTCCCCAGGGGAGTCAGGCCTCGTCTCGAGTGGGGGCATGCACGTGCGCTTTCCTCCCGAGCTGCAGCAGTAGTGTCACGCTTCCTGTCACGTGGATCAAGGGATCTGTGGCTTTCCCTCGAGCCTGTCCCTCGAGGCTTTCCCACGAGGCTTTCCCACAGGGCTGTGCCACGTGCCACCTTGGTGTGAGTCGATCCTCGGCGTGAAAGACGAGCCGGTGAAGGGAAAAGAGGTTCCTCTGGAATGGACTGAGACATCTGGGGGACTCTTGGAATGGTGGCACGACCCTGGAGTTCCTCTCGCCGTTCCTGTTGAGAGGGCCTCCTCTTGAGATGCGACGGGAAGGCCGGGAACTCTTTCCCGACGAAGCAGGGAAAGGATCCCTCATCTCGAGCTACGAGGCGGAAACGGGGCTCCTCTGGATGTGGGCGGGACCCTCGTGATTCCTCTCGAGTGGAGACGGCTAGGTCGGGGAACTTCTTGATTTGCACCAAGGGTGTGAAGGACCCTTTCGAAGTTCCAGAGGGGAGGTGTGATCAGCCTCGAGACGCCTCAGCGGAAATGGGCCTCATCTCGCCTGGAGGGGAGAACCTCCTGGATTTTCTCGAGTTGCGGCAGGTCTTCTCGAGTTACGACGGGGACCTCAGGGACCCGCTCTGGTGGCCTCAGGAAAGGCCAGTCCCCATGCGAGTTGCTAGGGGACCTCTCGGGATTCCTCTCCCGTCCATGCCGGGGCCTCAGTCCTTGTGTGGAGTCGGGGCCGGAACCTGAGGATTCCTCTCCAGTGTTTCCATGGATCTTGGGGTGCTTCTGAGTCTCCCCAGGGGAGTCAGGCCTCGTCTCGAGTGGGGGCATGCACGTGCGCTTTCCTCCCGAGCTGCAGCAGTAGTGTCACGCTTCGTGTCACGTGGATCAAGGGATCTGTGGCTTTCCCTCGAGGCTGTCCCTCGAGGCTTTCCCACGAGGCTTTCCCACAGGGCTGTGCCACGTGCCACCTTGGTGTGAGTCGATCCTCGGCGTGAAAGACGAGCCGGTGAAGGGAAAAGAGGTTCCTCTGGAATGGACTGAGACATCTGGGGGACTCTTGGAATGGTGGCACGACCCTGGAGTTCCTCTCGCCGTTCCTGTTGCGAGGGCCTCCTCTTGAGATGCGACGGGAAGGCCGGGAACTCTTTCCCGACGAAGCAGGGAAAGGATCCCTCATCTCGAGCTACGAGGCGGAAACGGGGCTCCTCTGGATGTGGGCGGAACCCTCGTGATTCCTCTCGAGTGGAGATGGCTAGGTCGGGGAACTTCTTGATTTGCACCAAGGGTGTGAAGGACCCTTTGGAAGTTCCAGAGGTGAGGTGTGATCAGCCTCGAGACGCCTCAGCGGAAATGGGCCTCATCTCGCCTGGAGGGGAGAACCTCCTGGATTTTCTCGAGTTGCGGTAGGTCTTCTCGAGTTACGACGGGGACCTCAGGGACCCGCTCTGGTGGCCTCAGGAAAGGCCAGTCCCCATGCGAGTTGCTAGGGGACCTCTCGGGATTCCTCTCCCGTCCATGCCGGGGCCTCAGTCCTTGTGTGGAGTCGGGGCCGGAAGCTGAGGATTCCTCTCCAGTGTTGCCATGGATCTTGGGGTGCTTCTGAGTCTCCCCAGTGGAGTCAGGCCTCGTCTCGAGTGGTTGCATGCACGTGCGCTTTCCTCCCGAGCTGCAGCAGTAGTGTCACGCTTCCTGTCACTTGGATCAAGGGATCTGTGGCTTTCCCTCGAGGCTGTCCCTCGAGGCTTTCCCACGAGGCTTTCCCACAGGGCTGTGCCACGTGCCACCTTGGTGTGAGTCGATCCTCGGCGTGAAAGACGAGCCGGTGAAGGGAAAAGAGGTTCCTCTGGAATGGACTGAGACATCTGGGGGACTCTTGGAATGGTGGCACGACCCTGGAGTTCCTCTCGCCGTTCCTGTTGAGAGGGCCTCCTCTTGAGATGCGACGGGAAGGCCGGGAACTCTTTCCCGACGAAGCAGGGAAAGGATCCCTCATCTCGAGCTACGAGGCGGAAACGGGGCTCCTCTGGATGTGGGCGGGACCCTCGTGATTCCTCTCGAGTGGAGACGGCTAGGTCGGGGAACTTCTTGATTTGCACCAAGGGTGTGAAGGACCCTTTCGAAGTTCCAGAGGGGAGGTGTGATCAGCCTCGAGACGCCTCAGCGGAAATGGGCCTCATCTCGCCTGGAGGGGAGAACCTCCTGGATTTTCTCGAGTTGCGGCAGGTCTTCTCGAGTTACGACGGGGACCTCAGGGACCCGCTCTGGTGGCCTCAGGAAAGGCCAGTCCCCATGCGAGTTGCTAGGGGACCTCTCGGGATTCCTCTCCCGTCCATGCCGGGGCCTCAGTCCTTGTGTGGAGTCGGGGCCGGAACCTGAGGATTCCTCTCCAGTGTTTCCATGGATCTTGGGGTGCTTCTGAGTCTCCCCAGGGGAGTCAGGCCTCGTCTCGAGTGGGGGCATGCACGTGCGCTTTCCTCCCGAGCTGCAGCAGTAGTGTCACGCTTCGTGTCACTTGGATCAAGGGATCTGTGGCTTTCCCTCGAGGCTGTCCCTCGAGGCTTTCCCACGAGGCTTTCCCACAGGGCTGTGCCACGTGCCACCTTGGTGTGAGTCGATCCTCGGCGTGAAAGACGAGCCGGTGAAGGGAAAAGAGGTTCCTCTGGAATGGACTGAGACATCTGGGGGACTCTTGGAATGGTGGCACGACCCTGGAGTTCCTCTCGCCGTTCCTGTTGCGAGGGCCTCCTCTTGAGATGCGACGGGAAGGCCGGGAACTCTTTCCCGACGAAGCAGGGAAAGGATCCCTCATCTCGAGCTACGAGGCGGAAACGGGGCTCCTCTGGATGTGGGCGGAACCCTCGTGATTCCTCTCGAGTGGAGATGGCTAGGTCGGGGAACTTCTTGATTTGCACCAAGGGTGTGAAGGACCCTTTGGAAGTTCCAGAGGTGAGGTGTGATCAGCCTCCAGACGCCTCAGCGGAAATGGGCCTCATCTCGCCTGGAGGGGAGAACCTCCTGGATTTTCTCGAGTTGCGGCAGGTCTTCTCGAGTTACGACGGGGACCTCAGGGACCCGCTCTGGTGGCCTCAGGAAAGGCCAGTCCCCATGCGAGTTGCTAGGGGACCTCTCGGGATTCCTCTCCCGTCCATCCCGGGGCCTCAGTCCTTGTGTGGAGTCGGGGCCGGAACCTGAGGATTCCTCTCCAGTGTTGCCATGGATCTTGGGGTGCTTCTGAGTCTCCCCAGGGGAGTCAGGCCTCGTCTCGAGTGGGGGCATGCACGTGCGCTTTCCTCCCGAGCTGCAGCAGTAGTGTCACGCTTCCTGTCACGTGGATCAAGGGATCTGTGGCTTTCCCTCGAGGCTGTCCCTCGAGGCTTTCCCACGAGGCTTTCCCACAGGGCTGTGCCACGTGCCACCTTGGTGTGAGTCGATCCTCGGCGTGAAAGACGAGCCGGTGAAGGGAAAAGAGGTTCCTCTGGAATGGACTGAGACATCTGGGGGACTCTTGGAATGGTGGCACGACCCTGGAGTTCCTCTCGCCGTTCCTGTTGAGAGGGCCTCCTCTTGAGATGCGACGGGAAGGCCGGGAACTCTTTCCCGACGAAGCAGGGAAAGGATCCCTCATCTCGAGCTACGAGGCGGAAACGGGGCTCCTCTGGATGTGGGCGGGACCCTCGTGATTCCTCTCGAGTGGAGACGGGTATGTCGGGGAACTTCTTGATTTGCACCAAGGGTGTGAAGGACCCTTTCGAAGTTCCAGAGGGGAGGTGTGATCAGCCTCGAGACGCCTCAGCGGAAATGGGCCTCATCTCGCCTGGAGGGGAGAACCTCCTGGATTTTCTCGAGTTGCGGCAGGTCTTCTCGAGTTACGACGGGGACCTCAGGGACCCGCTCTGGTGGCCTCAGGAAAGGCCAGTCCCCATGCGAGTTGCTAGGGGACCTCTCGGGATTCCTCTCCCGTCCATGCCGGGGCCTCAGTCCTTGTGTGGAGTCGGGGCCGGAACCTGAGGATTCCTCTCCAGTGTTGCCAGGGATCTTGGGGTGCTTCTGAGTCTCCCCAGGGGAGTCAGGCTTCGTCTCGAGTGGGGGCATGCACGTGCGCTTTCCTCCCGAGCTGCAGCAGTAGTGTCACGCTTCCTGTCACGTGGATCAAGGGATCTGTGGCTTTCCCTCGAGGCTGTCCCTCGAGGCTTTCCCACGAGGCTTTCCCACAGGGCTGTGCCACGTGCCACCTTGGTGTGAGTCGATCCTCGGCGTGAAAGACGAGCCGGTGAAGGGAAAAGAGGTTCCTCTGGAATGGACTGAGACATCTGGGGGACTCTTGGAATGGTGGTACGACCCTGGAGTTCCTCTCGCCGTTCCTGTTGAGAGGGCCTCCACTTGAGTTGCGACGGGAACGCCGGGAACTCTTTCCCGACGAAGCAGGGAAAGGATCCCTCATCTCGAGCTACGAGGCGGAAACGGGGCTCCTCTGGATATGGGCGGGACTCTCGTGATTCCTCTCGAGTGGAGACGGCTAGGTCGGGGAACTTCTTGATTTGCACCAAGGGTGTGAAGGACCCTTTCGAAGTTCCAGAGCTGAGGTGTGATCAGCCTCGAGACGCCTCAGCGGAAATGGGCCTCATCTCGCCTGGAGGGGAGAACCTCCTGGATTTTCTCGAGTTGCGGCAGGTCTTCTCGAGTTACGACGGGGACCTCAGGGACCCGCTCTGGTGGCCTCAGGAAAGGCCAGTCCCCATGCGAGTTGCTAGGGGACCTCTCGGGATTCCTCTCCCGTCCATGCCGGGGCCTCAGTCCTTGTGTGGAGTCGGGGCCGGAACTTGAGGATTCCTCTCCAGTGTTGCCATGGATCTTGGGGTGCTTCTGAGTCTCCCCAGGGGAGTCAGGCCTCGTCTCGAGTGGGGGCATGCACGTGCGATTTCCTCCCGAGCTGCAGCCGTAGTGTCACGCTTCGTGTCACGTGGATCAAGGGATCTGTGGCTTTCCCTCGAGGCTGTCCCTCGAGGCTTTCCCACGAGGCTTTCCCACAGGGCTGTGCCACGTGCCACCTTGGTGTGAGTCGATCCTCGGCGTGAAAGACGAGCCGGTGAAGGGAAAAGAGGTTCCTCTGGAATGGACTGAGACATCTGGGGGACTCTTGGAATGGTGGCACGACCCTGGAGTTCCTCACGCCGTTCCTGTTGAGAGGGCCTCCTCTTGAGATGCGACGGGAAGGCCGGAACTCTTTCCCGACGAGGCAGGGAAAGGATCCCTCATCTCGAGCTACGAGGCAGAAACGGGGCTCCTCTGGATGTGGGCGGAACCCTCGTGATTCCTCTCGAGTGGAGACGGCTAGGTCGGGGAACTTCTTGATTTGCACCAAGGGTGTGAAGGACCCTTTCGAAGTTCCAGAGGTGAGGTGTGATCAGCCTCGAGACGCCTCAGCGGAAATGGGCCTCATCTCGCCTGGAGGGGAGAACCTCCTGGATTTTCTCGAGTTGCGGCAGGTCTTCTCGAGTTACGATGGGGACCTCAGGGACCCGCTCTGGTGGCCTCAGGAAAGGCCAGTCCCCATGCGAGTTGCTAGGGGACCTCTCGGGATTCCTCTCCCGTCCATGCCGGGGCCTCAGTCCTTGTGTGGAGTCGGGGCCGGAACCTGAGGATTCCTCTCCAGTGTTGCCATGGATCTTGGGGTGCTTCTGAGTCTCCCCAGGGGAGTCAGGCCTCGTCTCGAGTGGGGGCATGCACGTGCGCTTTCCTCCCGAGCTGCAGCAGTAGTGTCACGCTTCCTGTCACGTGGATCAAGGGATCTGTGGCTTTCCCTCGAGGCTGTCCCTCGAGGCTTTCCCACGAGGCTTTCCCACAGGGCTGTGCCACGTGCCACCTTGGTGTGAGTCGATCCTCGGCGTGAAAGACGAGCCGGTGAAGGGAAAAGAGGTTCCTCTGGAATGGACTGAGACATCTGGGGGACTCTTGGAATGGTGGCACGACCCTGGAGTTCCTCTCGCCGTTCCTGTTGAGAGGGCCTCCTCTTGAGATGCGACGGGAACGCCGGGAACTCTTTCCCGACGAAGCAGGGAAAGGATCCCTCATCTCGAACTACGAGGCGGAAACGGGGCTCCTCTGGATGTGGGCGGAACCCTCGTGATTCCTCTCGAGTGGAGACGGGTATGTCGGGGAACTTCTTGATTTGCACCAAGGGTGTGAAGGACCCTTTCGAAGTTCCAGAGGTGAGGTGTGATCAGCCTCGAGACGCCTCAGCGGAAATGGGCCTCATCTCGCCTGGAGGGGAGAACCTCCTGGATTTTCTCGAGTTGCGGCAGGTCTTCTCGAGTTACGACGGGGACCTCAGGGACCCGCTCTGGTGGCCTCAGGAAAGGCCAGTCCCCATGCGAGTTGCTAGGGGACCTCTCGGGATTCCTCTCCCGTCCATGCCGGGGCCTCAGTCCTTGTGTGGAGTCGGGGCCGGAACCTGAGGATTCCTCTCCAGTGTTGCCATGGATCTTGGGGTGCTTCTGAGTCTCCCCAGGGGAGTCAGGCCTCGTCTCGAGTGGGGGCATGCACGTGCGCTTTCCTCCCGAGCTGCAGCAGTAGTGTCACGCTTCCTGTCACGTGGATCAAGGGATCTGTGGCTTTCCCTCGAGGCTGTCCCTCGAGGCTTTCCCACGAGGCTTTCCCACAGGGCTGTGCCACGTGCCACCTTGGTGTGAGTCGATCCTCGGCGTGAAAGACGAGCCGGTGAAGGGAAAAGAGGTTCCTCTGGAATGGACTGAGACATCTGGGGGACTCTTGGAATGGTGGCACGACCCTGGAGTTCCTCTCGCCGTTCCTGTTGAGAGGGCCTCCTCTTGAGATGCGACGGGAAGGCCGGGAACTCTTTCCCGACGAAGCAGGGAAAGGATCCCTCATCTCGAGCTACGAGGCGGAAACGGGGCTCCTCTGGATGTGGGCGGGACCCTCGTGATTCCTCTCGAGTGGAGACGGGTATGTCGGGGAACTTCTTGATTTGCACCAAGGGTGTGAAGGACCCTTTCGAAGTTCCAGAGGGGAGGTGTGATCAGCCTCGAGACGCCTCAGCGGAAATGGGCCTCATCTCGCCTGGAGGGGAGAACCTCCTGGATTTTCTCGAGTTGCGGCAGGTCTTCTCGAGTTACGACGGGGACCTCAGGGACCCGCTCTGGTGGCCTCAGGAAAGGCCAGTCCCCATGCGAGTTGCTAGGGGACCTCTCGGGATTCCTCTCCCGTCCATGCCGGGGCCTCAGTCCTTGTGTGGAGTCGGGGCCGGAACCTGAGGATTCCTCTCCAGTGTTGCCATGGATATTGGGGTGCTTCTGAGTCTCCCCAGGGGAGTCAGGCTTCGTCTCGAGTGGGGGCATGCACGTGCGCTTTCCTCCCGAGCTGCAGCAGTAGTGTCACGCTTCCTGTCACGTGGATCAAGGGATCTGTGGCTTTCCCTCGAGGCTGTCCCTCGAGGCTTTCCCACGAGGCTTTCCCACAGGGCTGTGCCACGTGCCACCTTGGTGTGAGTCGATCCTCGGCGTGAAAGACGAGCCGGTGAAGGGAAAAGAGGTTCCTCTGGAATGGACTGAGACATCTGGGGGACTCTTGGAATGGTGGTACGACCCTGGAGTTCCTCTCGCCGTTCCTGTTGAGAGGGCCTCCACTTGAGTTGCGACGGGAACGCCGGGAACTCTTTCCCGACGAAGCAGGGAAAGGATCCCTCATCTCGAGCTACGAGGCGGAAACGGGGCTCCTCTGGATGTGGGCGGGACTCTCGTGATTCCTCTCGAGTGGAGACGGCTAGGTCGGGGAACTTCTTGATTTGCACCAAGGGTGTGAAGGACCCTTTCGAAGTTCCAGAGCTGAGGTGTGATCAGCCTCGAGACGCCTCAGCGGAAATGGGCCTCATCTCGCCTGGAGGGGAGAACCTCCTGGATTTTCTCGAGTTGCGGCAGGTCTTCTCGAGTTACGACGGGGACCTCAGGGACCCGCTCTGGTGGCCTCAGGAAAGGCCAGTCCCCATGCGAGTTGCTAGGGGACCTCTCGGGATTCCTCTCCCGTCCATGCCGGGGCCTCAGTCCTTGTGTGGAGTCGGGGCCGGAACTTGAGGATTCCTCTCCAGTGTTGCCATGGATCTTGGGGTGCTTCTGAGTCTCCCCAGGGGAGTCAGGCCTCGTCTCGAGTGGGGGCATGCACGTGCGATTTCCTCCCGAGCTGCAGCCGTAGTGTCACGCTTCGTGTCACGTGGATCAAGGGATCTGTGGCTTTCCCTCGAGGCTGTCCCTCGAGGCTTTCCCACGAGGCTTTCCCACAGGGCTGTGCCACGTGCCACCTTGGTGTGAGTCGATCCTCGGCGTGAAAGACGAGCCGGTGAAGGGAAAAGAGGTTCCTCTGGAATGGACTGAGACATCTGGGGGACTCTTGGAATGGTGGCACGACCCTGGAGTTCCTCACGCCGTTCCTGTTGAGAGGGCCTCCTCTTGAGATGCGACGGGAAGGCCGGAACTCTTTCCCGACGAGGCAGGGAAAGGATCCCTCATCTCGAGCTACGAGGCAGAAACGGGGCTCCTCTGGATGTGGGCGGAACCCTCGTGATTCCTCTCGAGTGGAGACGGCTAGGTCGGGGAACTTCTTGATTTGCACCAAGGGTGTGAAGGACCCTTTCGAAGTTCCAGAGGTGAGGTGTGATCAGCCTCGAGACGCCTCAGCGGAAATGGGCCTCATCTCGCCTGGAGGGGAGAACCTCCTGGATTTTCTCGAGTTGCGGCAGGTCTTCTCGAGTTACGACGGGGACCTCAGGGACCCGCTCTGGTGGCCTCAGGAAAGGCCAGTCCCCATGCGAGTTGCTAGGGGACCTCTCGGGATTCCTCTCCCGTCCATGCCGGGGCCTCAGTCCTTGTGTGGAGTCGGGGCCGGAACCTGAGGATTCCTCTCCAGTGTTGCCATGGATCTTGGGGTGCTTCTGAGTCTCCCCAGGGGAGTCAGGCCTCGTCTCGAGTGGGGGCATGCACGTGCGCTTTCCTCCCGAGCTGCAGCAGTAGTGTCACGCTTCCTGTCACGTGGATCAAGGGATCTGTGGCTTTCCCTCGAGGCTGTCCCTCGAGGCTTTCCCACGAGGCTTTCCCACAGGGCTGTGCCACGTGCCACCTTGGTGTGAGTCGATCCTCGGCGTGAAAGACGAGCCGGTGAAGGGAAAAGAGGTTCCTCTGGAATGGACTGAGACATCTGGGGGACTCTTGGAATGGTGGCACGACCCTGGAGTTCCTCTCGCCGTTCCTGTTGAGAGGGCCTCCTCTTGAGATGCGACGGGAAGGCCGGGAACTCTTTCCCGACGAAGCAGGGAAAGGATCCCTCATCTCGAGCTACGAGGCGGAAACGGGGCTCCTCTGGATGTGGGCGGAACCCTCGTGATTCCTCTCGAGTGGAGACGGGTATGTCGCGGAACTTCTTGATTTGCACCAAGGGTGTGAAGGACCCTTTCGAAGTTCCAGAGGTGAGGTGTGATCAGCCTCGAGACGCCTCAGCGGAAATGGGCCTCATCTCGCCTGGAGGGGAGAACCTCCTGGATTTTCTCGAGTTGCGGCAGGTCTTCTCGAGTTACGACGGGGACCTCAGGGACCCGCTCTGGTGGCCTCAGGAAAGGCCAGTCCCCATGCGAGTTGCTAGGGGACCTCTCGGGATTCCTCTCCCGTCCATCCCGGGGCCTCAGTCCTTGTGTGGAGTCGGGGCCGGAACCTGAGGATTCCTCTCCAGTGTTGCCATGGATCTTGGGGTGCTTCTGAGTCTCCCCAGGGGAGTCAGGCCTCGTCTCGAGTGGGGGCATGCACGTGCGCTTTCCTCCCGAGCTGCAGCAGTAGTGTCACGCTTCCTGTCACGTGGATCAAGGGATCTGTGGCTTTCCCTCGAGGCTGTCCCTCGAGGCTTTCCCACGAGGCTTTCCCACAGGGCTGTGCCACGTGCCACCTTGGTGTGAGTCGATCCTCGGCGTGAAAGACGAGCCGGTGAAGGGAAAAGAGGTTCCTCTGGAATGGACTGAGACATCTGGGGGACTCTTGGAATGGTGGCACGACCCTGGAGTTCCTCTCGCCGTTCCTGTTTAGAGGGCCTCCTCTTGAGATGCGACGGGAAGGCCGGGAACTCTTTCCCGACGAAGCAGGGAAAGGATCCCTCATCTCGAGCTACGAGGCGGAAACGGGGCTCCTCTGGATGTGGGCGGGACCCTCGTGATTCCTCTCGAGTGGAGACGGGTATGTCGGGGAACTTCTTGATTTGCACCAAGGGTGTGAAGGACCCTTTCGAAGTTCCAGAGGGGAGGTGTGATCAGCCTCGAGACGCCTCAGCGGAAATGGGCCTCATCTCGCCTGGAGGGGAGAACCTCCTGGATTTTCTCGAGTTGCGGCAGGTCTTCTCGAGTTACGACGGGGACCTCAGGGACCCGCTCTGGTGGCCTCAGGAAAGGCCAGTCCCCATGCGAGTTGCTAGGGGACCTCTCGGGATTCCTCTCCCGTCCATGCCGGGGCCTCAGTCCTTGTGTGGAGTCGGGGCCGGAACCTGAGGATTCCTCTCCAGTGTTGCCATGGATCTTGGGGTGCTTCTGAGTCTCCCCAGGGGAGTCAGGCTTCGTCTCGAGTGGGGGCATGCACGTGCGCTTTCCTCCCGAGCTGCAGCAGTAGTGTCACGCTTCCTGTCACGTGGATCAAGGGATCTGTGGCTTTCCCTCGAGGCTGTCCCTCGAGGCTTTCCCACGAGGCTTTCCCACAGGGCTGTGCCACGTGCCACCTTGGTGTGAGTCGATCCTCGGCGTGAAAGACGAGCCGGTGAAGGGAAAAGAGGTTCCTCTGGAATGGACTGAGACATCTGGGGGACTCTTGGAATGGTGGTACGACCCTGGAGTTGCTCTCGCCGTTCCTGTTGAGAGGGCCTCCACTTGAGTTGCGACGGGAACGCCGGGAACTCTTTCCCGACGAAGCAGGGAAAGGATCCCTCATCTCGAGCTACGAGGCGGAAACGGGGCTCCTCTGGATGTGGGCGGGACTCTCGTGATTCCTCTCGAGTGGAGACGGCTAGGTCGGGGAACTTCTTGATTTGCACCAAGGGTGTGAAGGACCCTTTCGAAGTTCCAGAGGGGAGGTGTGATCAGCCTCGAGACGCCTCAGCGGAAATGGGCCTCATCTCGCCTGGAGGGGAGAACCTCCTGGATTTTCTCGAGTTGCGGCAGGTCTTCTCGAGTTACGACGGGGACCTCAGGGACCCGCTCTGGTGGCCTCAGGAAAGGCCAGTCCCCATGCGAGTTGCTAGGGGACCTCTCGGGATTCCTCTCCCGTCCATGCCGGGGCCTCAGTCCTTGTGTGGAGTCGGGGCCGGAACTTGAGGATTCCTCTCCAGTGTTGCCATGGATCTTGGGGTGCTTCTGAGTCTCCCCAGGGGAGTCAGGCCTCGTCTCGAGTGGGGGCATGCACGTGCGCTTTCCTCCCGAGCTGCAGCCGTAGTGTCACGCTTCGTGTCACGTGGATCAAGGGATCTGTGGCTTTCCCTCGAGGCTGTCCCTCGAGGCTTTCCCACGAGGCTTTCCCACAGGGCTGTGCCACGTGCCACCTTGGTGTGAGTCGATCCTCGGCGTGAAAGACGAGCCGGTGAAGGGAAAAGAGGTTCCTCTGGAATGGACTGAGACATCTGGGGGACTCTTGGAATGGTGGCACGACCCTGGAGTTCCTCACGCCGTTCCTGTTGAGAGGGCCTCCTCTTGAGATGCGACGGGAAGGCCGGAACTCTTTCCCGACGAGGCAGGGAAAGGATCCCTCATCTCGAGCTACGAGGCAGAAACGGGGCTCCTCTGGATGTGGGCGGAACCCTCGTGATTCCTCTCGAGTGGAGACGGCTAGGTCGGGGAACTTCTTGATTTGCACCAAGGGTGTGAAGGACCCTTTCGAAGTTCCAGAGGGGAGGTGTGATCAGCCTCGAGACGCCTCAGCGGAAATGGGCCTCATCTCGCCTGGAGGGGAGAACCTCCTGGATTTTCTCGAGTTGCGGCAGGTCTTCTCGAGTTACGGCGGGGACCTCAGGGACCCGCTCTGGTGGCCTCAGGAAAGGCCAGTCCCCATGCGAGTTGCTAGGGGACCTCTCGGGATTCCTCTCCCGTCCATGCCGGGGCCTCAGTCCTTGTGTGGAGTCGGGGCCGGAACCTGAGGATTCCTCTCCAGTGTTGCCATGGATCTTGGGGTGCTTCTGAGTCTCCCCAGGGGAGTCAGGCCTCGTCTCGAGTGGGGGCATGCACGTGCACTTTCCTCCCGAGCTGCAGCAGTAGTGTCACGCTTCCTGTCACGTGGATCAAGGGATCTGTGGCTTTCCCTCGAGGCTGTCCCTCGAGGCTTTCCCACGAGGCTTTCCCACAGGGCTGTGCCACGTGCCACCTTGTTGTGATTCGATCCTCGGCGTGAAAGACGAGCCGGTGAAGGGAAAAGAGGTTCCTCTGGAATGGACTGAGACATCTGGGGGACTCTTGGAATGGTGGCACGACCCTGGAGTTCCTCTAGCCGTTCATGTTGAGAGGGCCTCCTCTTGAGATGCGACGGGAAGGCCGGGAACTCTTTCCCGACGAAGCAGAGAAAGGATCCCTCATCTCGAGCTACGAGGCGGAAACGGGGCTCCTCTGGATGTGGGCGGGACCCTCGTGATTCCTCTCGAGTGGAGACGGGTATGTCGGGGAACTTCTTGATTTGCACCAAGGGTGTGAAGGACCCTTTCGAAGTTCCAGAGGGGAGGTGTGATCAGCCTCGAGACGCCTCAGCGGAAATGGGCCTCATCTCGCCTGGAGGGGAGAACCTCCTGGATTTTCTCGAGTTGCGGCAGGTCTTCTCGAGTTACGACGGGGACCTCAGGGACCCGCTCTGGTGGCCTCAGGAAAGGCCAGTCCCCATGCGAGTTGCTAGGGGACCTCTCGGGATTCCTCTCCCGTCCATGCCGGGGCCTCAGTCCTTGTGTGGAGTCGGGGCCGGAACCTGAGGATTCCTCTCCAGTGTTGCCATGGATCTTGGGGTGCTTCTGAGTCTCCCCAGTGGAGTCAGGCCTCGTCTCGAGTGGGGGCATGCACGTGCACTTTCCTCCCGAGCTGCAGCAGTAGTGTCACGCTTCCTGTCACGTGGATCAAGGGATCTGTGGCTTTCCCTCGAGGCTGTCCCTCGAGGCTTTCCCACGAGGCTTTCCCACAGGGCTGTGCCACGTGCCACCTTGGTGTGAGTCGATCCTCGGCGTGAAAGACGAGCCGGTGAAGGGAAAAGAGGTTCCTCTGGAATGGACTGAGACATCTGGGGGACTCTTGGAATGGTGGCACGACCCTGGAGTTCCTCTCGCCGTTCCTGTTGAGAGGGCCTCCTCTTGAGATGCGACGGGAACGCCGGGAACTCTTTCCCGACAAAGCAGGGAAAGGATCCCTCATCTCGAGCTACGAGGCGGAAACGGGGCTCCTCTGGATGTGGGCGGGACCCTCGTGATTCCTCTCGAGTGGAGACGGGTATGTCGGGAAACTTCTTGATTTGCACCAAGGGTGTGAAGGAGCCTTTCGAAGTTCCAGAGGTGAGGTGTGATCAGCCTCGAGACGCCTCAGCGGAAATGGGCCTCATCTCTCCTGGAGGGGAGAACCTCCTGGATTTTCTCGAGTTGCGGCAGGTCTTCTCGAGTTACGACGGGGACCTCAGGGACCCGCTCTGGTGGCCTCAGGAAAGGCCAGTCCCCATGCGAGTTGCTTGGGGACCTCTCGGGATTCCTCTCCCGTCCATGCCGGGGCCTCAGTCCTTGTGTGGAGTCGGGGCCGGGACCTGAGGATTCCTCTCCAGTGTTGCCATGGATCTTGGGGTGCTTCTGAGTCTCCCCAGGGGAGTCAGGCCTCGTCTCGAGTGGGGGCATGCACGTGCGCTTTCCTCCCGAGCTGCAGCAGTAGTGTCACGCTTCCTGTCACGTGGATCAAGGGATCTGTGGCTTTCCCTCGAGGCTGTCCCTCGAGGCTTTCCCACGAGGCTTTCCCACAGGGCTGTGCCACGTGCCACCTTGGTGTGAGTCGATCCTCGGAGTGAAAGACGAGCCGGTGAAGGGAAAAGAGGTTCCTCTGGAATGGACTGAGACATCTGGGGGACTCTTGGAATGGTGGCACGACCCTGGAGTTCTTCTCGCCGTTCCTGTTGAGAGGGCCTCCTCTTGAGATGCGACAGGAATGCCGGGAACTCTTTCCTGACGAAGCAGGAAAAGGATCCCACATCTCGAGCTACGAGGCGGTAACGGGGCTCCTCTGGATGTGGGCGGGACCCTCGTGATTCCTCTCGAGTGGAGACGGGTATGTCGGGGAACTTCTTGATTTGCACCAAGGGTGTGAAGGACCCTTTCGAAGTTCCAGAGGTGAGGTGTGATCAGCCTCGAGACGCCTCAGCGGAAATGGGCCTCATCTCGCCTGGAGGGGAGAACCTCCTGGATTTTCTCGAGTTGCGGCAGGTCTTCTCGAGTTACGACGGGGACCTCAGGGACCCGCTCTGGTGGCCTCAGGAAAGGCCAGTCCCCATGCGAGTTGCTAGGGGACCTCTCGGGATTCCTCTCCCGTCCATGCCGGGGCCTCAGTCCTTGTGTGGAGTCGGGGCCGGAACCTGAGGATTCCTCTCCAGTGTTGCCATGGATCTTGGGGTGCTTCTGAGTCTCCCCAGGGGAGTCAGGCCTCGTCTCGAGTGGGGGCATGCACGAGCGCTTTCCTCCCGAGCTGCAGCAGTAGTGTCACGCTTCCTGTCACGTGGATCAAGGGATCTGTGGCTTTCCCTCGAGGCTGTCCCTCGAGGCTTTCCCACGAGGCTTTCCCACAGGGCTGTGCCACGTGCCACCTTGGTGTGAGTCGATCCTCGGCGTGAAAGACGAGCCGGTGAAGGGAAAAGAGGTTCCTCTGGAATGGACTGAGACATCTGGGGGACTCTTGGAATGGTGGCACGACCCTGGAGTTCCTCTCGCCGTTCCTGTTGAGAGGGCCTCCTCTTGAGATGCGACGGGAAGGCCGGGAACTCTTTCCCGACGAAGCAGGGAAAGGATCCCTCATCTCGAGCTACGAGGCGGAAACGGGGCTCCTCTGGATGTGGGCGGGACCCTCGTGATTCCTCTCGAGTGGAGACGGCTAGGTCGGGGAACTTCTTGATTTGCACCAAGGGTGTGAAGGACCCTTTCGAAGTTCCAGAGGGGAGGTGTGATCAGCCTCGAGACGCCTCAGCGGAAATGGGCCTCATCTCGCCTGGAGGGGAGAACCTCCTGGATTTTCTCGAGTTGCGGCAGGTCTTCTCGAGTTACGACGGGGACCTCAGGGACCCGCTCTGGTGGCCTCAGGAAAGGCCAGTCCCCATGCGAGTTGCTAGGGGACCTCTCGGGATTCCTCTCCCGTCCATGCCGGGGCCTCAGTCCTTGTGTGGAGTCGGGGCCGGAACCTGAGGATTCCTCTCCAGTGTTGCCATGGATCTTGGGGTGCTTCTGAGTCTCCCCAGGGGAGTCAGGCCTCGTCTCGAGTGGGGGCATGCACGTGCACTTTCCTCCCGAGCTGCAGCAGTAGTGTCACGCTTCCTGTCACGTGGATCAAGGGATCTGTGGCTTTCCCTCGAGGCTGTCCCTCGAGGCTTTCCCACGAGGCTTTCCCACAGGGCTGTGCCACGTGCCACCTTGGTGTGAGTCGATCCTCGGCGTGAAAAACGAGCCGGTGAAGGGAAAAGAGGTTCCTCTGGAATGGACTGAGACATCTGGGGGACTCTTGGAATGGTGGCACGACCCTGGAGTTCCTCTCGCCGTTCCTGTTGAGAGGGCCTCCTCTTGAGATGCGACGGGAACGCCGGGAACTCTTTCCCGACGAAGCAGAGAAAGGATCCCTCATCTCGAGCTACGAGGCGGAAACGGGGCTCCTCTGGATGTGGGCGGGACCCTCGTGATTCCTCTCGAGTGGAGACGGGTATGTCGGGGAACTTCTTGATTTGCACCAAGGGTGTGAAGGACCCTTTCGATGTTCCAGAGGTGAGGTGTGATCAGCCTCGAGACGCCTCAGCGGAAATGGGCCTCATCTCGCCTGGAGGGGAGAACCTCCTGGATTTTCTCGAGTTGCGGCAGGTCTTCTCGAGTTACGACGGGGACCTCAGGGACCCGCTCCGGTGGCCTCAGGAAAGGCCAGTCCCCATGCGAGTTGCTAGGGGACCTCTCGGGATTCCTCTCCCGTCCATGCCGGGGCCTCAGTCCTTGTGTGGAGTCGGGGCCGGAACCTGAGGATTCCTCTCCAGTGTTGCCATGGATCTTGGGGTGCTTCTGAGTCTCCCCAGGGGAGTCAGGCCTCGTCTCGAGTGGGGGCATGCACGTGCGCTTTCCTCCCGAGCTGCAGCAGTAGTGTCACGCTTCCTGTCACGTGGATCAAGGGATCTGTGGCTTTCCCTCGAGGCTGTCCCTCGAGGCTTTCCCACGAGGCTTTCCCACAGGGCTGTGCCACGTGCCACCTTGGTGTGAGTCGATCCTCGGCGTGAAAGACGAGCCGGTGAAGGGAAAAGAGGTTCCTCTGGAATGGACTGAGACATCTGGGGGACTTTTGGAATGGTGGCACGACCCTGGAGTTCCTCTCGCCGTTCCTGTTGAGAGGGCCTCCTCTTGAGATGCGACGGGAACGCCGGGAACTCTTTCCCGACGAAGCAGGGAAAGGATCCCTCATCTCGAGCTACGAGGCGGAAACGGGGCTCCTCTGGATGTGGGCGGGACTCTCGTGATTCCTCTCGAGTGGAGACGGCTAGGTCGGGGAACTTCTTGATTTGCACCAAGGGTGTGAAGGACCCTTTCGAAGTTCCAGAGGTGAGGTGTGATCAGCCTCGAGACGCCTCAGCAGAAATGGGCCTCATCTCGCCTGGAGGGGAGAACCTCCTGGATTTTCTCGAGTTGCGGCAGGTCTTCTCGAGTTACGACGGGGACCTCAGGGACCCGCTCTGGTGGCCTCAGGAAAGGCCAGTCCCCATGCGAGTTGCTAGGGGACCTCTCGGGATTCCTCTCCCGTCCATGCCGGGGCCTCAGTCCTTGTGTGGAGTCGGGGCCGGAACCTGAGGATTCCTCTCCAGTGTTGCCATGGATCTTGGGGTGCTTCTGAGTCTCCCCAGGGGAGTCAGGCCTCGTCTCGAGTGGGGGCATGCACGTGCGCTTTCCTCCCGAGCTGCAGCAGTAGTGTCACGCTTCGTGTCACTTGGATCAAGGGATCTGTGGCTTTCCCTCGAGGCTGTCCCTCGAGGCTTTCCCACGAGGCTTTCCCACAGGGCTGTGCCACGTGCCACCTTGGTGTGAGTCGATCCTCGGCGTGAAAGTCGAGCCGGTGAAGGGAAAAGAGGTTCCTCTGGAATGGACTGAGACATCTGGGGGACTCTTGGAATGGTGGCACGACCCTGGAGTTCCTCTCGCCGTTCCTGTTGCGAGGGCCTCCTCTTGAGATGCGACGGGAAGGCCGGGAACTCTTTCCCGACGAAGCAGGGAAAGGATCCCTCATCTCGAGCTACGAGGCGGAAACGGGGCTCCTCTGGATGTGGGCGGAACCCTCGTGATTCCTCTCGAGTGGAGACGGCTAGGTCGGGGAACTTCTTGATTTGCACCAAGGGTGTGAAGGACCCTTTGGAAGTTCCAGAGGTGAGGTGTGATCAGCCTCGAGACGCCTCAGCGGAAATGGGCCTCATCTCGCCTGGAGGGGAGAACCTCCTGGATTTTCTCGAGTTGCGGTAGGTCTTCTCGAGTTACGACGGGGACCTCAGGGACCCGCTCTGGTGGCCTCAGGAAAGGCCAGTCCCCATGCGAGTTGCTAGGGGACCTCTCGGGATTCCTCTCCCGTCCATGCCGGGGCCTCAGTCCTTGTGTGGAGTCGGGGCCGGAACCTGAGGATTCCTCTCCAGTGTTGCCATGGATCTTGGGGTGCTTCTTAGACTCCCCAGTGGAGTCAGGCCTCGTCTCGAGTGGTTGCATGCACGTGCGCTTTTCTCCCGAGCTGCAGCAGTAGTGTCACGCTTCCTGTCACTTGGATCAAGGGATCTGTGGCTTTCCCTCGAGGCTGTCCCTCGAGGCTTTCCCACGAGGCTTTCCCACAGGGCTGTGCCACGTGCCACCTTGGTGTGAGTCGATCCTCGGCGTGAAAGACGAGCCGGTGAAGGGAAAAGAGGTTCCTCTGGAATGGACTGAGACATCTGGGGGACTCTTGGAATGGTGGCACGACCCTGGAGTTCCTCTCGCCGTTCCTGTTGAGAGGGCCTCCTCTTGAGATGCGACGGGAAGGCCGGGAACTCTTTCCCGACGAAGCAGGGAAAGGATCCCTCATCTCGAGCTACGAGGCGGAAACTGGGCTCCTCTGGATGTGGGCGGAACCCTCGTGATTCCTCTCGAGTGGAGACGGCTAGGTCGGGGAACTTCTTGATTTGCACCAAGGGTGTGAAGGACCCTTTCGAAGTTCCAGAGGTGAGGTGTGATCAGCCTCGAGACGCCTCAGCGGAAATGGGCCTCATCTCGCCTGGAGGGGAGAACCTCCTGGATTTTCTCGAGTTGCGGCAGGTCTTCTCGAGTTACGACGGGGACCTCAGGGACCCGCTCTGGTGGCCTCAGGAAAGGCGAGTCCCCATGCGAGTTGCTAGGGGACCTCTCGGGATTCCTCTCCCGTCCATGCCGGGGACTCAGTCCTTGTGTGGAGTCGGGGCCGGAACCTGAGGATTCCTCTCCAGTGTTGCCATGGATCTTGGGGTGCTTCTGAGTCTCCCCAGGGGAGTCAGGCCTCGTCTCGAGTGGGGGCATGCACGTGCGCTTTCCTCCCGAGCTGCAGCAGTAGTGTCACGCTTCCTGTCACGTGGATCAAGGGATCTGTGGCTTTCCCTCGAGGCTGTCCCTCGAGGCTTTCCCACGAGGCTTTCCCACAGGGCTGTGCCACGTGCCACCTTGGTGTGAGTCGATCCTCGGCGTGAAAGACGAGCCGGTGAAGGGAAAAGAGGTTCCTCTGGAATGGACTGAGACATCTGGGGGACTCTTGGAATGGTGGCACGACCCTGGAGTTCCTCTCGCCGTTCCTGTTGAGAGGGCCTCCTCTTGAGATGCGACGGGAACGCCGGGAACTCTTTCCCGACGAAGCAGAGAAAGGATCCCTCATCTCGAGCTACGAGGCGGAACCGGGGCTCCTCTGGATGTGGGCGGGACCCTCGTGATTCCTCTCGAGTGGAGACGGGTATGTCGGGGAACTTCTTGATTTGCACCAAGGGTGTGAAGGACCCTTTCGAAGTTCCAGAGGGGAGGTGTGATCAGCCTCGAGACGCCTCAGCGGAAATGGGCCTCATCTCGCCTGGAGGGGAGAACCTCCTGGATTTTCTCGAGTTGCGGCAGGTCTTCTCGAGTTACGACGGGGACCTCAGGGACCCGCTCTGGTGGCCTCAGGAAAGGCCAGTCCCCATGCGAGTTGCTAGGGGACCTCTCGGGATTCCTCTCCCGTCCATGCCGGGGCCTCAGTCCTTGTGTGGAGTCGGGGCCGGAACCTGAGGATTCCTCTCCAGTGTTGCCATGGATCTTGGGGTGCTTCTGAGTCTCCCCAGGGGAGTCAGGCCTCGTCTCGAGTGGGGGCATGCACGTGCGCTTTCCTCCCGAGCTGCAGCAGTAGTGTCACGCTTCGTGTCACTTGGATCAAGGGATCTGTGGCTTTCCCTCGAGGCTGTCCCTCGAGGCTTTCCCACGAGGCTTTCCCACAGGGCTGTGCCACGTGCCACCTTGGTGTGAGTCGATCCTCGGCGTGAAAGACGAGCCGGTGAAGGGAAAAGAGGTTCCTCTGGAATGGACTGAGACATCTGGGGGACTCTTGGAATGGTGGCACGACCCTGGAGTTCCTCTCGCCGTTCCTGTTGAGAGGGCCTCCTCTTGAGATGCGACGGGAACGCCGGGAACTCTTTCCCGACGAAGCAGGGAAAGGATCCCTCATCTCGAGCTACGAGGCGGAAACGGGGCTCCTCTGGATGTGGGCGGGACTCTCGTGATTCCTCTCGAGTGGAGACGGCTAGGTCGGGGAACTTCTTGATTTGCACCAAGGGTGTGAAGGACCCTTTCGAAGTTCCAGAGGTGAGGTGTGATCAGCCTCGAGACGCCTCAGCAGAAATGGGCCTCATCTCGCCTGGAGGGGAGAACCTCCTGGATTTTCTCGAGTTGCGGCAGGTCTTCTCGAGTTACGACGGGGACCTCAGGGACCCGCTCTGGTGGCCTCAGGAAAGGCCAGTCCCCATGCGAGTTGCTAGGGGACCTCTCGGGATTCCTCTCCCGTCCATGCCGGGGCCTCAGTCCTTGTGTGGAGTCGGGGCCGGAACCTGAGGATTCCTCTCCAGTGTTGCCATGGATCTTGGGGTGCTTCTGAGTCTCCCCAGGGGAGTCAGGCCTCGTCTCGAGTGGGGGCATGCACGTGCGCTTTCCTCCCGAGCTGCAGCAGTAGTGTCACGCTTCCTGTCACGTGGATCAAGGGATCTGTGGCTTTCCCTCGAGGCTGTCCCTCGAGGCTTTCCCACGAGGCTTTCCCACAGGGCTGTGCCACGTGCCACCTTGGTGTGAGTCGATCCTCGGCGTGAAAGACGAGCCGGTGAAGGGAAAAGAGGTTCCTCTGGAATGGACTGAGACATCTGGGGGACTCTTGGAATGGTGGCACGACCCTGGAGTTCCTCTCGCCGTTCCTGTTGAGAGGGCCTCCTCTTGAGATGCGACGGGAACGCCGGGAACTCTTTCCCGACGAAGCAGGGAAAGGATCCCTCATCTCGAGCTACGAGGCGGAAACGGGGCTCCTCTGGATGTGGGCGGGACTCTCGTGATTCCTCTCGAGTGGAGACGGCTAGGTCGGGGAACTTCTTGATTTGCACCAAGGGTGTGAAGGACCCTTTCGAAGTTCCAGAGGTGAGGTGTGATCAGCCTCGAGACGCCTCAGCAGAAATGGGCCTCATCTCGCCTGGAGGGGAGAACCTCCTGGATTTTCTCGAGTTGCGGCAGGTCTTCTCGAGTTACGACGGGGACCTCAGGGACCCGCTCTGGTGGCCTCAGGAAAGGCCAGTCCCCATGCGAGTTGCTAGGGGACCTCTCGGGATTCCTCTCCCGTCCATGCCGGGGCCTCAGTCCTTGTGTGGAGTCGGGGCCGGAACCTGAGGATTCCTCTCCAGTGTTGCCATGGATCTTGGGGTGCTTCTGAGTGTCCCCAGGGGAGTCAGGCCTCGTCTCGAGTGGGGGCATGCACGTGCGCTTTCCTCCCGAGCTGCAGCATTAGTGTCACGCTTCGTGTCACTTGGATCAAGGGATCTGTGGCTTTCCCTCGAGGCTGTCCCTCGAGGCTTTCCCACGAGGCTTTCCCACAGGGCTGTGCCACGTGCCACCTTGGTGTGAGTCGATCCTCGGCGTGAAAGACGAGCCGGTGAAGGGAAAAGAGGTTCCTCTGGAATGGACTGAGACATCTGGGGGACTCTTGGAATGGTGGCACGACCCTGGAGTTCCTCTCGCCGTTCCTGTTGCGAGGGCCTCCTCTTGAGATGCGACGGGAAGGCCGGGAACTCTTTCCCGACGAAGCAGGGAAAGGATCCCTCATCTCGAGCTACGAGGCGGAAACGGGGCTCCTCTGGATGTGGGCGGAACCCTCGTGATTCCTCTCGAGTGGAGACGGCTAGGTCGGGGAACTTCTTGATTTGCACCAAGGGTGTGAAGGACCCTTTGGAAGTTCCAGAGGTGAGGTGTGATCAGCCTCGAGACGCCTCAGCGGAAATGGGCCTCATCTCGCCTGGAGGGGAGAACCTCCTGGATTTTCTCGAGTTGCGGTAGGTCTTCTCGAGTTACGACGGGGACCTCAGGGACCCGCTCTGGTGGCCTCAGGAAAGGCCAGTCCCCATGCGAGTTGCTAGGGGACCTCTCGGGCTTCCTCTCCCGTCCATGCCGGGGCCTCAGTCCTTGTGTGGAGTCGGGGCCGGAACCTGAGGATTCCTCTCCAGTGTTGCCATGGATCTTGGGGTGCTTCTGAGTCTCCCCAGTGGAGTCAGGCCTCGTCTCGAGTGGTTGCATGCACGTGCGCTTTCCTCCCGAGCTGCAGCAGTAGTGTCACGCTTCCTGTCACTTGGATCAAGGGATCTGTGGCTTTCCCTCGAGGCTGTCCCTCGAGGCTTTCCCACGAGGCTTTCCCACAGGGCTGTGCCACGTGCCACCTTGGTGTGAGTCGATCCTCGGCGTGAAAGACGAGCCGGTGAAGGGAAAAGAGGTTCCTCTGGAATGGACTGAGACATCTGGGGGACTCTTGGAATGGTGGCACGACCCTGGAGTTCCTCTCGCCGTTCCTGTTGAGAGGGCCTCCTCTTGAGATGCGACGGGAACGACGGGAACTCTTTCCCGACGAAGCAGGGAAAGGATCCCTCATCTCGAGCTACGAGGCGGAAACGGGGCTCCTCTGGATGTGGGCGGAACCCTCGTGATTCCTCTCGAGTGGAGACGGCTAGGTCGGGGAACTTCTTGATTTGCACCAAGGGTGTGAAGGACCCTTTCGAAGTTCCAGAGGGGAGGTGTGATCAGCCTCGAGACGCCTCAGCGGAAATGGGCCTCATCTCGCCTGGAGGGGAGAACCTCCTGGATTTTCTCGAGTTGCGGCGGGTCTTCTCGAGTTACGGCGGGGACCTCAGGGACCCGCTCTGGTGGCCTCAGGAAAGGCCAGTCCCCATGCGAGTTGCTAGGGGACCTCTCGGGATTCCTCTCCCGTCCATGCCGGGGCCTCAGTCCTTGTGTGGAGTCGGGGCCGGAACCTGAGGATTCCTCTCCAGTGTTGCCATGGATCTTGGGGTGCTTCTGAGTCTCCCCAGGGGAGTCAGGCCTCGTCTCGAGTGGGGGCATGCACGTGCGCTTTCCTCCCGAGCTGCAGCAGTAGTGTCACGCTTCGTGTCACGTGGATCAAGGGATCTGTGGCTTTCCCTCGAGGCTGTCCCTCGAGGCTTTCCCACGAGGCTTTCCCACAGGGCTTTGCCACGTGCCACCTTGGTGTGAGTCGATCCTCGGCGTGAAAGACGAGCCGGTGAAGGGAAAAGAGGTTCCTCTGGAATGGACTGAGACATCTGGGGGACTCTTGGAATGGTGGCACGACCCTGGAGTTCCTCTCGCCGTTCCTGTTGAGAGGGCCTCCTCTTGAGATGCGGCTGGAATGCCGGGAACTCTTTCCTGACGAAGCAGTGAAAGGATCCCACATCTCGAGCTACGAGGCGGAAACGGGGCTCCTCTGGATGTGGGCGGGACCCTCGTGATTCCTCTCGAGTGGAGACGGGTATGTCGGGGAACTTCTTGATTTGCACCAAGGGTGTGAAGGACCCTTTCGAAGTTCCAGAGGTGAGGTGTGATCAGCCTCGAGACGCCTCAGCGGAAATGGGCCTCATCTCGCCTGGAGGGGAGAACCTCCTGGATTTTCTCGAGTTGCGGCAGGTCTTCTCGAGTTACGACGGGGACCTCAGGGACCCGCTTTGGTGGCCTCAGGAAAGGCCAGTCCCCATGCGAGTTGCTAGGGGACCTCTCGGGATTCCTCTCCCGTCCATGCCGGGGCCTCAGTCCTTGTGTGGAGTCGGGGCCGGAACCTGAGGATTCCTCTCCAGTGTTGCCATGGATCTTGGGGTGCTTCTGAGTCTCCCCAGGGGAGTCAGGCCTCGTCTCGAGTGGGGGCATGCACGTGCGCTTTCCTCCCGAGCTGCAGCAGTAGTGTCACGCTTCCTGTCACGTGGATCAAGGGATCTGTGACTTTCCCTCGAGGCTGTCCCTCGAGGCTTTCCCACGAGGCTTTCCCACAGGGCTGTGCCACGTGCCACCTTGGTGTGAGTCGATCCTCGGCGTGAAAGATGAGCCGGTGAAGGGAAAAGAGTTTCCTCTGGAATGGACTGAGACATCTGGGGGACTCTTGGAATGGTGGCACGACCCTGGAGTTCCTCTCGCCGTTCCTGTTGAGAGGGCCTCCTCTTGAGATGCGACGGGAACGCCGGGAACTCTTTCCCGACGAAGCAGGGAAAGGATCCCTCATCTCGAGCTACGAGGCGGAAACGGGGCTCCTCTGGATGTGGGCGGGACCCTCGTGATTCCTCTCGAGTGGAGACGGCTAGGTCGGGGAACTTCTTGATTTGCACCAAGGGTGTGAAGGACCCTTTCGAAGTTCCAGAGGTGAGGTGTGATCAGCCTCGAGACGCCTCAGCAGAAATGGGCCTCATCTCGCCTGGAGGGGAGAACCTCCTGGATTTTCTCGAGTTGCGGCAGGTCTTCTCGAGTTACGACGGGGACCTCAGGGACCCGCTCTGGTGGCCTCAGGAAAGGCCAGTCCCCATGCGAGTTGCTAGGGGACCTCTCGGGATTCCTCTCCCGTCCATGCCGGGCCTCAGTCCTTCTGTGGAGTAGGGGCCGGAACCTGAGGATTCCTCTCCAGTGTTGCCATGGATCTTGGGGTGCTTCTGAGTCTCCCCAGGGGAGTCAGGCCTCGTCTCGAGTGGGGGCATGCACGTGCGCTTTCCTCCCGAGCTGCAGCAGTAGTGTCACGCTTCCTGGCACGTGGATCAAGGGATCTGTGGCTTTCCCTCGAGGCTGTCCCTCGAGGCTTTCCCACGAGGCTTTAACACAGGGCTGTGCCACGTGCCACCTTGGTGTGAGTCGATCCTCGGCGTGAAAGACGAGCCGGTGAAGGGAAAAGAGGTTCCTCTGGAATGGACTGAGACATCTGGGGGACTCTTGGAATGGTGGCACGACCCTGGAGTTCCTCTCGCCGTTCCTGTTGAGAGGGCCTCCTCTTGAGATGCGACGGGAAGGCCGGGAACTCTTTCCCGAAGAAGCAGGAAAAGGATCCCTCATCTCGAGCTACGAGGCGGAAACGGGGCTCCTCTGGATGTGGGCGGAACCCTCGTGATTCCTCTCGAGTGGAGACGGCTAGGTCGGGGAACTTCTTGATTTGCACCAAGGGTGTGAAGGACCCTTTCGAAGTTCCAGAGGTGAGGTGTGAGCAGCCTCGAGACGCCTCAGCGGAAATGGGCCTCATCTCGCCTGGAGGGGAGAACCTCCTGGATTTTCTCGAGTTGCGGCAGGTCTTCACGAGTTACGACGGGGACCTCAGGGACCCGCTCTGGTGGCCTCAGGAAAGGCCAGTCCCCATGCGAGTTGCTAGGGGACCTCTCGGGATTCCTCTCCCGTCCAGGCCGGGGCCTCAGTCCTTGTGTGGAGTCGGGGCCGGAACCTGAGGATTCCTCTCCAGTGTTGCCATGGATATTGGGGTGCTTCTGAGTCTCCCCAGGGGAGTCAGGCCTCGTCTCGAGTGGGGGCATGCACGTGCACTTTCCTCCCGAGCTGCAGCAGTAGTGTCACGCTTCCTGTCACGTGGATCAAGGGATCTGTGGCTTTCCCTCGAGCCTGTCCCTCGAGGCTTTCCCACGAGGCTTTCCCACAGGGCTGTGCCACGTGCCACCTTGGTGTGAGTCGATCCTCTGCGTGAAAGACGAGCCGGTGAAGGGAAAAGAGGTTCCTCTGGAATGGACTGAGACATCTGGGGGACTCTTGGAATGGTGGCACGACCCTGGAGTTCCTCTCGCCGTTCCTGTTGAGAGGGCCTCCTCTTGAGATGCGACGGGAACGCCGGGAACTCTTTCCCGAAGAAGCAGGGAAAGGATCCCTCATCTCGAGCTACGAGGCGGAAACGGGGCTCCTCTGGATGTGGGCGGGACCCTCGTGATTCCTCTCGAGTGGAGACGGGTATGTCGGGGAACTTCTTGATTTGCACCAAGGGTGTGAAGGACCCTTTCGAAGTTCCAGAGGTGAGGTGTGAGCAGCCTCGAGACGCCTCAGCGGAAATGGGCCTCATCTCGCCTGGAGGGGAGAACCTCCTGGATTTTCTCGAGTTGCGGCAGGTCTTCTCGAGTTACGACGGGGACCTCAGGGACCCGCTCTGGTGGCCTCAGGAAAGGCCAGTCCCCATGCGAGTTGCTAGGGGACCTCTCGGGATTCCTCTCCCGTCCAGGCCGGGGCCTCAGTCCTTGTGTGGAGTCGGGGCCGGAACCTGAGGATTCCTCTCCAGTGTTGCCATGGATATTGGGGTGCTTCTGAGTCTCCCCAGGGGAGTCAGGCCTCGTCTCGAGTGGGGGCATGCACGTGCACTTTCCTCCCGAGCTGCAGCAGTAGTGTCACGCTTCCTGTCACGTGGATCAAGGGATCTGTGGCTTTCCCTCGAGCCTGTCCCTCGAGGCTTTCCCACGAGGCTTTCCCACAGGGCTGTGCCACGTGCCACCTTGGTGTGAGTCGATCCTCTGCGTGAAAGACGAGCCGGTGAAGGGAAAAGAGGTTCCTCTGGAATGGACTGAGACATCTGGGGGACTCTTGGAATGGTGGCACGACCCTGGAGTTCCTCTCGCCGTTCCTGTTGAGAGGGCCTCCTCTTGAGATGCGACGGGAACGCCGGGAACTCTTTCCCGAAGAAGCAGGGAAAGGATCCCTCATCTCGAGCTACGAGGCGGAAACGGGGCTCCTCTGGATGTGGGCGGGACCCTCGTGATTCCTCTCGAGTGGAGACGGGTATGTCGGGGAACTTCTTGATTTGCACCAAGGGTGTGAAGGACCCTTTCGAAGTTCCAGAGGTGAGGTGTGATCAGCCTCGAGACCCCTCAGCGGAAATGGGCCTCATCTCGCCTGGAGGGGAGAACCTCCTGGATTTTCTCGAGTTGCGGCAGGTCTTCTCGAGTTACGACGGGGACCTCAGGGACCCGCTCTGGTGGCCTCAGGAAAGGCCAGTCCCCATGCGAGTTGCTAGGGCACCTCTCGGGATTCCCCTCCCGTCCATGCCGGGGCCTCAGTCCTTGTGTGGAGTCGGGGCCGGAACCTGAGGATTCCTCTCCAGTGTTGCCATGGATCTTGGGGTGCTTCTGAGTCTCCCCAGGGGAGTCAGGCCTCGTCTCGAGTGGGGGCATGCACGTGCGCTTTCCTCCCGAGCTGCAGCAGTAGTGTCACGCTTCCTGGCACGTGGATCAAGGCATCTGTGGCTTTCCCTCGAGGCTGTCCCTCGAGGCTTTCCCACGAGGCTTTCCCACAGGGCTCTGCCACGTGCCACCTTGGTGTGAGTCGATCCTCGGCGTGAAAGACGAGCCGGTGAAGGGAAAAGAGGTTCCTCTGGAATGGACTGAGACATCTGGGGGACTCTTGGAATGGTGGCACGACCCTGGAGTTCCTCTCGCCGTTCCTGTTGAGAGGGCCTCCTCTTGAGATGCGACGGGAAGGCCGGGAACTCTTTCCCGACGAAGCAGGGAAAGGATCCCTCATCTCGAGCTACGAGGCGGAAACGGGGCTCCTCTGGATGTGGGCGGAACCCTCGTGATTCCTCTCGAGTGGAGACGGCTAGGTCGGGGAACTTCTTGATTTGCACCAAGGGTGTGAAGGACCCTTTCGAAGTTCCAGAGGTGAGGTGTGAGCAGCCTCGAGACGCCTCAGCGGAAATGGGCCTCATCTCGCCTGGAGGGGAGAACCTCCTGGATTTTCTCGAGTTGCGGCAGGTCTTCTCGAGTTACGACGGGGACCTCAGGGACCCGCTCTGGTGGCCTCAGGAAAGGCCAGTCCCCATGCGAGTTGCTAGGGGACCTCTCGGGATTCCTCTCCCGTCCATGCCGGGGCCTCAGTCCTTGTGTGGAGTCGGGGCCGGAACCTGAGGATTCCTCTCCAGTGTTGCCATGGATCTTGGGGTGCTTCTGAGTCTCCCCAGGGGAGTCAGGCCTCGTCTCGAGTGGGGGCATGCACGTGCGCTTTCCTCCCGAGCTGCAGCAGTAGTGTCACGCTTCCTGTCACGTGGATCAAGGGATCTGTGGTTTCCCTCGAGGCTGTCCCTCGAGGCTTTCCCACGAGGCTTTCCCACAGGGCTGTGCCACGTGCCACCTTGGTGTGAGTCGATCCTCGGCGTGAAAGACGAGCCGGTGAAGGGAAAAGAGGTTCCTCTGGAATGGACTGAGACATCTGGGGGACTCTTGGAATGGTGGCACGACCCTGGAGTTCCTCTCGCCGTTCCTGTTGAGAGGGCCTCCTCTTGAGATGCGACGGGAAGGCCGGGAACTCTTTCCCGACGAAGCAGGGAAAGGATCCCTCATCTCGAGCTACGAGGCGGAAACGGGGCTCCTCTGGATGTGGGCGGAACCCTCGTGATTCCTCTCGAGTGGAGACGGCTAGGTCGGGGAACTTCTTGATTTGCACCAAGGGTGTGAAGGACCCTTTCGAAGTTCCAGAGGTGAGGTGTGATCAGCCTCGAGACGCCTCAGCGGAAATGGGCCTCATCTCGCCTGGAGGGGAGAACCTCCTGGATTTTCTCGAGTTGCGGCAGGTCTTCTCGAGTTACGACGGGGACCTCAGGGACCCGCTCTGGTGGCCTCAGGAAAGGCCAGTCCCCATGCGAGTTGCTAGGGGACCTCTCGGGATTCCTCTCCCGTCCATGCCGGGGCCTCAGTCCTTGTGTGGAGTCGGGGCCGGAACCTGAGGATTCCTCTCCAGTGTTGCCATGGATCTTGGGGTGCTTCTGAGTCTCCCCAGGGGAGTCAGGCCTCGTCTCGAGTGGGGGCATGCACGTGCGCTTTCCTCCCGAGCTGCAGCAGTAGTGTCACGCTTCCTGTCACGTGGATCAAGGGATCTGTGGCTTTCCCTCGAGGCTGTCCCTCGAGGCTTTCCCACGAGGCTTTCCCACAGGGCTGTGCCACGTGCCACCTTGGTGTGAGTCGATCCTCGGCGTGAAAGACGAGCCGGTGAAGGGAAAAGAGGTTCCTCTGGAATGGACTGAGACATCTGGGGGACTCTTGGAAAGGTGACACGACCCTGGAGTTCCTCTCGCCGTTCCTGTTGAGAGGGCCTCCTCTTGAGATGCGACGGGAACGCCGGGAACTCTTTCCCGACGAAGCAGGGAAAGGATCCCTCATCTCGAGCTACGAGGCGGAAACGGGGCTCCTCTGGATGTGGGCGGGACCCTCGTGATTCCTCTCGAGTGGAGACGGGTATGTCGGGGAACTTCTTGATTTGCACCAAGGGTGTGAAGGACCCTTTCGAAGTTCCAGAGGGGAGGTGTGATCAGCCTCGAGACGCCTCAGCGGAAATGGGCCTCATCTCGCCTGGAGAGGAGAACCTCCTGGATTTCCTCGAGTTGCGGCAGGTCTTCTCGAGTTACGACGGGGACCTCAGGGACCCGCTCTGGTGGCCTCAGGAAAGGCCAGTCCCCATGCGAGTTGCTAGGGGACCTCTCGGGATTCCTCTCCCGTCCATGCCGGGGCCTCAGTCCTTGTGTGGAGTCGGGGCCGGAACCTGAGGATTCCTCTCCAGTGTTGCCATGGATCTTGGGGTGCTTCTGAGTCTCCCCAGGGGAGTCAGGCCTCGTCTCGAGTGGGGGCATGCACGTGCGCTTTCCTCCCGAGCTGCAGCAGTAGTGTCACGCTTCCTGTCACGTGGATCAAGGGATCTGTGGCTTTCCCTCGAGGCTGTCCCTCGAGGCTTTCCCACGAGGCTTTCCCACAGGGCTGTGCCACGTGCCACCTTGGTGTGAGTCGATCCTCGGCGTGAAAGACGAGCCGGTGAAGGGAAAAGAGGTTCCTCTGGAATGGACTGAGACATCTGGGGGACTCTTGGAATGGTGGCACGACCCTGGAGTTCCTCTCGCCGTTCCTGTTGAGAGGGCCTCCTTTTGAGATGCGACGGGAACGCCGGGAACTCTTTCCCGACGAAGCAGGGAAAGGATCCCTCATCTCGAGCTACGAGGCGGAAACGGGGCTCCTCTGGATGTGGGCGGGACCCTCGTGATTCCTCTCGAGTGGAGACGGGTATGTCGGGGAACTTCTTGATTTGCACCAAGGGTGTGAAGGACCCTTTCGAAGTTCCAGAGGGGAGGTGTGATCAGCCTCGAGACGCCTCAGCGGAAATGGGCCTCATCTCGCCTGGAGGGGAGAACCTCCTGGATTTCCTCGAGTTGCGGCAGGTCTTCTCGAGTTACGACGGGGACCTCAGGGACCCGCTCTGGTGGCCTCAGGAAAGGCCAGTCCCCATGCGAGTTGCTAGGGGACCTCTCGGGATTCCTCTCCCGTCCATGCCGGGGCCTCAGTCCTTGTGTGGAGTCGGGGCCGGAACCTGAGGATTCCTCTCCAGTGTTGAAATGGATCTTGGGGTGCTTCTGAGTCTCCCCAGGGGAGTCAGGCCTCGTCTCGAGTGGGGGCATGCACGTGCGCTTTCCTCCCGAGCTGCAGCAGTAGTGTCACGCTTCCTGTCACGTGGATCAAGGCATCTGTGGCTTTCCCTCGAGGCTGTCCCTCGAGGCTTTCCCACGAGGCTTTCCCACAGGGCTGTGCCACGTGCCACCTTGGTGTGAGTCGATCCTCGGCGTGAAAGACGAGCCGGTGAAGGGAAAAGAGGTTCCTCTGGAATGGACTGAGACATCTGGGGGACTCTTGGAATGGTGGCACGACCCTGGAGTTCCTCTCGCCGTTCCTGTTGAGAGGGCCTCCTCTTGAGATGCGACGGGAACGCCGGGAACTCTTTCCCGACGAAGCAGGGAAAGGATCCCTCATCTCGAGCTACGAGGCGGAAACGGGGCTCCTCTGGATGTGGGCGGAACCCTCGTGATTCCTCTCGAGTGGAGACGGCTAGGTCGGGGAATTTCTTGATTTGCACCAAGGGTGTGAAGGACCCTTTCGAAGTTCCAGAGGTGAGGTGTTAGCAGCCTCGAGACGCCTCAGCGGAAATGGGCCTCATCTCGCCTGGAGGGGAGAACCTCCTGGATTTTCTCGAGTTGCGGCAGGTCTTCTCGAGTTACGACGGGGACCTCAGGGACCCGCTCTGGTGGCCTCAGGAAAGGCCAGTCCCCATGCGAGTTGCTAGGGGACCTCTCGGGATTCCTCTCCCGTCCATGCCGGGGCCTCAGTCCTTGTGTGGATTCGGGGCCGGAACCTGAGGATTCCTCTCCAGTGTTGCCATGGATATTGGGGTGCTTCTGAGTCTCCCCAGGGGAGTCAGGCCTCGTCTCGAGTGGGGGCATGCACGTGCACTTTCCTCCCGAGCTGCAGCAGTAGTGTCACGCTTCGTGTCACGTGGATCAAGGGATCTGTGGCTTTCCCTCGAGGCTGTCCCTCGAGGCTTTCCCACGAGGCTTTCCCACAGGGCTGTGCCACGTGCCACCTTGGTGTGAGTCGATCCTCGGCGTGAAAGACGAGCCGGTGAAGGGAAAAGAGGTTCCTCTGGAATGGACTGAGACATCTGGGGGACTCTTGGAATGGTGGCACGACCCTGGAGTTCCTCTCGCCGTTCCTTTTGAGAGGGCCTCCTCTTGAGATGCGACGGGAAGGCCGGGAACTCTTTCCCGACGAAGCAGGGAAAGGATCCCTCATCTCGAGCTACGAGGCGGAAACGGGGCTCCTCTGGATGTGGGCGGAACCCTCGTGATTCCTCTCGAGTGGAGACGGCTAGGTCGGGGAACTTCTTGATTTGCACCAAGGGTGTGAAGGACCCTTTCGAAGTTCCAGAGGTGAGGTGTGATCAGCCTCGAGACGCCTCAGCGGAAATGGGCCTCATCTCGCCTGGAGGGGAGAACCTCCTGGATTTTCTCGAGTTGCGGCAGGTCTTCTCGAGTTACGACGGGGACCTCAGGGACCCGCTCTGGTGGCCTCAGGAAAGGCCAGTCCCCATGCGAGTTGCTAGGGGACCTCTCGGGATTCCTCTCCCGTCCATGCCGGGGCCTCAGTCCTTGTGTGGAGTCGGGGCCGGAACCTGAGGATTCCTCTCCAGTGTTGCCATGGATCTTGGGGTGCTTCTGAGTCTCCCCAGGGGAGTCAGGCCTCGTCTCGAGTGGGGGCATGCACGTGCACTTTCCTCCTGAGCTGCAGCAGTAGTGTCACGCTTCGTGTCACGTGGATCAAGGGATCTGTGGCTTTCCCTCGAGGCTGTCCCTCGAGGCTTTCCCACGAGGCTTTCCCACAGGGCTGTGCCATGTGCCACCTTGGTGTGAGTCGATCCTCGGCGTGAAAGACGAGCCGGTGAAGGGAAAAGAGGTTCCTCTGGAATGGACTGAGACATCTGGGGGACTCTTGGAATGGTGGCACGACCCTGGAGTTCCTCTCGCCGTTCCTTTTGAGAGGGCCTCCTCTTGAGATGCGACGGGAAGGCCGGGAACTCTTTCCCGACGAAGCAGGGAAAGGATCCCTCATCTCGAGCTACGAGGCGGAAACGGGGCTCCTCTGGATGTGGGCGGAACCCTCGTGATTCCTCTCGAGTGGAGACGGGTATGTCGGGGAACTTCTTGATTTGCACCAAGGGTGTGAAGGACCCTTTCGAAGTTCCAGAGGTGAGGTGTGATCAGCCTCGAGACGCCTCAGCGGAAATGGGCCTCATCTCGCCTGGAGGGGAGAACCTCCTGGATTTTCTCGAGTTGCGGCAGGTCTTCTCGAGTTACGACGGGGACCTCAGGGACCCGCTCTGGTGGCCTCAGGAAAGGCCAGTCCCCATGCGAGTTGCTAGGGGACCTCTCGGGATTCCTCTCCCGTCCATGCCGGGGCCTCAGTCCTTGTGTGGAGTCGGGGCCGGAACCTGAGGATTCCTCTCCAGTGTTGCCATGGATCTTGGGGTGCTTCTGAGTCTCCCCAGGGGAGTCAGGCCTCGTCTCGAGTGGGGGCATGCACGTGCGCTTTCCTCCCGAGCTGCAGCAGTAGTGTCACGCTTCCTGTCACGTGGATCAAGGGATCTGTGGCTTTCCCTCGAGGCTGTCCCTCGAGGCTTTCCCACGAGGCTTTCCCACAGGGCTGTGCCACGTGCCACCTTGGTGTGAGTCGATCCTCGGCGTGAAAGACGAGCCGGTGAAGGGAAAAGAGGTTCCTCTGGAATGGACTGAGACATCTGGGGGACTCTTGGAATGGTGGCACGACCCTGGAGTTCCTCTCGCCGTTCCTGTTGAGAGGGCCTCCTCTTGAGATGCGACGGGAACGCCGGGAACTCTTTCCCGACGAAGCAGGGAAAGGATCCCTCATCTCGAGCTACGAGGCGGAAACGGGGCTCCTCTGGATGTGGGCGGAACCCTCGTGATTCCTCTCGAGTGGAGACGGCTATGTCGGGGAACTTCTTGATTTGCACCAAGGGTGTGAAGGACCCTTTCGAAGTTCCAGAGGTGAGGTGTGATCAGCCTCGAGACGCCTCAGCGGAAATGGGCCTCATCTCGCCTGGAGGGGAGAACCTCCTGGATTTTCTCGAGTTGCGGCAGGTCTTCTCGAGTTACGACGGGGACCTCAGGGACCCGCTCTGGTGGCCTCAGGAAAGGCCAGTCCCCATGCGAGTTGCTAGGGGACCTCTCGGGATTCCTCTCCCGTCCATGCCGGGGCCTCAGTCCTTGTGTGGAGTCGGGGCCGGAACCTGAGGATTCCTCTCCAGTGTTGCCATGGATCTTGGGGTGCTTCTGAGTCTCCCCAGGGGAGTCAGGCCTCGTCTCGAGTGGGGGCATGCACGTGCGCTTTCCTCCCGAGCTGCAGCAGTAGTGTCACGCTTCCTGTCACGTGGATCAAGGGATCTGTGGCTTTCCCTCGAGGCTGTCCCTCGAGGCTTTCCCACGAGGCTTTCCCACAGGGCTGTGCCACGTGCCACCTTGGTGTGAGTCGATCCTCGGCGTGAAAGACGAGCCGGTGAAGGGAAAAGAGGTTCCTCTGGAATGGACTGAGACATCTGGGGGACTCTTGGAATGGTGGCACGACCCTGGAGTTCCTCTCGCCGTTCCTGTTGAGAGGGCCTCCTCTTGAGATGCGACGGGAACGCCGGGAACTCTTTCCCGACGAAGCAGGGAAAGGATCCCTCATCTCGAGCTACGAGGCGGAAACGGGGCTCCTCTGGATGTGGGCGGGACCCTCGTGATTCCTCTCGAGTGGAGACGGGTATGTCGGGGAACTTCTTGATTTGCACCAAGGGTGTGAAGGACCCTTTCGAAGTTCCAGAGGGGAGGTGTGATCAGCCTCGAGACGCCTCAGCGGAAATGGGCCTCATCTCGCCTGGAGGGGAGAACCTCCTGGATTTCCTCGAGTTGCGGCAGGTCTTCTCGAGTTACGACGGGGACCTCAGGGACCCGCTCTGGTGGCCTCAGGAAAGGCCAGTCCCCATGCGAGTTGCTAGGGGACCTCTCGGGATTCCTCTCCCGTCCATGCCGGGGCCTCAGTCCTTGTGTGGAGTCGGGGCCGGAACCTGAGGATTCCTCTCCAGTGTTGCCATGGATCTTGGGGTGCTTCTGAGTCTCCCCAGGGGAGTCAGGCCTCGTCTCGAGTGGGGGCATGCACGTGCGCTTTCCTCCCGAGCTGCAGCAGTAGTGTCACGCTTCCTGTCACGTGGATCAAGGCATCTGTGGCTTTCCCTCGAGGCTGTCCCTCGAGGCTTTCCCACGAGGCTTTCCCACAGGGCTGTGCCACGTGCCACCTTGGTGTGAGTCGATCCTCGGCGTGAAAGACGAGCCGGTGAAGGGAAAAGAGGTTCCTCTGGAATGGACTGAGACATCTGGGGGACTCTTGGAATGGTGGCACGACCCTGGAGTTCCTCTCGCCGTTCCTGTTGAGAGGGCCTCCTCTTGAGATGCGACGGGAAGGCCGGGAACTCTTTCCCGACGAAGCAGGGAAAGGATCCCTCATCTCGAGCTACGAGGCGGAAACGGGGCTCCTCTGGATGTGGGCGGAACCCTCGTGATTCCTCTCGAGTGGAGACGGCTAGGTAGGGGAACTTCTTGATTTGCACCAAGGGTGTGAAGGACCCTTTCGAAGTTCCAGAGGTGAGGTGTGAGCAGCCTCGAGACGCCTCAGCGGAAATGGGCCTCATCTCGCCTGGAGGGGAGAACCTCCTGGATTTTCTCGAGTTGCGGCAGGTCTTCTCGAGTTACGACGGGGACCTCAGGGACCCGCTCTGGTGGCCTCAGGAAAGGCCAGTCCCCATGCGAGTTGCTAGGGGACCTCTCGGGATTCCTCTCCCGTCCATGCCGGGGCCTCAGTCCTTGTGTGGATTCGGGGCCGGAACCTGAGGATTCCTCTCCAGTGTTGCCATGGATATTGGGGTGCTTCTGAGTCTCCCCAGGGGAGTCAGGCCTCGTCTCGAGTGGGGGCATGCACGTGCACTTTCCTCCCGAGCTGCAGCAGTAGTGTCACGCTTCGTGTTACGTGGATCAAGGGATCTGTGGCTTTCCCTCGAGGCTGTCCCTCGAGGCTTTCCCACGAGGCTTTCCCACAGGGCTGTGCCACGTGCCACCTTGGTGTGAGTCGATCCTCGGCGTGAAAGACGAGCCGGTGAAGGGAAAAGAGGTTCCTCTGGAATGGACTGAGACATCTGGGGGACTCTTGGAATGGTGGCACGACCCTGGAGTTCCTCTCGCCGTTCCTTTTGAGAGGGCCTCCTCTTGAGATGCGACGGGAAGGCCGGGAACTCTTTCCCGACGAAGCAGGGAAAGGATCCCTCATCTCGAGCTACGAGGCGGAAACGGGGCTCCTCTGGATGTGGGCGGGACCCTCGTGATTCCTCTCGAGTGGAGACGGCTAGGTCGGGGAACTTCTTGATTTGCACCAAGGGTGTGAAGGACCCTTTCGAAGTTCGAGAGGTGAGGTGTGATCAGCCTCGAGACGCCTCAGCGGAAATGGGCCTCATCTCGCCTGGAGGGGAGAACCTCCTGGATTTTCTCGAGTTGCGGCAGGTCTTCTCGAGTTACGACGGGGACCTCAGGGACCCGCTCTGGTGGCCTCAGGAAAGGCCAGTCCCCATGCGAGTTGCTAGGGGACCTCTCGGGATTCCTCTCCCGTCCATGCCGGGGCCTCAGTCCTTGTGTGGAGTCGGGGCCGGAACCTGAGGATTCCTCTCCAGTGTTGCCATGGATCTTGGGGTGCTTCTGAGTCTCCCCAGGGGAGTCAGGCCTCGTCTCGAGTGGGGGCATGCACGTGCACTTTCCTCCTGAGCTGCAGCAGTAGTGTCACGCTTCGTGTCACGTGGATCAAGGGATCTGTGGCTTTCCCTCGAGGCTGTCCCTCGAGGCTTTCCCACGAGGCTTTCCCACAGGGCTGTGCCACGTGCCACCTTGGTGTGAGTCGATCCTCGGCGTGAAAGACGAGCCGGTGAAGGGAAAAGAGGTTCCTCTGGAATGGACTGAGACATCTGGGGGACTCTTGGAATGGTGGCACAACCCTGGAGTTCCTCTCGCCGTTCCTTTTGAGAGGGCCTCCTCTTGAGATGCGACGGGAAGGCCGGGAACTCTTTCCCGACGAAGCAGGGAAAGGATCCCTCATCTCGAGCTACGAGGCGGAAACGGGGCTCCTCTGGATGTGGGCGGAACCCTCGTGATTCCTCTCGAGTGGAGACGGCTAGGTCGGGGAACTTCTTGATTTGCACCAAGGGTGTGAAGGACCCTTTCGAAGTTCCAGAGCTGAGGTGTGATCAGCCTCGAGACGCCTCAGCGGAAATGGGCCTCATCTCGCCTGGAGGGGAGAACCTCCTGGATTTTCTCGAGTTGCGGCAGGTCTTCTCGAGTTACGACGGGGACCTCAGGGACCCGCTCTGGTGGCCTCAGGAAAGGCCAGTCCCCATGCGAGTTGCTAGGGGACCTCTCGGGATTCCTCTCCCGTCCATGCCGGGGCCTCAGTCCTTGTGTGGAGTCGGGGCCGGAACCTGAGGATTCCTCTCCAGTGTTGCCATGGATCTTGGGGTGCTTCTGAGTCTCCCCAGGGGAGTCAGGCCTCGTCTCGAGTGGGGGCATGCACGTGCGCTTTTCTCCCGAGCTGCAGCAGTAGTGTCACGCTTCGTGTCACGTGGATCAAGGGATCTGTGGCTTTCCCTCGAGGCTGTCCCTCGAGGCTTTCCCACGAGGCTTTCCCACAGGGCTGTGCCACGTGCCACCTTGGTGTGAGTCGATCCTCGGCGTGAAAGACGAGCCGGTGAAGGGAAAAGAGGTTCCTCTGGAATGGACTGAGACATCTGGGGGACTCTTGGAATGGTGGCACGACCCTGGAGTTCCTCTCGCCGTTCCTGTTGAGAGGGCCTCCTCTTGAGATGCGACGGGAACGCCGGGAACTCTTTCCCGACGAAGCAGGGAAAGGATCCCTCATCTCGAGCTACGAGGCGGAAACGGGGCTCCTCTGGATGTGGGCGGAACCCTCGATATTCCTCTCGAGTGGAGACGGCTAGGTCGGGGAACTTCTTGATTTGCACCAAGGGCGTGAAGGACCCTTTCGAAGTTCCAGAGGTGAGGTGTGATCAGCCTCGAGACGCCTCAGCGGAAATGGGCCTCATCTCGCCTGGAGGGGAGAACCTCCTGGATTTACTCGAGTTGCGGCAGGTCTTCTCGAGTTACGACGGGGACCTCAGGGACCCGCTCTGGTGGCCTCAGGAAAGGCCAGTCCCCATGCGAGTTGCTAGGGGACCTCTCGGGATTCCTCTCCCGTCCATGCCGGGGCCTCAGTCCTTGTGTGGAGTCGGGGCCGGAACCTGAGGATTCCTCTCCAGTGTTGCCATGGATCTTGGGGTGCTTCTGAGTCTCCCCAGGGGAGTCCGGCCTCGTCTCGAGTGGGGGCATGCACGTGCGCTTTCCTCCCGAGCTGCAGCAGTAGTGTCACGCTTCCTGTCACGTGGATCAAGGGATCTGTGGCTTTCCCTCGAGGCTGTCCCTCGAGGCCTTCCCACGAGGCTTTCCCACAGGGCTGTGCCACGTGCCACCTTGGTGTGAGTCGATCCTCGGCGTGAAAGACGAGCCGGTGAAGGGAAAAGAGGTTCCTCTGGAATGGACTGAGACATCTGGGGGACTCTTGGAATGGTGGCACGACCCTGGAGTTCCTCTCGCCGTTCCTGTTGAGAGGGCCTCCTCTTGAGATGCGACGGGAAGGCCGGGAACTCTTTCCCGACGAAGCAGGGAAAGGATCCCTCATCTCGAGCTACGAGGCGGAAACGGGGCTCCTCTGGATGTGGGCGGAACCCTCGTGATTCCTCTCGAGTGGAGACGGGTATGTCGGGGAACTTCTTGATTTGCACCAAGGGTGTGAAGGACCCTTTCGAAGTTCCAGAGGTGAGGTGTGATCAGCCTCGAGACCCCTCAGCGGAAATGGGCCTCATCTCGCCTGGAGGGGAGAACCTCCTGGATTTTCTCGAGTTGCGGCAGGTCTTCTCGAGTTACGACGGGGACCTCAGGGACCCGCTCTGGTGGCCTCAGGAAAGGCCAGTCCCCATGCGAGTTGCTAGGGGACCTCTCGGGATTCCTCTCCCGTCCATGCCGGGGCCTCAGTCCTTGTGTGGAGTCGGGGCCGGAACCTGAGGATTCCTCTCCAGTGTTGCCATGGATCTTGGGGTGCTTCTGAGTCTCCCCAGGGGAGTCAGGCCTCGTCTCGAGTGGGGGCATGCACGTGCGCTTTCCTCCCGAGCTGCAGCAGTAGTGTCACGCTTCCTGTCACGTGGATCAAGGGATCTGTGGCTTTCCCTCGAGGCTGTCCCTCGAGGCTTTCCCACGAGGCTTTCCCACAGGGCTGTGCCACGTGCCACCTTGGTGTGAGTCGATCCTCGGCGTGAAAGACGAGCCGGTGAAGGGAAAAGAGGTTCCTCTGGAATGGACTGAGACATCTGGGGGACTCTTGGAATGGTGGCACGACCCTGGAGTTCCTCTCGCCGTTCCTGTTGAGAGGGCCTCCTCTTGAGATGCGACAGGAACGCCGGGAACTCTTTCCCGACGAAGCAGGGAAAGGATCCCTCATCTCGAGCTACGAGGCGGAAACGGGGCTCCTCTGGATGTGGGCGGAACCCTCGTGATTCCTCTCGAGTGGAGACGGCTAGGTCGGGGAACTTCTTGATTTGCACCAAGGGTGTGAAGGACCCTTTCGAAGTTCCAGAGGTGAGGTGTGATCAGCCTCGAGACGCCTCAGCGGAAATGGGCCTCATCTCGCCTGGAGGGGAGAACCTCCTGGATTTTCTCGAGTTGCGGCAGGTCTTCTCGAGTTACGACGGGGACCTCAGGGACCCGCTCTGGTGGCCTCAGGAAAGGCCAGTCCCCATGCGAGTTGCTAGGGGACCTCTCGGGATTCCTCTCCCGTCCATGCCGGGGCCTCAGTCCTTGTGTGGAGTCGGGGCCGGAACCTGAGGATTCCTCTCCAGTGTTGCCATGGATCTTGGGGTGCTTCTGAGTCTCCCCAGGGGAGTCAGGCCTCGTCTCGAGTGGGGGCATGCACGTGCGCTTTTCTCCCGAGCTGCAGCAGTAGTGTCACGCTTCCTGTCACGTGGATCAAGGGATCTGTGGCTTTCCCTCGAGGCTGTCCCTCGAGGCTTTCCCACGAGGCTTTCCCACAGGGCTGTGCCACGTGCCACCTTGGTGTGAGTCGATCCTCGGCGTGAAAGACGAGCCGGTGAAGGGAAAAGAGGTTCCTCTGGAAGGGACTGAGACATCTGGGGGACTCTTGGAATGGTGGCACGACCCTGGAGTTCCTCTCGCCGTTCCTGTTGAGAGGGCCTCCTCTTGAGATGCGACGGGAACGCCGGGAACTCTTTCCCGACGAAGCAGGGAAAGGATCCCTCATCTCGAGCTACGAGGCGGAAACGGGGCTCCTCTGGATGTGGGCGGAACCCTCGTGATTCCTCTCGAGTGGAGACGGCTAGGTCGGGGAACTTCTTGATTTGCACCAAGGGTGTGAAGGACCCTTTCGAAGTTCCAGAGGTGAGGTGTGATCAGCCTCGAGACGCCTCAGCGGAAATGGGCCTCATCTCGCCTGGAGGGGAGAACCTCCTGGATTTTCTCGAGTTGCGGCAGGTCTTCTCGAGTTACGACGGGGACCTCAGGGACCCGCTCTGGTGGCCTCAGGAAAGGCCAGTCCCCATGCGAGTTGCTAGGGGACCTCTCGGGATTCCTCTCCCGTCCATGCCGGGGCCTCAGTCCTTCTGTGGAGTCGGGGCCGGAACCTGAGGATTCCTCTCCAGTGTTGCCATGGATCTTGGGGTGCTTCTGAGTCTCCCCAGGGGAGTCAGGCCTCGTCTCGAGTGGGGGCATGCACGTGCGCTTTCCTCCCGAGCTGCAGCAGTAGTGTCACGCTTCGTGTCACGTGGATCAAGGGATCTGTGGCTTTCCCTCGAGGCTGTCCCTCGAGGCTTTCCCACGAGGCTTTCCCACAGGGCTGTGCCACGTGCCACCTTGGTGTGAGTCGATCCTCGGCGTGAAAGACGAGCCGGTGAAGGGAAAAGAGGTTCCTCTGGAAAGGACTGAGACATCTGGGAGACTCTTGGAATGGTGGCACGACCCTGGAGTTCCTCTCGCCGTTCCTGTTGAGAGGGCCTCCTCTTGAGATGCGACGGGAAGGCCGGGAACTCTTTCCCGACGAAGCAGGGAAAGGATCCCTCATCTCGAGCTACGAGGCGGAAACGGGGCTCCTCTGGATGTGGGCGGAACCCTCGATATTCCTCTCGAGTGGAGACGGCTAGGTCGGGGAACTTCTTGATTTGCACCAAGGGCGTGAAGGACCCTTTCGAAGTTCCAGAGGTGAGGTGTGATCAGCCTCGAGACGCCTCAGCGGAAATGGGCCTCATCTCGCCTGGAGGGGAGAACCTCCTGGATTTTCTCGAGTTGCGGCAGGTCTTCTCGAGTTACGACGGGGACCTCAGGGACCCGCTCTGGTGGCCTCAGGAAAGGCCAGTCCCCATGCGAGTTGCTAGGGGACCTCTCGGGATTCCTCTCCCGTCCATGCCGGGGCCTCAGTCCTTGTGTGGAGTCGGGGCCGGAACCTGAGGATTCCTCTCCAGTGTTGCCATGGATCTTGGGGTGCTTCTGAGTCTCCCCAGGGGAGTCAGGCCTCGTCTCGAGTGGGGGCATGCACGTGCGCTTTCCTCCCGAGCTGCAGCAGTAGTGTCACGCTTCCTGTCACGTGGATCAAGGGATCTGTGGCTTTCCCTCGAGGCTGTCCCTCGAAGCTTTCCCACGAGGCTTTCCCACAGGGCTGTGCCACGTGCCACCTTGGTGTGAGTCGATCCTCGGCGTGAAAGACGAGCCGGTGAAGGGAAAAGAGGTTCCTCTGGAATGGACTGAGACATCTGGGGGACTCTTGGAATGGTGGCACGACCCTGGAGTTCCTCTCGCCGTTCCTGTTGAGAGGGCCTCCTCTTGAGATGCGACGGGAACGCCGGGAACTCTTTCCCGACGAAGCAGGGAAAGGATCCCTCATCTCGAGCTACGAGGCGGAAACGGGGCTCCTCTGGATGTGGGCGGAACCCTCGATATTCCTCTCGAGTGGAGACGGCTAGGTCGGGGAACTTCTTGATTTGCACCAAGGGCGTGAAGGACCCTTTCGAAGTTCCAGAGGTGAGGTGTGATCAGCCTCGAGACGCCTCAGCGGAAATGGGCCTCATCTCGCCTGGAGGGGAGAACCTCCTGGATTTTCTCGAGTTGCGGCAGGTCTTCTCGAGTTACGACGGGGACCTCAGGGACCCGCTCTGGTGGCCTCAGGAAAGGCCAGTCCCCATGCGAGTTGCTAGGGGACCTCTCGGGATTCCTCTCCCGTCCATGCCGGGGCCTCAGTCCTTGTGTGGAGTCGGGGCCGGAACCTGAGGATTCCTCTCCAGTGTTGCCATGGATCTTGGGGTGCTTCTGAGTCTCCCCAGGGGAGTCAGGCCTCGTCTCGAGTGGGGGCATGCACGTGCGCTTTCCTCCCGAGCTGCAGCAGTAGTGTCACGCTTCCTGTCACGTGGATCAAGGGATCTGTGGCTTTCCCTCGAGGCTGTCCCTCGAGGCTTTCCCACGAGGCTTTCCCACAGGGCTGTGCCACGTGCCACCTTGGTGTGAGTCGATCCTCGGCGTGAAAGACGAGCCGGTGAAGGGAAAAGAGGTTCCTCTGGAATGGACTGAGACATGTGGGGGACTCTTGGAATGGTGGCACGACCCTGGAGTTCCTCTCGCCGTTCCTGTTGAGAGGGCCTCCTCTTGAGATGCGACGGGAACGCCGGGAACTCTTTCCCGACGAAGCAGGGAAAGGATCCCTCATCTCGAGCTACGAGGCGGAAACGGGGCTCCTCTGGATGTGGGCGGGACCCTCGTGATTCCTCTCGAGTGGAGACGGGTATGTCGGGGAACTTCTTGATTTGCACCAAGGGTGTGAAGGACCCTTTCGAAGTTCCAGAGGGGAGGTGTGATCAGCCTAGAGACGCCTCAGCGGAAATTGGCCTCATCTCGCCTGGAGGGGAGAACCTCCTGGATTTTCTCGAGTTGCGGCAGGTCTTCTCGAGTTACGACGGGGACCTCAGGGACCCGCTCTGGTGGCCTCAGGAAAGGCCAGTCCCCATGCGTGTTGCTAGGGGACCTCTCGGGATTCCTCTCCCGTCCATGCCGGGGCCTCAGTCCTTGTGTGGAGTCGGGGCCGGAACCTGAGGATTCCTCTCCAGTGTTGCCATGGATCTTGGGGTGCTTCTGAGTCTCCCCAGGGGAGTCAGGCCTCGTCTCGAGTGGGGGCATGCACGTGCGCTTTCCTCCCGAGCTGCAGCAGTAGTGTCACGCTTCCTGTCACGTGGATCAAGGGATCTGTGGCTTTCCCTCGAGGCTGTCCCTCGAGGCTTTCCCACGAGGCTTTCCCACAGGGCTGTGCCACGTGCCACCTTGGTGTGAGTCGATCCTCGGCGTGAAAGACGAGCCGGTGAAGGGAAAAGAGGTTCCTCTGGAATGGACTGAGACATCTGGGGGACTCTTGGAATGGTGGCACGACCCTGGAGTTCCTCTCGCCGTTCCTGTTGAGAGGGCCTCCTCTTGAGATGCGACGGGAACGCCGGGAACTCTTTCCCGACGAAGCAGGGAAAGGATCCCTCATCTCGAGCTACGAGGCGGAAACGGGGCTCCTCTGGATGTGGGCGGGACCCTCGTGATTCCTCTCGAGTGGAGACGGGTATGTCGGGGAACTTCTTGATTTGCACCAAGGGTGTGAAGGACCCTTTCGAAGTTCCAGAGGGGAGGTGTGATCAGCCTCGAGACGCCTCAGCGGAAATGGGCCTCATCTCGCCTGGAGGGGAGAACCTCCTGGATTTTCTCGAGTTGCGGCAGGTCTTCTCCAGTTACGACGGGGACCTCAGGGACCCGCTCTGGTGGCCTCAGGAAAGGCCAGTCCCCATGCGTGTTGCTAGGGGACCTCTCGGGATTCCTCTCCCGTCCATGCCGGGGCCTCAGTCCTTGTGTGGAGTCGGGGCCGGAACCTGAGGATTCCTCTCCAGTGTTGCCATGGATCTTGGGGTGCTTCTGAGTCTCCCCAGGGGAGTCAGGCCTCGTCTCGAGTGGGGGCATGCACGTGCGCTTTCCTCCCGAGCTGCAGCAGTAGTGTCACGCTTCCTGTCACGTGGATCAAGGGATCTGTGGCTTTCCCTCGAGGCTGTCCCTCGAGGCTTTCCCACGAGGCTTTCCCACAGGGCTGTGCCACGTGCCACCTTGGTGTGAGTCGATCCTCGGCGTGAAAGACGAGCCGGTGAAGGGAAAAGAGGTTCCTCTGGAATGGACTGAGACATCTGGGGGACTCTTGGAATGGTGGCACGACCCTGGAGTTCCTCTCGCCGTTCCTGTTGAGAGGGCCTCCTCTTGAGATGCGACGGGAAGGCCGGGAACTCTTTCCCAACGAAGCAGGGAAAGGATCCCTCATCTCGAGCTACGAGGCGGAAACGGGGCTCCTCTGGATGTGGGCGGGACTCTCGTGATTCCTCTCGAGTGGAGACGGCTAGGTCGGGGAACTTCTTGATTTGCACCAAGGGTGTGAAGGACCCTTTCGAAGTTCCAGAGGTGAGGTGTGATCAGCCTCGAGACGCCTCAGCGGAAATGGGCCTCATCTCGCCTGGAGGGGAGAACCTCCTGGATTTTCTCGAGTTGCGGCAGGTCTTCTCGAGTTACGACGGGGACCTCAGGGACCCGCTCTGGTGGCCTCAGGAAAGGCCAGTCCCCATGCGAGTTGCTAGGGGACCTCTCGGGATTCCTCTCCCGTCCATGCCGGGGCCTCAGTCCTTGTGTGGAGTCGGGGCCGGAACCTGAGGATTCCTCTCCAGTGTTGCCATGGATCTTGGGGTGCTTCTGAGTCTCCCCAGGGGAGTCAGGCCTCGTCTCGAGTGGGGGCATGCACGTGCGATTTCCTCCCGAGCTGCAGCAGTAGTGTCACGCTTCGTGTCACGTGGATCAAGGGATCTGTGGCTTTCCCTCGAGGCTGTCCCTCGAGGCTTTCCCACGAGGCTTTCCCACAGGGCTGTGCCACGTGCCACCTTGGTGTGAGTCGATCCTCGGCGTGAAAGACGAGCCGGTGAAGGGAAAAGAGGTTCCTCTGGAATGGACTGAGACATCTGGGGGACTCTTGGAATGGTGGCACGACCCTGGAGTTCCTCACGCCGTTCCTGTTGAGAGGGCCTCCTCTTGAGATGCGACGGGAAGGCCGGAACTCTTTCCCGACGAGGCAGGGAAAGGATCCCTCATCTCGAGCTACGAGGCAGAAACGGGGCTCCTCTGGATGTGGGCGGAACCCTCGTGATTCCTCTCGAGTGGAGACGGCTAGGTCGGGGAACTTCTTGATTTGCACCAAGGGTGTGAAGGACCCTTTCGAAGTTCCAGAGGTGAGGTGTGATCAGGCTCGAGACGCCTCAGCGGAAATGGGCCTCATCTCGCCTGGAGGGGAGAACCTCCTGGATTTTCTCGAGTTGCGGCAGGTCTTCTCGAGTTACGACGGGGACCTCAGGGACCCGCTCTGGTGGCCTCAGGAAAGGCCAGTCCCCATGCGAGTTGCTAGGGGACCTCTCGGGATTCCTCTCCCGTCCATGCCGGGGCCTCAGTCCTTGTGTGGAGTCGGGGCCGGAACCTGAGGATTCCTCTCCAGTGTTGCCATGGATCTTGGGGTGCTTCTGAGTCTCCCCAGGGGAGTCAGGCCTCGTCTCGAGTGGGGGCATGCACGTGCGCTTTCCTCCCGAGCTGCAGCAGTAGTGTCACGCTTCCTGTCACGTGGATCAAGGGATCTGTGGCTTTCCCTCGAGGCTGTCCCTCGAGGCTTTCCCACGAGGCTTTCCCACAGGGCTGTGCCACGTGCCACCTTGGTGTGAGTCGATCCTCGGCGTGAAAGACGAGCCGGTGAAGGGAAAAGAGGTTCCTCTGGAATGGACTGAGACATCTGGGGGACTCTTGGAATGGTGGCACGACCCTGGAGTTCCTCTCGCCGTTCCTGTTGAGAGGGCCTCCTCTTGAGATGCGACGGGAACGCCGGGAACTCTTTCCCGACGAAGCAGGGAAAGGATCCCTCATCTCGAGCTACGAGGCGGAAACGGGGCTCCTCTGGATGTGGGCGGAACCCTCGTGATTCCTCTCGAGTGGAGACGGCTAGGTCGGGGAACTTCTTGATTTGCACCAAGGGTGTGAAGGACCCTTTCGAAGTTCCAGAGGTGAGGTGTGATCAGCCTCGAGACGCCTCAGCGGAAATGGGCCTCATCTCGCCTGGAGGGGAGAACCTCCTGGATTTTCTCGAGTTGCGGCAGGTCTTCTCGAGTTACGACGGGGACCTCAGGGACCCACTCTGGTGGCCTCAGGAAAGGCCAGTCCCCATGCGAGTTGCTAGGGGACCTCTCGGGATTCCTCTCCCGTCCATGCCGGGGCCTCAGTCCTTGTGTGGAGTCGGGGCCGGAACCTGAGGATTCCTCTCCAGTGTTGCCATGGATCTTGGGGTGCTTCTGAGTCTCCCCAGGGGAGTCAGGCCTCGTCTCGAGTGGGGGCATGCACGTGCGCTTTCCTCCCGAGCTGCAGCAGTAGTGTCACGCTTCCTGTCACGTGGATCAAGGGATCTGTGGCTTTCCCTCGAGGCTGTCCCTCGAGGCTTTCCCACGAGGCTTTCCCACAGGGCTGTGCCACGTGCCACCTTGGTGTGAGTCGATCCTCGGTGTGAAAGACGAGCGGGTGAAGGGAAAAGAGGTTCCTCTGGAATGGACTGAGACATCTGGGGGACTCTTGGAATGGTGGCACGACCCTGGAGTTCCTCTCGCCGTTCCTGTTGAGAGGGCCTCCTCTTGAGATGCGACGGGAAGGCCGGGAACTATTTCCCGACGAAGCAGGGAAAGGATCCCTCATCTCGAGCTACGAGGCGGAAACGGGGCTCCTCTGGATGTGGGCGGAACCCTCGTGATTCCTCTCGAGTGGAGACGGCTAGGTCGGGGAACTTCTTGATTTGCAGCAAGGGTGTGAAGGACCCTTTCGAAGTTCCAGAGGTGAGGTTTGATCAGCCTCGAGACGCCTCAGCGGAAATGGGCCTCATCTCGCCTGGAGGGGAGAACCTCCTGGATTTTCTCGAGTTGCGGCAGGTCTTCTCGAGTTACGACGGGGACCTCAGGGACCCGCTCTGGTGGCCTCAGGAAAGGCCAGTCCCCATGTGAGTTGCTAGGGGACCTCTTGGGATTCCTCTCCCGTCCATGCCGGGGACTCAGTCCTTGTGTGGAGTCGGGGCCGGAACCTGAGGATTCCTCTCCAGTGTTGCCATGGATCTTGGGGTGCTTCTGAGTCTCCCCAGGGGAGTCAGGCCTCGTCTCGAGTGGGGGCATGCACGTGCACTTTCCTCCCGAGCTGCAGCAGTAGTGTCACGCTTCCTGTCACGTGGATCAAGGGATCTGTGGCTTTCCTTCGAGGCTGTCCCTCGAGGCTTTCCCACGAGGCTTTCCCACAGGGCTGTGCCACGTGCCACCTTGGTGTGAGTCGATCCTCGGCGTGAAAGACGAGCCGGTGAAGGGAAAAGAGGTTCCTCTGGAATGGACTGAGACATCTGGGGGACTCTTGGAATGGTGGCACGACCCTGGAGTTCCTCTCGCCGTTCCTGTTGAGAGGGCCTCCTCTTGAGTTGCGACGGGAACGCCGGGAACTCTTTCCCGACGAAGCAGAGAAAGGATCCCTCATCTCGAGCTACGAGGCGGAAACGGGGCTCCTCTGGATGTGGGCGGGACCCTCGTGATTCCTCTCGAGTGGAGACGGGTATGTCGGGGAACTTCTTGATTTGCACCAAGGGTGTGAAGGACCCTTTCGAAGTTCCAGAGGGGAGGTGTGATCAGCCTCGAGACGCCTCAGCGGAAATGGGCCTCATCTCGCCTGGAGGGGAGAACCTCCTGGATTTTCTCGAGTTGCGGCAGGTCTTCTCGAGTTACGACGGGGACCTCAGGGACCCGCTCTGGTGGCCTCAGGAAAGGCCAGTCCCCATGCGAGTTGCTAGGGGACCTCTCGGGATTCCTCTCCCGTCCATGCCGGGGCCTCAGTCCTTGTGTGGAGTCGGGGCCGGAACCTGAGGATTCCTCTCCAGTGTTGCCATGGATCTTGGGGTGCTTCTGAGTCTCCCCAGGGGAGTCAGGCCTCGTCTCGAGTGGGGGCATGCACGTGCGCTTTCCTCCCGAGCTGCAGCAGTAGTGTCACGCTTCCTGGCACGTGGATCAAGGGATCTGTGGCTTTCCCTCGAGGCTGTCCCTCGAGGCTTTCCCACGAGGCTTTCCCACAGGGCTGTGCCACGTGCCACCTTGGTGTGAGTCGATCCTCGGCGTGAAAGACGAGCCGGTGAAGGGAAAAGAGGTTCCTCTGGAATGGACTGAGACATCTGGGGGACTCTTGGAATGGTGGCACGACCCTGGAGTTCCTCTCGCCGTTCCTGTTGAGAGGGCCTCCTCTTGAGATGCGACGGGAACGCCGGGAACTCTTTCCCGACGAAGCAGGGAAAGGATCCCTCATCTCGAGCTACGAGGCGGAAACGGGGCTCCTCTGGATGTGGGCGGGACTCTCGTGATTCCTCTCGAGTGGAGACGGCTAGGTCGGGGAACTTCTTGATTTGCACCAAGGGTGTGAAGGACCCTTTCGAAGTTCCAGAGGGGAGGTGTGATCAGCCTCGAGACCCCTCAGCGGAAATGGGCCTCATCTCGCCTGGAGGGGAGAACCTCCTGGATTTTCTCGAGTTGCGGCAGGTCTTCTCGAGTTACGACGGGGACCTCAGGGACCCGCTCTGGTGGCCTCAGGAAAGGCTGGACCCCATGCGAGTTGCTAGGGGACCACTCGGGATTCCTCTCCCGTCCATGCCGGGGCCTCAGTCCTTGTGTGGAGTCGGGGCCGGAACCTGAGGATTGCTCTCCAGTGTTGCCATGGATCTTGGGGTGCTTCTGAGTCTCCCCAGGGGAGTCAGGCCTCGTCTCGAGTGGGGGCATGCACGTGTGCTTTCCTCCCGAGCTGCAGCAGTAGTGTCACGCTTCCTGTCACGTGGATCAAGGGATCTGTGGCTTTCCCTCGAGGCTGTCCCTCGAGGCTTTCCCACGAGGCTTTCCCACAGGGCTGTGCCACGTGCCACCTTGGTGTGAGTCGATCCTCGGCGTGAAAGACGAGCCGGTGAAGGGAAAAGAGGTTCCTCTGGAATGGACTGAGACATCTGGGGGACTCTTGGAATGGTGGCACGACCCTGGAGTTCCTCTCGCCGTTCCTGTTGAGAGGGCCTCCTCTTGAGATGCGACGGGAAGGCCGGGAACTCTTTCCCGACGAAGCAGGGAAAGGATCCCTCATCTCGAGCTACGAGGCGGAAACGGGGCTCCTCTGGATGTGGGCGGAACCCTCGTGATTCCTCTCGAGTGGAGACGGCTAGGTCGGGGAACTTCTTGATTTGCACCAAGGGTGTGAAGGACCCTTTCGAAGTTCCAGAGGTGAGGTGTGATCAGCCTCGAGACGCCTCAGCGGAAATGGGCCTCATCTCGCCTGGAGGGGAGAACCTCCTGGATTTTCTCGAGTTGCGGCAGGTCTTCTCGAGTTACGACGGGGACCTCAGGGACCCGCTCTGGTGGCCTCAGGAAAGGCCAGTCCCCATGCGAGTTGCTAGGGGACCTCTCGGGATTCCTCTCCCGTCCATGCCGGGGCCTCAGTCCTTGTGTGGAGTCGGGCCCGGAACCTGAGGATTCCTCTCCAGTGTTGCCATGGATCTTGGGGTGCTTCTGAGTCTTCCCAGGGGAGTCAGGCCTCGTCTCGAGTGGGGGCATGCACGTGCGCTTTCCTCCCGAGCTGCAGCAGTAGTGTCACGCTTCGTGTCACTTGGATCAAGGGATCTGTGGCTTTCCCTCGAGGCTGTCCCTCGAGGCTTTCCCACGAGGCTTTCCCACAGGGCTGTGCCACGTGCCACCTTGGTGTGAGTCGATCCTCGGCGTGAAAGACGAGCCGGTGAAGGGAAAAGAGGTTCCTCTGGAATGGACTGAGACATCTGGGGGACTCTTGGAATGGTGGCACGACCCTGGAGTTCCTCTCGCCGTTCCTGTTGAGAGGGCCTCCTCTTGAGATGCGACGGGAAGGCCGGGAACTCTTTCCCGACGAAGCAGGGAAAGGATCCCTCATCTCGAGCTACGAGGCGGAAACGGGGCTCCTCTGGATGTGGGCGGAACCCTCGTGATTCCTCTCGAGTGGAGACGGCTAGGTCGGTGAACTTCTTGATTTGCACCAAGGGTGTGAAGGACCCTTTCGAAGTTCCAGAGGTGAGGTGTGATCAGCCTCGAGACGCCTCAGCGGAAATGGGCCTCATCTCGCCTGGAGGGGAGAACCTCCTGGATTTTCTCGAGTTGCGGCAGGTCTTCTCGAGTTACGACGGGGACCTCAGGGACCCGCTCTGGTGGCCTCAGGAAAGGCCAGTCCCCATGCGAGTTGCTAGGGGACCTCTCGGGATTCCTCTCCCGTCCATGCCGGGGCCTCAGTCCTTGTGTGGAGTCGGGGCCGGAACCTGAGGATTCCTCTCCAGTGTTGCCATGGATCTTGGGGTGCTTCTGAGTCTCCCCAGGGGAGTCAGGCTTCGTCTCGAGTGGGGGCATGCACGTGCGCTTTCCTCCCGAGCTGCAGCAGTAGTGTCACGCTTCCTGTCACTTGGATCAAGGGATCTGTGGCTTTCCCTCGAGGCTGTCCCTCGAGGCTTTCCCACGAGGCTTTCCCACAGGGCTGTGCCACGTGCCACCTTGGTGTGAGTCGATCCTCGGCGTGAAAGACGAGCCGGTGAAGGGAAAAGAGGTTCCTCTGGAATGGACTGAGACATCTGGGGGACTCTTGGAATGGTGGCACGACCCTGGAGTTCCTCTCGCCGTTCCTGTTGAGAGGGCCTCCTCTTGAGATGCGACGGGAAGGCCGGGAACTCTTTCCCGACGAAGCAGGGAAAGGATCCCTCATCTCGAGCTACGAGGCGGAAACGGGGCTCCTCTGGATGTGGGCGGGACCCTCGTGATTCCTCTCGAGTGGAGACGGCTAGGTCGGGGAACTTCTTGATTTGCACCAAGGGTGTGAAGGAGCCTTTCGAAGTTCCAGAGGGGAGGTGTGATCAGCCTCGAGACGCCTCAGCGGAAATGGGCCTCATCTCGCCTGGAGGGGAGAACCTCCTGGATTTTCTCGAGTTGCGGCAGGTCTTCTCGAGTTACGACGGGGACCTCAGGGACCCGCTCTGGTGGCCTCAGGAAAGGCCAGTCCCCATGTGAGTTGCTAGGGGACCTCTCGGGATTCCTCTCCCGTCCATGCCGGGGCCTCAGTCCTTGTGTGGAGTCGGGGCCGGAACCTGAGGATTCCTCTCCAGTGTTGCCATGGATCTTGGGGTGCTTCTGAGTCTCCCCAGGGGAGTCAGGCCTCGTCTCGAGTGGGGGCATGCACGTGCACTATCCTCCCGAGCTGCAGCAGTAGTGTCACGCTTCCTGTCACGTGGATCAAGGGATCTGTGGCTTTCCCTCGAGGCTGTCCCTCGAGGCTTTCCCACGAGGCTTTCCCACAGGGCTGTGCCACGTGCCACCTTGGTGTGAGTCGATCCTCGGCGTGAAAGACGAGCCGGTGAAGGGAAAAGAGGTTCCTCTGGAATGGACTGAGACATCTGGGGGACTCTTGGAATGGTGGCACGACCCTGGAGTTCCTCTCGCCGTTCCTGTTGAGAGGGCCTCCTCTTGAGTTGCGACGGGAACGCCGGGAACTCTTTCCCGACGAAGCAGAGAAAGGATCCCTCATCTCGAGCTACGAGGCGGAAACGGGGCTCCTCTGGATGTGGGCGGGACCCTCGTGATTCCTCTCGAGTGGAGACGGGTATGTCGGGGAACTTCTTGATTTGCACCAAGGGTGTGAAGGACCCTTTCGAAGTTCCAGAGGGGAGGTGTGATCAGCCTCGAGACGCCTCAGCGGAAATGGGCCTCATCTCGCCTGGAGGGGAGAACCTCCTGGATTTTCTCGAGTTGCGGCAGGTCTTCTCGAGTTACGACGGGGACCTCAGGGACCCGCTCTGTGGCCTCAGGAAAGGCCAGTCCCCATGCGAGTTGCTAGGGGACCTCTCGGGATTCCTCTCCCGTCCATGCCGGGGCCTCAGTCCTTGTGTGGAGTCGGGGCCGGAACCTGAGGATTCCTCTCCAGTGTTGCCATGGATCTTTGGGTGCTTCAGAGTCTCCCCAGGGGAGTGAGGCCTCGTCTCGAGTGGGGGCATGCACGAGCGCTTCCCTCCCGAGCTGCAGCAGTAGTGTCACGCTTCCTGTCACGTGGATCAAGGGATCTGTGGCTTTCCCTCGAGGCTGTCCCTCGAGGCTTTCCCACGAGGCTTTCCCACAGGGCTGTGCCACGTGCCACCTTGGTGTGAGTCGATCCTCGGCGTGAAAGACGAGCCGGTGAAGGGAAAAGAGGTTCCTCTGGAATGGACTGAGACATCTGGGGGACTCTTGGAATGGTGGCACGACCCTGGAGTTCCTCTCGCCGTTCCTGTTGAGAGGGCCTCCTCTTGAGATGCGACGGGAACGCCGGGAACTCTTTCCCGACAAAGCAGGGAAAGGATCCCTCATCTCGAGCTATGAGGCGGAAACGGGGCTCCTCTGGATGTGGGCGGGACTCTCGTGATTCCTCTCGAGTGGAGACGGCTAGGTCGGGGAACTTCTTGATTTGCACCAAGGGTGTGAAGGACCCTTTCGAAGTTCCAGAGGTGAGGTGTGATCAGCCTCGAGACGCCTCAGCGGAAATGGGCCTCATCTCGCCTGGAGGGGAGAACCTCCTGGATTTTCTCGAGTTGCGGCAGGTCTTCTCGAGTTACGACGGGGACCTCAGGGACCCGCTCTGGTGGCCTCAGGAAAGGCCAGTCCCCATGCGAGTTGCTAGGGGACCTCTCGGGATTCCTCTCCCGTCCATGCCGGGGCCTCAGTCCTTCTGTGGAGTCGGGGCCGGAACCTGAGGATTCCTCTCCAGTGTTGCCATGGATCTTGGGGTGCTTCTGAGTCTCCCCAGGGTAGTCAGGCCTCGTCTCGAGTGGGGGCATGCACGTGCGCTTTCCTCCCGAGCTGCAGCAGTAGTGTCACGCTTCCTGTCACGTGGATCAAGGGATCTGTGGCTTTCCCTCGAGGCTGTCCCTCGAGGCATTCCCACGAGGCTTTCCCACAGGGCTGTGCCACGTGCCACCTTGGTGTGAGTCGATCCTCGGCGTGAAAGACGAGCCGGTGAAGGGAAAAGAGGTTCCTCTGGAATGGACTGAGACATCTGGGGGACTCTTGGAATGCTGGCTCGACCCTCGAGTTCCTCTCGACGTTCCTGTTGAGAGGGCCTCCTCTTGAGATGCGACGGGAACGCCGGGAACTCTTTCCCGACGAAGCAGGGAAAGGATCCCTCATCTCGAGCTACGAGGCGGAAACGGGGCTCCTCTGGATGTGGGCGGGACCCTCGTGATTCCTCTCGAGTGGAGACGGGTATGTCGGGGAACTTCTTGATTTGCACCAAGGGTGTGAAGGAGCCTTTCGAAATTCCAGAGGTGAGGTGTGATCAGTCTCGAGACGCCTCAGCGGAAATCGGCCTCATCTCGCCTGGAGGGGAGAACCTCCTGGATTTTCTCGAGTTGCGGCAGGTCTTCTCGAGTTACGACGGGGACCTCAGGGACCCGCTCTGGTGGCCTCAGGAAAGGCCAGTCCCCATGCGAGTTGCTAGGGGACCTCTCGGGATTCCTCTCCCGTCCATGCCGGGGCCTCAGTCCTTGTGTGGAGTCGGGGCCGGAACCTGAGGATTCCTCTCCAGTGTTGCCATGGATCTTGGGGTGCTTCTGAGTCTCCCCAGGGGAGTCAGGCCTCGTCTCGAGTGGGGGCATGCACGTGCGCTTTCCTCCCGAGCTGCAGCAGTAGTGTCACGCTTCCTGTCACTTGGATCAAGGGATCTGTGGCTTTCCCTCGAGGCTGTCCCTCGAGGCTTTCCCACGAGGCTTTCCCACAGGGCTGTGCCACGTGCCACCTTGGTGTGAGTCGATCCTCGGCGTGAAAGACGAGCCGGTGAAGGGAAAAGAGGTTCCTCTGGAATGGACTGAGACATCTGGGGGACTCTTGGAATGGTGGCACGACCCTGGAGTTCCTCTCGCCGTTCCTGTTGCGAGGGCCTCCTCTTGAGATGCGACGGAAAGGCCGGGAACTCTTTCCGGACGAAGCAGGGAAAGGATCCCTCATCTCGAGCTACGAGGCGGAAACGGGGCTCCTCTGGATGTGGGCGGAACCCTCGTGATTCCTCTCGAGTGGAGACGGCTAGGTCGGTGAACTTCTTGATTTGCACCAAGGGTGTGAAGGACCCTTTGGAAGTTCCAGAGGTGAGGTGTGATCAGCCTCGAGACGCCTCAGCGGAAATGGGCCTCATCTCGCCTGGAGGGGAGAACCTCCTGGATTTTCTCGAGTTACGGTAGGTCTTCTCGAGTTACGACGGGGACCTCAGGGACCCGCTCTGGTGGCCTCAGGAAAGGCCAGTCCCCATGCGAGTTGCTAGGGGACCTCTCGGGATTCCTCTCCCGTCCATGCCGGGGCCTCAGTCCTTGTGTGGAGTCGGGGCCGGAACCTGAGGATTCCTCTAAAGTGTTGCCATGGATCTTGGGGTGCTTCTGAGTCTCCCCAGGGGAGTCAGGCCTCGTCTCGAGTGGGGGCATGCACGTGCGCTTTCCTCCCGAGCTGCAGCAGTAGTGTCACGCTTCCTGTCACGTGGATCAAGGGATCTGTGGCTTTCCCTCGAGGCTGTCCCTCGAGGCTTTCCCACGAGGCTTTCCCACAGGGCTGTGCCACGTGCCACCTTGGTGTGAGTCGATCCTCGGCGTGAAAGACGAGCCGGTGAAAGGAAAAGAGGTTCCTCTGGAATGGACTGAGACATCTGGGGGACTCTTGGAATGGTGGCACGACCCTGGAGTTCCTCTCGCCGTTCCTGTTGAGAGGGCCTCCTCTTGAGATGCGACGGGAACGCCGGGAACTCTTTCCTGACGAAGCAGGGAAAGGATCCCTCATCTCGAGCTACGAGGCGGAAACAGGGCTTCTCTGAATGTGGGCGGGACCTTCGTGATTCCTCTCGAGTGGACTCGGGTATGTCGGGGAACTTCTTGATTTGCACCAAGGGTGTGAAGGACCCTTTCGAAGTTCCAGAGGGGAGGTGTGATCAGCCTCGAGACGCCTCAGCGGAAATCGGCCTCATCTCGCCTGGAGGGGAGAACCTCCTGGATTTTCTCGAGTTGCGGCAGGTCTTCTCGAGTTACGACGGGGACCTCAGGGACCCGCTCTGGTGGCCTCAGGAAAGGCCAGTCCCCATGCGAGTTGCTAGGGGACCTCTCGGGATTCCTCTCCCGTCCATGCCGGGGCCTCAGTCCTTGTGTGGAGTCGGGTCCGGAACCTGAGGATTCCTCTCCAGTGTTGCCATGGATCTTGGGGTGCTTCTGAGTCTCCCCAGGGGAGTCAGGCCTCGTCTCGAGTGGGGGCATGCACGTGCGCTTTCCTCCCGAGCTGCAGCAGTAGTGTCACGCTTCCTGTCACGTGGATCAAGGGATCTGTGGCTTTCCCTCGAGGCTGTCCCTCGAGGCTTTCCCACGAGGCTTTCCCACAGGGCTGTGCCACGTGCCACCTTGGTGTGAGTCGATCCTCGGAGTGAAAGACGAGCCGGTGAAGGGAAAAGAGGTTCCTCTGGAATGGACTGAGACATCTGGGGGACTCTTGGAATGGTGGCACGACCCTGGAGTTCTTCTCGCCGTTCCTGTTGAGAGGGCCTCCTCTTGAGATGCGACAGGAATGCCGGGAACTCTTTCCTGACGAAGCAGGGAAAGGATCCCACATCTCGAGCTACGAGGCGGTAATGGGGCTCCTCTGGATGTGGGCGGGACCCTCGTGATTCCTCTCGAGTGGAGACGGGTATGTCGGGGAACTTCTTGATTTGCACCAAGGGTGTGAAGGACCCTTTCGAAGTTCCAGAGGTGAGGTGTGATCAGCCTCGAGACGCCTCAGCGGAAATGGGCCTCATCTCGCCTGGAGGGGAGAACCTCCTGGATTTTCTCGAGTTGCGGCAGGTCTTCTCGAGTTACGACGGGGAACTCAGGGACCCGCTCTGGTGGCCTCAGGAAAGGCCAGTCCCCATGCGAGTTGCTAGGGGACCTCTCGGGATTCCTCTCCCGTCCATGCCGGGGCCTCAGTCCTTGTGTGGAGTCGGGGCCGGAACCTGAGGATTCCTCTCCAGTGTTGCCATGGATCTTGGGGTGCTTCTGAGTCTCCCCAGGGGAGTCAGGCCTCGTCTCGAGTGGGGGCATGCACGTGCGCTTTCCTCCCGAGCTGCAGCAGTAGTGTCACGCTTCCTGTCACTTGGATCAAGGGATCTGTGGCTTTCCCTCGAGGCTGTCCCTCGAGGCTTTCCCACGAGGCTTTCCCACAGGGCTGTGCCACGTGCCACCTTGGTGTGAGTCGATCCTCGGCGTGAAAGACGAGCCGGTGAAGGGAAAAGAGGTTCCTCTGGAATGGACTGAGACATCTGGGGGACTCTTGGAATGGTGGCACGACCCTGGAGTTCCTCTCGCCGTTCCTGTTGAGAGGGCCTCCTCTTGAGATGCGACGGAAAGGCCGGGAACTCTTTCCCGACGAAGCAGGGAAAGGATCCCTCATCTCGAGCTACGAGGCGGAAACGGGGCTCCTCTGGATGTGGGCGGAACCCTCGTGATTCCTCTCGAGTGGAGACGGCTAGGTCGGGGAACTTCTTGATTTGCACCAAGGGTGTGAAGGACCCTTTCGAAGTTCCAGAGGTGAGGTGTGATCAGCCTCGAGACGCCTCAGCGGAAATGGGCCTCATCTCGCCTGGAGGGGAGAACCTCCTGGATTTTCTCGAGTTGCGGCAGGTCTTCTCGAGTTACGACGGGGACCTCAGGGACCCGCTCTGGTGGCCTCAGGAAAGGCGAGTCCCCATGCGAGTTTCTAGGGGACCTCTCGGGATTCCTCTCCCGTCCATGCCGGGGCCTCAGTCCTTGTGTGGAGTCGGGGCCGGAACCTGAGGATTCCTCTCCAGTGTTGCCATGGATCTTGGGGCGCTTCTGAGTCTCCCCAGGGGAGTCAGGCCTCGTCTCGAGTGGGGGCATGCACGTGCGCTTTCCTCCCGAGCTGCAGCAGTAGTGTCACGCTTCGTGTCACGTGGATCAAGGGATCTGTGGCTTTCCCTCGAGGCTGTCCCTCGAGGCTTTCCCACGAGGCTTTCCCACAGGGCTTTGCCACGTGCCATTTTGGTGTGAGTCGATCCTCGGCGTGAAAGACGAGCCGGTGAAGGGAAAAGAGGTTCCTCTGGAATGGACTGAGACATCTGGGGGACTCTTGGAATGGTGGCACGACCCTGGAGTTCCTCTCGCCGTTCCTGTTGAGAGGGCCTCCTCTTGAGATGCGACGGGAACGACGGGAACTCTTTCCCGACGAAGCAGGGAAAGGATCCCTCATCTCGAGCTACGAGGCGGAAACGGGGCTCCTCTGGATGTGGGCGGGACCCTCGTGATTCCTCTCGAGTGGAGACGGGTATGTCGGGGAACTTCTTGATTTGCACCAAGGGTGTGAAGGACCCTTTCGAAGTTCCAGAGGGGAGGTGTGATCAGCCTCGAGACGCCTCAGCGGAAATGGGCCTCATCTCGCCTGGAGGGGAGAACCTCCTGGATTTTCTCGAGTTGCGGCAGGTCTTCTCGAGTTACGACGGGGACCTCAGGGACCCGCTCTGGTGGCCTCAGGAAAGGCCAGTCCCCATGCGAGTTGCTAGGGGACCTCTCGGGATTCCTCTCCCGTCCATGCCGGGGCCTCAGTCCTTGTGTGGAGTCGGGGCCGGAACCTGAGGATTCCTCTCCAGTGTTGCCATTGATCTTGGGGTGCTTCTGAGTCTCCCCAGGGGAGTCAGGCCTCGTCTCGAGTGGGGGCTTGCACGTGCGCTTTCCTCCCGAGCTGCAGCAGTAGTGTCACGCTTCCTGTCACGTGGATCAAGGGATCTGTGGCTTTCCCTCGAGGCTGTCCCTCGAGGCTTTCCCACGAGGCTTTCCCACAGGGCTGTGCCACGTGCCACCTTGGTGTGAGTCGATCCTCGGCGTGAAAGACGAGCCGGTGAAAGGAAAAGAGGTTCCTCTGGAATGGACTGAGACATCTGGGGGACTCTTGGAATGGTGGCACGACCCTGGAGTTCCTCTCGCCGTTCCTGTTGAGAGGGCCTCCTCTTGAGATGCGACGGGAACGCCCGGAACTCTTTCCCGACGAAGCAGGGAAAGGATCCCTCATCTCGAGCTATGAGGCGGAAACGGGGCTCCTCTGGATGTGGGCGGGACCCTCGTGATTACTCTCGAGTGGAGACGGGTATGTCGGGAAACTTCTTGATTTGCACCAAGGGTGTGAAGGAGCCTTTCGAAGTTCCAGAGGTGAGGTGTGATCAGCCTCGAGACGCCTCAGCGGAAATGGGCCTCATCTCGCCTGGAGGGGAGAACCTCCTGGATTTTCTCGAGTTGCGGCAGGTCTTCTCGAGTTACGACGGGGACCTCAGGGACCCGCTCTGGTGGCCTCAGGAAAGGCCAGTCCCCATGCGAGATGCTTGGGGACCTCTCGGGATTCCTCTCCCGTCCATGCCGGGGCCTCAGTCCTTGTGTGGAGTCGGGGCCGGAACCTGAGGATTCCTCTCCAGTGTTGCCATGGATCTTGGGGTGCTTCTGAGTCTCCCCAGGGGAGTCAGGCCTCGTCTCGAGTGGGGGCATGCACGTGCGCTTCCCTCCCGTGCTGCAGCAGTAGTGTCACGCTTCCTGTCACGTGGATCAAGGGATCTGTGGCTTTCTCTCGAGGCTGTCCCTCGAGGCTTTCCCACGAGGCTTTCCCACAGGGCTGTGCCACGTGCCACCTTGGTGTGAGTCGATCCTCGGCGTGAAAGACGAGCCGGTGAAGGGAAAAGAGGTTCCTCTGGAATGGACTGAGACATCTGGGGGACTCTTGGAATGGTGGCACGACCCTGGAGTTCCTCTCGCCGTTCCTGTTGAGAGGGCCTCCTCTTGAGATGCGACGGGAACGCCGGGAACTCTTTCCCGACGAAGCAGGGAAAGGATCCCTCATCTCGAGCTACGAGGCGGAAACGGGGCTCCTCTGGATGTGGGCGGGACCTTCGTAATTCCTCTCGAGTGTAGTCGGGTATGTCGGGGAACTTCTTGATTTGCACCAAGGGTGTGAAGGACCCTTTCGAAGTTCCAGAGGGGAGGTGTGATCAGCCTCGAGACGCCTCAGCGGAAATGGGCCTCATCTCGCCTGGAGGGGAGAACCTCCTGGATTTTCTCGAGTTGCGGCAGGTCTTCTCGAGTTACAACGGGGACCTCAGGGACCCGCTCTGGTGGCCTCAGGAAAGGCCAGTCCCCATGCGAGTTGCTAGGGGACCTCTCGGGATTCCTCTCCCGTCCATGCCGGGGCCTCAGTCCTTGTGTGGAGTCGGGGCCGGAACCTGAGGATTGCTCTCCAGTGTTGCCATGGATCTTGGGGTGCTTCTGAGTCTCCCCAGGGGAGTCAGGCCTCGTCTCGAGTGGGGGCATGCACGTGCGCTTTCCTCCCGAGCTGCAGCAGTAGTGTCACGCTTCCTGTCACGTGGATCAAGGGATCTGTGGCTTTCCCTCGAGGCTGTCCCTCGAGGCTTTCCCACGAGGCTTTCCCACAGGGCGGTGCCACGTGCCACCTTGGTGTGAGTCGATCCTCGGCGTGAAAGACGAGCCGGTGAAGGGAAAAGAGGTTCCTCTGGAATGGACTGAGACATCTGGGGGACTCTTGGAATGGTGGCACGACCCTGGAGTTCCTCTCGCCGTTCCTGTTGAGAGGGCCTCCTCTTGAGATGCGACAGGAATGCCGGGAACTCTTTCCTGACGAAGCAGGGAAAGGATCCCACATCTCGAGCTACGAGGCGGTAACGGGGCTCCTCTGGATGTGGGCGGGACCCTCGTGATTCCTCTCGAGTGGAGACGGCTAGGTCGGGGAACTTCTTGATTTGCACCAAGGGTGTGAAGGACCCTTTCGAAGTTCCAGAGGTGAGGTGTGATCAGCCTCGAGACGCCTCAGCGGAAATGGGCCTCATCTCGCCTGGAGGGGAGAACCTCCTGGATTTTCTCGAGTTGCGGCAGGTCTTCTCGAGTTACGACGGGGACCTCAGGGACCCGCTCTGGTGGCCTCAGGAAAGGCCAGACCCCATGCGAGTTGCTAGGGGACCTCTCGGGATTCCTCTCCCGTCCATGCCGGGGCCTCAGTCCTTGTGTGGAGTCGGGGCCGGAACCTGAGGATTCCTCTCCAGTGTTGCCATGGATCTTGGGGTGCTTCTGAGTCTCCCCAGGGGTGTCAGGCCACGTCTCGTGTGGGGGCATGCCCGTGCACTTTCCTCCCGAGCTGCAGCAGTAGTGTCACGCTTCCTGTCACGTGGATCAAGGGATCTGTGGCTTTCCCTCGAGGCTGTCCCTCGAGGCTTTCCCACGAGGCTTTCCCACAGGGCTGTGCCACGTGCCACCTTGGTGTGAGTCGATCCTCGGCGTGAAAGACGAGCCATTGAAGCGAAAAGAGGTTCCTCTGGAATGGACTGAGATATCTGGGGGACTCTTGGAATGGTGGCACGACCCTGGAGTTCCTCCCGCCGTTCCTGTTGAGAGGGCCTCCTCTTGAGATGCGACGGGAACGCCGGGAACTCTTTCCCGACGAAGCAGGGAAAGGATCCCTCATCTCGAGCTACGAGGCCGAAACGGGGCTCCTCTGGATGTGGGCGGGACCCTCGTGATTCCTCTCGAGTGGAGACGGGTATGTCGGGGAACTTCTTGATTTGCACCAAGGGTGTGAAGGAGCCTTTCGAAGTTCCAGAGGTGAGGTGTGATCAGCCTCGAGACGCCTCAGCGGAAATGGGCCTCATCTCGCCTGGAGGGGTGAACCTCCTGGATTTTCTCGAGTTGCGGCAGGTCTTCTCGAGTTACGACGGGGACCTCAGGGACCCGCTCTGGTGGCCTCAGGAAAGGCCAGTCCCCATGCGAGTTGCTAGGGGACCTCTCGGGATTCCTCTCCCGTCCATGCCGGGGCCTCAGTCCTTGTGTGGAGTCGGTGCCGGAACCTGAGGATTCCTCTCCAGTGTTGCCATGGATCTTGGGGTGCTTCTGAGTCTCCCCAGGGGAGACAGGCCTCGTCTCGAGTGGGGGCATGCACGTGCGCTTTCCTCCCGAGCTGCAGCAGTAGTGTCACGCTTCCTGTCACGTGGATCAAGGGATCTGTGGCTTTCCCTCGAGGCTGTCCTTCGAGGCTTTCCCACGAGGCTTTCCCACAGGGCTGTGCCACGTGCCACCTTGGTGTGAGTCGATCCTCGGCGTGAAAGACGAGCCGGTGAAGGGAAAAGAGGTTCCTCTGGAATGGACTGAGACATCTGGGGGACTCTTGGAATGGTGGCACGACCCGGGAGTTCCTCTCGCCGTTCCTGTTGAGAGGGCCTCCTCTTGAGATGCGACGGGAATGCCGGGAACTCTTTCCCGACGAAGCAGGGAAAGGATCCCTCATCTCGAGCTACGAGGCGGAAACGGGGCTCCTCTGGATGTGGGCGGGACCCTCGTGATTCCTCTCGAGTGGAGACAGGTATGTCGGGGAACTTCTTGATTTGCACCTAATGTGTGAAGGACCCTTTCGAAGTTCCAGAGGGGAGGTGTGATCAGCCTCGAGACGCCTCAGCGGAAATGGGCCTCATCTCGCCTGGAGGGGAGAACCTCCTGGATTTTCTCGAGTTGCGGCAGGTCTTCTCGAGTTACGACGGGGACCTCAGGGACCCGCTCTGGTGGCCTCAGGAAAGGCCAGTCCCCATGCGAGTTGCTAGGGGACCTCTCGGGATTCCTCTCCCGTCCATGCCGGGGCCTCAGTCCTTGTGTGGAGTCGGGGCCGAAACCTGAGGATTCCTCTCCAGTGTTGCCATGGATCTTGGGGTGCTTCTGAGTCTCCCCAGGGGAGTCAGGCCTCGTCTCGAGTGGGGGCATGCACGTGCGCTTTCCTCCCGAGCTGCAGCAGTAGTGTCACGCTTCCTGTCACGTGGATCAAGGGATCTGTGGCTTTCCCTCGAGGCTGTCCCTCGAGGCTTTCCCACGAGTCTTTCCCACAGGGCTGTGCCACGTGCCACCTTGGTGTGAGTCGATCCTCGGCGTGAAAGACGAGCCGGTGAAGGGAAAAGAGGTTCCTCTGGAATGGACTGAGACATCTGGGGGACTCTTGGAATGGTGGCACGACCCTGGAGTTCCTCTCGCCGTTCCTGTTGAGAGGGCCTCCTCTTGAGATGCGACAGGAACGCCGGGAACTCTTTCCCGACGAAGCAGGGAAAGGATCCCTCATCTCGAGCTACGAGGCGGAAACGGGGCTCCTCTGGATGTGGGCGGGACCTTCGTGATTCCTCTCGAGTGAGGTCGGGTATGTCGGGGAACTTCTTGATTTGCACCAAGGGTGTGAAGGACCCTTTCGAAGTTCCAGAGGGGAGGTGTGATCAGCCTCGAGACGCCTCAGCGGAAATGGGCCTCATCTCGCCTGGAGGGGAGAACCTCCTGGATTTTCTCGAGTTGCGGCAGGTCTTCTCGAGTTACGACGGGGACCTCAGGGACCCGCTCTGGTGGCCTCAGGAAAGGCCAGTCCCCATGCGAGTTGCTAGGGGACCTCTCGGGATTCCTCTCCCGTCCATGCCGGGGCCTCAGTCCTTCTGTGGAGTCGGGGCCGGAACCTGAGGATTCCTCTCCAGTGTTGCCATGGATCTTGGGGTGCTTCTGAGTCTCCCCAGGGGAGTCAGGCCTCGTCTCGAGTGGGGGCATGCACGTGCGCTTTCCTCCCGAGCTGCAGCAGTAGTGTCACGCTTCCTGGCACGTGGATCAAGGGATCTGTGGCTTTCCCTCGAGGCTGTCCCTCGAGGCATTCCCACGAGGCTTTCCCACAGGGCTGTGCCACGTGCCACCTTGGTGTGAGTCGATCCTCGGCGTGAAAGACGAGCCGGTGAAGGGAAAAGAGGTTCCTCTGGAATGGACTGAGACATCTGGGGGACTCTTGGAATGGTGGCACGACCCTGGAGTTCCTCTCGCCGTTCCTGTTGAGAGGGCCTCCTCTTGAGAGGCGACGGGAACGCCGGGAACTCTTTCCCGACGAAGCAGGGAAAGGATCCCTCATCTCGAGCTACGAGGCGGAAACGGGGCTCCTCTGGATGTGGGCGGGACCCTCGTGATTCCTCTCGAGTGGAGACGGGTATGTCGGGAAACTTCTTGATTTGCACCAAGGGTGTGAAGGAGCCTTTCGAAGTTCCAGAGGTGAGGTGTGATCAGCCTCGAGACGCCTCAGCGGAAATGGGCCTCATCTCGCCTGGAGGGGAGAACCTCCTGGATTTTCTCGAGTTGCGGCAGGTCTTCTCGAGTTACGACGGGGACCTCAGGGACCCGCTCTGGTGGCCTCAGGAAAGGCCAGTCCCCATGCGAGTTGCTAGGGGACCTCTCGGGATTCCTCTCCCGTCCATGCCGGGGCCTCAGTCCTTGTGTGGAGTCGGGGCCGAAACCTGAGGATTCCTCTCCAGTGTTGCCATGGATCTTGGGGTGCTTCTGAGTCTCCCCAGGGGAGTCAGGCCTCGTCTCGAGTGGGGGCATGCACGTGCGCTTTCCTCCCGAGCTGCAGCAGTAGTGTCACGCTTCCTGGCACGTGGATCAAGGGATCTGTGGCTTTCCCTCGAGGCTGTCCCTCGAGGCTTTCCCACGAGGCTTTCCCACAGGGCTGTGCCACGTGCCACCTTGGTGTGAGTCGATCCTCGGCGTGAAAGACGAGCCGGTGAAGGGAAAAGAGGTTCCTCTGGAATGGACTGAGACATCTGGGGGACTCTTGGAATGGTGGCACGACCCTGGAGTTCCTCTCGCCGTTCCTGTTGAGAGGGCCTCCTCTTGAGATGCGACGGGAACGCCGGGAACTCTTTCCCGACGAAGCAGGGAAAGGATCCCTCATCTCGAGCTACGAGGCGGAAACGGGGCTCCTCTGGATGTGGGCGGGACCTTCGTGATTCCTCTCGAGTGAGGTCGGGTATGTCGGGGAACTTCTTGATTTGCACCAAGGGTGTGAAGGACCCTTTCGAAGTTCCAGAGGGGAGGTGTGATCAGCCTCGAGACGCCTCAGCGGAAATGGGCCTCATCTCGCCTGGAGGGGAGAACCTCCTGGATTTTCTCGAGTTGCGGCAGGTCTTCTCGAGTTACGACGGGGACCTCAGGGACCCGCTCTGGTGGCCTCAGGAAAGGCCAGTCCCCATGCGAGTTGCTAGGGGACCTCTCGGGATTCCTCTCCCGTCCATGCCGGGGCCTCAGTCCTTCTGTGGAGTCGGGGCCGGAACCTGAGGATTCCTCTCCAGTGTTGCCATGGATCTTGGGGTGCTTCTGAGTCTCCCCAGGGGAGTCAGGCCTCGTCTCGAGTGGGGGCATGCACGTGCGCTTTCCTCCCGAGCTGCAGCAGTAGTGTCACGCTTCCTGGCACGTGGATCAAGGGATCTGTGGCTTTCCCTCGAGGCTGTCCCTCGAGGCATTCCCACGAGGCTTTCCCACAGGGCTGTGCCACGTGCCACCTTGGTGTGAGTCGATCCTCGGCGTGAAAGACGAGCCGGTGAAGGGAAAAGAGGTTCCTCTGGAATGGACTGAGACATCTGGGGGACTCTTGGAATGGTGGCACGACCCTGGAGTTCCTCTCGCCGTTCCTGTTGAGAGGGCCTCCTCTTGAGAGGCGACGGGAACGCCGGGAACTCTTTCCCGACGAAGCAGGGAAAGGATCCCTCATCTCGAGCTACGAGGCGGAAACGGGGCTCCTCTGGATGTGGGCGGGACCCTCGTGATTCCTCTCGAGTGGAGACGGGTATGTCGGGAAACTTCTTGATTTGCACCAAGGGTGTGAAGGAGCCTTTCGAAGTTCCAGAGGTGAGGTGTGATCAGCCTCGAGACGCCTCAGCGGAAATGGGCCTCATCTCGCCTGGAGGGGAGAACCTCCTGGATTTTCTCGAGTTGCGGCAGGTCTTCTCGAGTTACGACGGGGACCTCAGGGACCCGCTCTGGTGGCCTCAGGAAAGGCCAGTCCCCATGCGAGTTGCTTGGGGACCTCTCGGGATTCCTCTCCCGTCCATGCCGGGGCCTCAGTCCTTGGGTGGAGTCGGGGCCGGAACCTGAGGATTCCTCTCCAGTGTTGCCATGGATCTTGGGGTGCTTCTGAGTCTCCCCAGGGGAGTCAGGCCTCGTCTCGAGTGGGGGCATGCACGTGCGCTTCCCTCCCGAGCTGCAGCAGTAGTGTCACGCTTCCTGGCACGTGGATCAAGGGATCTGTGGCTTTCTCTCGAGGCTGTCCCTCGAGGCTTTCCCACGAGGCTTTCCCACAGGGCTGTGCCACGTGCCACCTTGGTGTGAGTCGATCCTCGGCATGAAAGACGAGCCGGTGAAGGGAAAAGAGGTTCCTCTGGAATGGACTGAGACATCTGGGGGACTCTTGGAATGGTGGCACGACCCTGGAGTTCCTCTCGCCGTTCCTGTTGAGAGGGCCTCCTCTTGAGATGCGACGGGAACGCCGGGAACTCTTTCCCGACGAAGCAGGGAAAGGATCACTCATCTCGAGCTACGAGGCGGAAACGGGGCTCCTCTGGATGTGGGCGGGACCCTCGTGATTCCTCTCGAGTGGAGACGGGTATGTCGGGGAACTTCTTGATTTGCACCAAGGGTGTGAAGGACCCTTTCGAAGTTCCAGAGGGGAGGTGTGATCAGCCTCGAGACGCCTCAGCGGAAATGGGCCTCATCTCGCCTGGAGGGGAGAACCTCCTGGATTTTCTCGAGTTGCGGCAGGTCTTCTCGAGTTACGACGGGGACCTCAGGGACCCGCTCTGGTGGCCTCAGGAAAGGCCAGTCCCCATGCGAGTTGCTAGGGGACCTCTCGGGATTCCTCTCCCGTCCATGCCGGGGCCTCAGTCCTTGTGTGGAGTCGGGGCCGGAACCTGAGGATTCCTCTCCAGTGTTGCCATGGATCTTGGGGTGCTTCTGAGTCTTCCCAGGGGAGTCAGGCCTCGTCTCGAGTGGGGGCATGCACGTGCGCTTTCCTCCCGAGCTGCAGCAGTAGTGTCACGCTTCCTGTCACGTGGATCAAGGGATCTGTGGCTTTCCCTCGAGGCTGTCCCTCGAGGCTTTCCCACGAGGCTTTCCCACAGGGCTGTGCCACGTGCCACCTTGGTGTGAGTCGATCCTCGGCGTGAAAGACGAGCCGGTGAAGGGAAAAGAGTTTCCTCTGGAATGGACTGAGACATCTGGGGGACTCTTGGAATGGTGGCACGACCCTGGAGTTCCTCTCGCCGTTCCTGTTGAGAGGGCCTCCTCTTGAGATGCGACGGGAACGCTGGGAACTCTTTCCCGACGAAGCAGGGAAAGGATCCCTCATCTCGAGCTACGAGGCGGAAACGGGGATTCTCTGGATGTGGGCGGGACCCTCGTGATTCCTCTCGAGTGGAGACGGCTAGGTCAGGGAACTTCTTGATTTGCACCAAGGGTGTGAAGGAGCCTTTCGAAGTTCCAGAGGTGAGGTGTGATCAGCCTCGAGACGCCTCAGCGGAAATGGGCCTCATCTCGCCTGGAGGGGTGAACCTCCTGGATTTTCTCGAGTTGCGGCAGGTCTTCTCGAGTTACGACGGGGACCTCAGGGACCCGCTCTGGTGGCCTCAGGAAAGGCCAGTCCCCATGCGAGTTGCTAGGGGACCTCTCGGGATTCCTCTCCCGTCCATGCCGGGGCCTCAGTCCTTGTGTGGAGTCGGGGCCGGAACCTGAGGATTCCTCTCCAGTGTTGCCATGGATCTTGGGGTGCTTCTGAGTCTCCCCAGGGGAGTCAGGCCTCGTCTCGAGTGGGGGCATGCACGTGCGCTTTCCTCCCGAGCTGCAGCAGTAGTGTCACGCTTCCTGTCACGTGGATCAAGGGATCTGTGGCTTTCCCTCGAGGCTGTCCTTCGAGGCTTTCCCACGAGGCTTTCCCACAGGGCTGTGCCACGTGCCACCTTGGTGTGAGTCGATCCTCGGCGTGAAAGACGAGCCGGTGAAGGGAAAAGAGGTTCCTCTGGAATGGACTGAGACATCTGGGGGACTCTTGGAATGGTGGCACGACCCGGGAGTTCCTCTCGCCGTTCCTGTTGAGAGGGCCTCCTCTTGAGATGCGACGGGAATGCCGGGAACTCTTTCCCGACGAAGCAGGGAAAGGATCCCTCATCTCGAGCTACGAGGCGGAAACGGGGCTCCTCTGGATGTGGGCGGGACCCTCGTGATTCCTCTCGAGTGGAGACAGGTATGTCGGGGAACTTCTTGATTTGCACCTAATGTGTGAAGGACCCTTTCGAAGTTCCAGAGGGGAGGTGTGATCAGCCTCGAGACGCCTCAGCGGAAATGGGCCTCATCTCGCCTGGAGGGGAGAACCTCCTGGATTTTCTCGAGTTGCGGCAGGTCTTCTCGAGTTACGACGGGGACCTCAGGGACCCGCTCTGGTGGCCTCAGGAAAGGCCAGTCCCCATGCGAGTTGCTAGGGGACCTCTCGGGATTCCTCTCCCGTCCATGCCGGGGCCTCAGTCCTTGTGTGGAGTCGGGGCCGGAACCTGAGGATTCCTCTCCAGTGTTGCCATGGATCTTGGGGTGCTTCTGAGTCTCCCCAGGGGAGTCAGGCCTCGTCTCGAGTGGGGGCATGCACGTGCGCTTTCCTCCCGAGCTGCAGCAGTAGTGTCACGCTTCCTGGCACGTGGATCAAGGGATCTGTGGCTTTCCCTCGAGGCTGTCCCTCGAGGCATTCCCACGAGGCTTTCCCACAGGGCTGTGCCACGTGCCACCTTGGTGTGAGTCGATCCTCGGCGTGAAAGACGAGCCGGTGAAGGGAAAAGAGGTTCCTCTGGAATGGACTGAGACATCTGGGGGACTCTTGGAATGGTGGCACGACCCTGGAGTTCCTCTCGCCGTTCCTGTTGAGAGGGCCTCCTCTTGAGAGGCGACGGGAACGCCGGGAACTCTTTCCCGACAAAGCAGGGAAAGGATCCCTCATCTCGAGCTACGAGGCGGAAACGGGGCTCCTCTGGATGTGGGCGGGACCCTCGTGATTCCTCTCGAGTGGAGACGGGTATGTCGGGAAACTTCTTGATTTGCACCAAGGGTGTGAAGGAGCCTTTCGAAGTTCCAGAGGTGAGGTGTGATCAGCCTCAAGACGCCTCAGCGGAAATGGGCCTCATCTCGCCTGGAGGGGAGAACCTCCTGGATTTTCTCGAGTTGCGGCAGGTCTTCTCGAGTTACGACGGGGACCTCAGGGACCCGCTCTGGTGGCCTCAGGAAAGGCCAGTCCCCATGCGAGTTGCTTGGGGACCTCTCGGGATTCCTCTCCCGTCCATGCCGGGGCCTCAGTCCTTGGGTGGAGTCGGGGCCGGAACCTGAGGATTCCTCTCCAGTGTTGCCATGGATCTTGGGGTGCTTCTGAGTCTCCCCAGGGGAGTCAGGCCTCGTCTCGAGTGGGGGCATGCACGTGCGCTTCCCTCCCGAGCTGCAGCAGTAGTGTCACGCTTCCTGGCACGTGGATCAAGGGATCTGTGGCTTTCTCTCGAGGCTGTCCCTCGAGGCTTTCCCACGAGGCTTTCCCACAGGGCTGTGCCACGTGCCACCTTGGTGTGAGTCGATCCTCGGCGTGAAAGACGAGCCGGTGAAGGGAAAAGAGGTTCCTCTGGAATGGACTGAGACATCTGGGGGACTCTTGGAATGGTGGCACGACCCTGGAGTTCCTCTCGCCGTTCCTGTTGAGAGGGCCTCCTCTTGAGATGCGACGGGAACGCCGGGAACTCTTTCCCGACGAAGCAGGGAAAGGATCCCTCATCTCGAGCTACGAGGCGGAAACGGGGCTCCTCTGGATGTGGGCGGGACCTTCGTGATTCCTCTCGAGTGGAGTCGGGTATGTCGGGGAACTTCTTGATTTGCACCAAGGGTGTGAAGGACCCTTTCGAAGTTCCAGAGGGGAGGTGTGATCAGCCTCGAGACGCCTCAGCGGAAATGGGCCTCATCTCGCCTGGAGGGGAGAACCTCCTGGATTTTCTCGAGTTGCGGCAGGTCTTCTCGAGTTACGACGGGGACCTCAGGGACCCGCTCTGGTGGCCTCAGGAAAGGCCAGTCCCCATGCGAGTTGCTAGGGGACCTTTCGGGATTCCTCTCCCGTCCATGCTGGGGCCTCAGTCCTTCTGTGGAGTCGGGGCCGGAACCTGAGGATTCCTCTCCAGTGTTGCCATGGATCTTGGGGTGCTTCTGAGTCTCCCCAGGGGAGTCAGGCCTCGTCTCGAGTGGGGGCATGCACGTGCGCTTTCCTCCCGAGCTGCAGCAGTAGTGTCACGCTTCCTGGCACGTGGATCAAGGGATCTGTGGCTTTCCCTCGAGGCTGTCACTCGAGGCATTCCCACGAGGCTTTCCCACAGGGCTGTGCCACGTGCCACCTTGGTGTGAGTCGATCCTCGGCGTGAAAGACGAGCTGGTGAAGGGAAAAGAGGTTCCTCTGTAATGGACTGAGACATCTGGGGGACTCTTGGAATGGTGGCACGACCCTGGAGTTCCTGTCGCCGTTCCTGTTGAGAGGGCCTCCTCTTGAGATGCGACGGGAACGCCGGGAACTCTTTCCCGACGAAGCAGGGAAAGGATCCCTCATCTCGAGCTACGAGGCGGAAACGGGGCTCCTCTGGATGTGGGCGGGACCCTCGTGATTCCTCTCGAGTGGAGACGGGTATGTCGGGGAACTTCTTGATTTGCACCAAGGGTGTGAAGGACCCTTTCGAAGTTCCAGAGGGGAGGTGTGATCAGCCTCGAGACGCCTCAGCGGAAATGGGCCTCATCTCGCCTGGAGGGGAGAACCTCCTGGATTTTCTCGAGTTGCGGCAGGTCTTCTCGAGTTACGACGGGGACCTCAGGGACCCTCTCTGGTGGCCTCAGGAAAGGCCAGTCCCCATGCGAGTTGCTAGGGGACCTCTCGGGATTCCTCTCCCGTCCATGCCGGGGCCTCAGTCCTTGTGTGGAGTCGGGGCCGGAACCTGAGGATTCCTCTCCAGTGTTGCCATGGATCTTGGGGTGCTTCTGAGTCTCCCCAGGGGAGTCAGGCCTCGTCTCGAGTGGGGGCATGCACGTGCGCTTTCCTCCCGAGCTGCAGCAGTAGTGTCACGCTTCCTGGCACGTGGATCAAGGGATCTGTGGCTTTCCCTCGAGGCTGTCCCTCGAGGCATTCCCACGAGGCTTTCCCACAGGGCTGTGCCACGTGCCACCTTGGTGTGAGTCGATCCTCGGCGTGAAAGACGAGCCGGTGAAGGGAAAAGAGGTTCCTCTGGAATGGACTGAGACATCTGGGGGACTCTTGGAATGGTGGCACGACCCTGGAGTTCCTCTCGCCGTTCCTGTTGAGAGGGCCTCCTCTTGAGAGGCGACGGGAACGCCGGGAACTCTTTCCCGACGAAGCAGGGAAAGGATGCCTCATCTCGAGCTACGAGGCGGAAACGGGGCTCCTCTGGATGTGGGCGGGACCTTCGTGATTCCTCTCGAGTGGAGTCGGGTATGTCGGGGAACTTCTTGATTTGCACCAAGGGTGTGAAGGACCCTTTCGAAGTTCCAGAGGGGAGGTGTGATCAGCCTCGAGACGCCTCAGCGGAAATGGGCCTCATCTCGCCTGGAGGGGAGAACCTCCTGGATTTTCTCGAGTTGCGGCAGGTCTTCTCGAGTTACGACGGGGACCTCAGGGACCCGCTCTGGTGGCCTCAGGAAAGGCCAGTCCCCATGCGAGTTGCTAGGGGACCTCTCGGGATTCCTCTCCCGTCCATGCTGGGGCCTCAGTCCTTCTGTGGAGTCGGGGCCGGAACCTGAGGATTCCTCTCCAGTGTTGCCATGGATCTTGGGGTGCTTCTGAGTCTTCCCAGGGGAGTCAGGCCTCGTCTCGAGTGGGGGCATGCACGTGCGCTTTCCTCCCGAGCTGCAGCAGTAGTGTCACGCTTCCTGGCACGTGGATCAAGGGATCTGTGGCTTTCCTCGAGGCTGTCACTCGAGGCATTCCCACGAGGCTTTCCCACAGGGCTGTGCCACGTGCCACCTTGGTGTGAGTCGATCCTCGGCGTGAAAGACGAGCCGGTGAAGGGAAAAGAGGTTCCTCTGGAATGGACTGAGACATCTGGGGGACTCTTGGAATGGTGGCACGACCCTGGAGTTCCTCTCGCCGTTCCTGTTGAGAGGGCCTCCTCTTGAGAGGCGACGGGAACGCCGGGAACTCTTTCCCGACGAAGCAGGGAAAGGATCCCTCATCTCGAGCTACGAGGCGGAAACGGGGCTCCTCTGGATGTGGGCGGGACCCTCGTGATTCCTCTCGAGTGGAGACGGGTATGTCGGGGAACTTCTTGATTTGCACCAAGGGTGTGAAGGACCCTTTCGAAGTTCCAGAGGGGAGGTGTGATCAGCCTCGAGACGCCTCAGCGGAAATGGGCCTCATCTCGCCTGGAGGGGAGAACCTCCTGGATTTTCTCGAGTTGCGGCAGGTCTTCTCGAGTTACGACGGGGACCTCAGGGACCCGCTCTGGTGGCCTCAGGAAAGGCCAGTCCCCATGCGAGTTGCTAGGGGACCTCTCGGGATTCCTCTCCCGTCCATGCCGGGGCCTCAGTCCTTGTGTGGAGTCGGGGCCGGAACCTGAGGATTGCTCTCCAGTGTTGCCATGGATCTTGGGGTGCTTCTGAGTCTCCCCAGGGGAGTCAGGCCTCGTCTCGAGTGGGGGCATGCACGTGCGCTTTCCTCCCAAGCTGCAGCAGTAGTGTCACGCTTCCTGTCACGTGGATCAAGGGATCTGTGGCTTTCCCTCGAGGCTGTCCCTCGAGGCTTTCCCACGAGGCTTTCCCACAGGGCTGTGCCACGTGCCACCTTGGTGTGAGTCGATCCTCGGCGTGAAAGACGAGCCGGTGAAGGGAAAAGAGGTTCCTCTGGAATGGACTGAGACATCTGGGGGACTCTTGGAATGGTGGCACGACCCTGGAGTTCCTCTCGCCGTTCCTGTTGAGAGGGCCTCCTCTTGAGATGCGACGGGAACGCCGGGAACTCTTTCCCGACGAAGCAGGGAAAGGATCCCTCATCTCGAGCTACGAGGCGGAAACGGGGCTCCTCTGGATGTGGGCGGGACCTTCGTGATTCCTCTCGAGTGGAGTCGGGTATGTCGGGGAACTTCTTGATTTGCACCAAGGGTGTGAAGGACCCTTTCGAAGTTCCAGAGGGGAGGTGTGATCAGCCTCGAGACGCCTCAGCGGAAATGGGCCTCATCTCGCCTGGAGGGGAGAACCTCCTGGATTTTCTCGAGTTGCGGCAGGTCTTCTCGAGTTACGACGGGGACCTCAGGGACCCGCTCTGGTGGCCTCAGGAAAGGCCCCTCCCCATGCGAGTTGCTAGGGGACCTCTCGGGATTCCTCTCCCGTCCATGCTGGGGCCTCAGTCCTTCTGTGGAGTCGGGGCCGGAACCTGAGGATTCCTCTCCAGTGTTGCCATGGATCTTGGGGTGCTTCTGAGTCTTCCCAGGGGAGTCAGGCCTCGTCTCGAGTGGGGGCATGCACGTGCGCTTTCCTCCCGAGCTGCAGCAGTAGTGTCACGCTTCCTGGCACGTGGATCAAGGGATCTGTGGCTTTCCCTCGAGGCTGTCACTCGAGGCATTCCCACGAGGCTTTCCCACAGGGCTGTGCCACGTGCCACCTTGGTGTGAGTCGATCCTCGGCGTGAAAGACGAGCCGGTGAAGGGAAAAGAGGTTCCTCTGGAATGGACTGAGACATCTGGGGGACTCTTGGAATGGTGGCACGACCCTGGAGTTCCTCTCGCCGTTCCTGTTGAGAGGGCCTCCTCTTGAGATGCGACGGGAACGCCGGGAACTCTTTCCCGACGAAGCAGGGAAAGGATCCCTCATCTCGAGCTACGAGGCGGAAACGGGGCTCCTCTGGATGTGGGCGGGACCCTCGTGATTCCTCTCGAGTGGAGACGGCTAGGTCGGGGAACTTCTTGATTTGCACCAAGGGTGTGAAGGACCCTTTCGAAGTTCCAGAGGGGAGGTGTGATCAGCCTCGAGACGCCTCAGCGGAAATGGGCCTCATCTCGCCTGGAGGGGAGAACCTCCTGGATTTTCTCGAGTTGCGGCAGGTCTTCTCGAGTTACGACGGGGACCTCAGGGACCCGCTCTGGTGGCCTCAGGAAAGGCCAGTCCCCATGCGAGTTGCTAGGGGACCTCTCGGGATTCCTCTCCCGTCCATGCCGGGGCCTCAGTCCTTGTGTGGAGTCGGGGCCGGAACCTGAGGATTGCTCTCCAGTGTTGCCATGGATCTTGGGGTGCTTCTGAGTCTCCCCAGGGGAGTCAGGCCTCGTCTCGAGTGGGGGCATGCACGTGCGCTTTCCTCCCAAGCTGCAGCAGTAGTGTCACGCTTCCTGTCACGTGGATCAAGGGATCTGTGGCTTTCCCTCGAGGCTGTCCCTCGAGGCTTTCCCACGAGGCTTTCCCACAGGGCTGTGCCACGTGCCACCTTGGTGTGAGTCGATCCTCGGCGTGAAAGACGAGCCGGTGAAGGGAAAAGAGGTTCCTCTGGAATGGACTGAGACATCTGGGGGACTCTTGGAATGGTGGCACGACCCTGGAGTTCCTCTCGCCGTTCCTGTTGAGAGGGCCTCCTCTTGAGATGCGACGGGAACGCCGGGAACTCTTTCCCGACGAAGCAGGGAAAGGATCCCTCATCTCGAGCTACGAGGCGGAAACGGGGCTCCTCTGGATGTGGTCGGGACTCTCGTGATTCCTCTCGAGTGGAGACGGCTAGGTCGGGGAACTTCTTGATTTGCACCAAGGGTGTGAAGGACCCTTTCGAAGTTCCAGAGGTGAGGTGTGATCAGCCTCGAGACGCCTCAGCGGAAATGGGCCTCATCTCGCCTGGAGGGGAGAACCTCCTGGATTTTCTCGAGTTGCGGCAGGTCTTCTCGAGTTACGACGGGGACCTCAGGGACCCGCTCTGGTGGCCTCAGGAAAGGCCAGTCCCCATGCGAGTTGCTTGGGGACCTCTCGGGATTCCTCTCCCGTCCATGCCGGGGCCTCAGTCCTTGTGTGGAGTCGGGGCCGGAACGAGGATTCCTCTCCAGTGTTGCCATGGATCTTGGGGTGCTTCTGAGTCTCCCCAGGGGAGTCAGGCCTCGTCTCGAGTGGGGGCATGCACGTGCGCTTTCCTCCCGAGCTGCAGCAGTAGTGTCACGCTTCCTGTCACGTGGATCAAGGGATCTGTGGCTTTCCCTCGAGGCTGTCCCTCGAGGCATTCCCACGAGGCTTTCCCACAGGGCTGTGCCACGTGCCACCTTGGTGTGAGTCGATCCTCGGCGTGAAAGACGAGCCGGTGAAGGGTAAAGAGGTTCCTCTGGAATGGACTGAGACATCTGGGGGACTCTTGGAATGGTGGCACGACCCTGGAGTTCCTCTCGCCGTTCCTGTTGAGAGGGCCTCCTCTTGAGATGCGACGGGAACGCCCGGAACTCTTTCCCGACGAAGCAGGGAAAGGATCCCTCATCTCGAGCTATGAGGCGGAAACGGGGCTCCTCTGGATGTGGGCGGGACCCTCGTGATTCCTCTCGAGTGGAGACGGGTATGTCGGGAAACTTCTTGATTTGCACCAAGGGTGTGAAGGAGCCTTTCGAAGTTCCAGAGGTGAGGTGTGATCAGCCTCGAGACGCCTCAGCGGAAATGGGCCTCATCTCGCCTGGAGGGGAGAACCTCCTGTATTTTCTCGAGTTGCGGCAGGTCTTCTCGAGTTACGACGGGGACCTCAGGGACCCGCTCTGGTGGCCTCAGGAAAGGCCAGTCCCCATGCGAGTTGCTAGGGGACCTCTCGGGATTCCTCTCCCGTCCATGCCGGGGCCTCAGTCCTTGTGTGGAGTCGGGGCCGGAACCTGAGGATTCCTCTCCAGTTTTGCCATGGATCTTGGGGTGCTTCTGAGTCTCCCCAGGGGAGTCAGGCCTCGTCTCGAGTGGGGGTATGCACGTGCGCTTTCCTCCCGGGCTGCAGCAGTAGTGTCACGCTTCCTGTCACGTGGATCAAGGGATCTGTGGCTTTCTCTCGAGGCTGTCCCTCGAGGCTTTCCCACGAGGCTTTCCCACAGGGCTGTGCCACGTGCCACCTTGGTGTGAGTCGATCCTCGGCGTGAAAGACGAGCCGGTGAAGGGAAAAGAGGTTCCTCTGGAATGGACTGAGACATCTGGGGGACTCTTGGAATGCTGGCTCGACCCTGGAGTTCCTCTCGCCGTTACTGTTGAGAAGGCCTCCTCTTGAGATGCGACGGGAACGCCGGGAACTCTTTCCCGACGAAGCAGGGAAAGGATCCCTCATCTCGAGCTACGAGACGGAAACGGGGCTCCTCTGGATGTGGGCGGGACCCTCGTGATTCCTCTCGAGTGGAGACGGGTATGTCGGGGAACTTCTTGATTTGCACCAAGGGTGTGAAGGACCCTTTCGAAGTTCCAGAGGTGAGGTGTGATCAGCCTCGAGACGCCTCAGCGGAAATGGGCCTCATCTCGCCTGGAGGGGAGAACCTCCTGGATTTTCTCGAATTGCGGCAGGTCTTCTCGAGTTACGACGGGGACCTCAGGGACCCGCTCTGGTGGCCTCAGGAAAGGCCAGTCCCCATGCGAGTTGCTAGGGGACCTCTCGGGATTCCTCTCCCGTCCATGCCGGGGCCTCAGTCCTTGTGTGGAGTCGGGGCCGGAACCTGAGGATTCCTCTCCAGTGTTGCCATGGAACTTGGGGTGCTTCTGAGTCTCCCCAGGGGAGTCAGGCCTCGTCTCGAGTGGGGGCATGCACGTGCGCTTTCCTCCCGAGCTGCAGCAGTAGTGTCACGCTTCCTGTCACGTGGATCAAGGGATCTGTGGCTTTCCCTCGAGGCTGTCCCTCGAGGCTTTCCCACGAGGCTTTCCCACAGGGCTGTGCCACGTGCCACCTTGGTGTGAGTCGATCCTCGGCGTGAAAGACGAGCCGGTGAAGGGAAAAGAGGTTCCTCTGGAATGGACTGAGACATCTGGGGGACTCTTGGAATGCTGGCTCGACCCTGGAGTTCCTCTCGCCGTTCCTGTTGAGAGGGCCTCCTCTTGAGATGCGACGGGAACGCCGGGAACTCTTTCCCGACGAAGCAGGGAAAGGATCCCTCATCTCGAGCTACGAGGCGGAAACGGGGCTCCTCTGGATGTGGGCGGGACCCTCGTGATTCCTCTCGAGTGGAGACGGCTATGTCGGGGAACTTCTTGATTTGCACCAAGGGTGTGAAGGACCCTTTCGAAGTTCCAGAGGTGAGGTGTGATCAGCCTCGAGACGCCTCAGCGGAAATGGGCCTCATCTCGCCTGGAGGGGAGAACCTCCTGGATTTTCTCGAGTTGCGGCAGGTCTTCTCGAGTTACGACGGGGACCTCAGGGACCCGCTCTGGTGGCCTCACTAAAGGCCAGTCCCAATGCGAGTTGCTAGGGGACCTCTCGGGATTCCTCTCCCGTCCATGCCGGGGCCTCAGTCCTTGTGTGGAGTCGGGGCCGGAACCTGAGGATTCCTCTCCAGTGTTGCCATGGATCTTGGGGTGCTTCTGAGTCTCCCCAGGGGAGTCAGGCCTCGTCTCGAGTGGGGGCATGCACGTGCGCTTTCCTCCCGAGCTGCAGCAGTAGTGTCACGCTTCCTGTCACGTGGATCAAGGGATCTGTGGCTTTCCCTCGAGGCTGTCCCTCGAGGCTTTCCCACGAGGCTTTCCCACAGGGCTGTGCCACGTGCCACCTTGGTGTGAGTCGATCCTCGGCGTGAAAGACGAGCCGGTGAAGGGAAAAGAGGTTCCTCTGGAATGGACTGAGACATCTGGGGGACTCTTGGAATGGTGGCACGACCCTGGAGTTCCTCTCGCCGTTCCTGTTGAGAGGGCCTCCTCTTGAGATGCGACGGGAACGCCGGGAACTCTTTCCCGACGAAGCAGGGAAAGGATCCCTCATCTCGAGCTACGAGGCGGAAACGGGGCTCCTCTGGATGTGGGCGGGACCCTCGTGATTCCTCTCGAGTGGAGACGGGTATGTCGGGGAACTTCTTGATTTGCACCAAGGGTGTGAAGGACCCTTTCGAAGTTCCAGAGGTGAGGTGTGATCAGCCTCGAGACGCCTCAGCGGAAATGGGCCTCATCTCGCCTGGAGGGGAGAACCTCCTGGATTTTCTCGAGTTGCGGCAGGTCTTCTCGAGTTACGACGGGGACCTCAGGGACCCGCTCTGGTGGCCTCAGGAAAGGCCAGTCCCCATGCGAGTTGCTAGGGGACCTCTCGGGATTCCTCTCCCGTCCATGCCGGGGCCTCAGTCCTTGTGTGGAGTCGGGGACGGAACCTGAGGATTCCTCTCCAGTGTTGCCATGGATCTTGGGGTGCTTCTGAGTCTCCCCAGGGGAGTCAGGCCTCGTCTTGAGTGGGGGGCATGCACGTGCGCTTTCCTCCCGAGCTGCAGCAGTAGTGTCACGCTTCCTGGCACGTGGATCAAGGGATCTGTGGCTTTCCCTCGAGGCTGTCCCTCGAGGCTTTCCCACGAGGCTTTCCCACAGGGCTGTGCCACGTGCCACCTTGGTGTGAGTCGATCCTCGGCGTGAAAGACGAGCCGGTGAAGGGAAAAGAGGTTCCTCTGGAATGGACTGAGACATCTGGGGGACTCTTGGAATGGTGGCACGACCCTGGAGTTCCTCTCGCCGTTCCTGTTGAGAGGGCCTCCTCTTGAGATGCGACGGGAAGGCCGGGAACTCTTTCCCGACGAAGCAGGGAAAGGATCCCTCATCTCGAGCTACGAGGCGGAAACGGGGCTCCTCTGGATGTGGGCGGGACCCTCGTGATTCCTCTCGAGTGGAGACGGGTATGTCGGGGAACTTCTTGATTTGCACCAAGGGTGTGAAGGACCCTTTCGAAGTTCCAGAGGTGAGGTGTGATCAGCCTCGAGACGCCTCAGCGGAAATGGGCCTCATCTCGCCTGGAGGGGAGAACCTCCTGGATTGTCTCGAGTTGCGGTAGGTCTTCTCGAGTTACGACGGGGACCTCAGGGACCCGCTCTGGTGGCCTCAGGAAAGGCCAGTCCGCATGCGAGTTGCTAGGGGACCTCTCGGGATTCCTCTCCCGTCCATGCCGGGGCCTCAGTCCTTGTGTGGAGTCGGGGCCGGAACCTGAGGATTCCTCTCCAGTGTTGCCATGGATCTTGGGGTGCTTCTGAGTCTCCCCAGGGGAGTCAGGCCTCGTCTCGAGTGGGGGCATGCACGTGCGCTTTCCTCCCGAGCTGCAGCAGTAGTGTCACGCTTCCTGTCACGTGGATCAAGGGATCTGTGGCTTTCCCTCGAGGCTGTCCCTCGAGGCTTTCCCACGAGGCTTTCCCACAGGGCTGTGCCACGTGCCACCTTGGTGTGAGTCGATCCTCGGCGTGAAAGACGAGCCGGTGAAGGGAAAAGAGGTTCCTCTGGAATGGACTGAGACATCTGGGGGACTCTTGGAATGGTGGCACGACCCGGGAGTTCCTCTCGCCGTTCCTGTTGAGAGGGCCTCCTCTTGAGATGCGACGGGAATGCCGGGAACTCTTTCCCGACGAAGCAGGGAAAGGATCCCTCATCTCGAGCTACGAGGTGGAAACGGGGCTCCTCTGGATGTGGGCGGGACCCTCGTGATTCCTCTCGAGTGGAGACAGGTATGTCGGGGAACTTCTTGATTTGCACCTGATGTGTGAAGGACCCTTTCGAAGTTCCAGAGGGGAGGTGTGATCAGCCTCGAGACGCCTCAGCGGAAATGGGCCTCATCTCGCCTGGAGGGGAGAACCTCCTGGATTTTCTCGAGTTGCGGCAGGTCTTCTCGAGTTACGACGGGGACCTCAGGGACCCGCTCTGGTGGCCTCAGGAAAGGCCAGTCCCCATGCGAGTTGCTAGGGGACCTCTCGGGATTCCTCTCCCGTCCATGCCGGGGCCTCAGTCCTTGTGTGGAGTCGGGGCCGGAACCTGAGGATTCCTCTCCAGTGTTGCCATGGATCTTGGGGTGCTTCTGAGTCTCCCCAGGGGAGTCAGGCCTCGTCTCGAGTGGGGGCATGCACGTGCGCTTTCCTCCCGAGCTGCAGCAGTAGTGTCACTCTTCCTGGCACGTGGATCAAGGGATCTGTGGCTTTCCCTCAAGGCTGTCCCTCGAGGCTTTCCCACGAGGCTTTCCCACAGGGCTGTGCCACGTGCCACCTTGGTGTGAGTCGATCCTCGGCGTGAAAGACGAGCCGGTGAAGGGAAAAGAGGTTCCTCTGGAATGGACTGAGACATCTGGGGGACTCCTGGAATGGTGGCACGACCCTGGAGTTCCTCTCGCCGTTCCTGTTGAGAGGGCCTCCTCTTGAGATGCGACGGGAAGGCCGGGAAATCTTTCCCGACGAAGCAGGGAAAGGATCCCTCAACTCGAGCTACGAGGCGGAAACGGGGCTCCTCTGGATGTGGGCGGGACCTTCGTGATTCCTCTCGAGTGGAGTCGGGTATGTCGGGGAACTTCTTGGTTTGCACCAAGGGTGTGAAGGACCCTTTCGAAGTTCCAGAGGGGAGGTGTGATCAGCCTCGAGACGCCTCAGCGGAAATGGGCCTCATCTCGCCTGGAGGGGAGATCCTCCTGGATTTTCTCCTGTTGCGGCAGGTCTTCTCGAGTTACGACGGGGACCTCAGGGACCCGCTCTGGTGGCCTCAGGAAAGGCCAGTCCCCATGCGAGTTGCTAGGGGACCTCTCGGGATTCCTCTCCCGTCCATGCCGGGGCCTCAGTCCTTGTGTGGAGTCGGGGCCGGAACCTGAGGATTCCTCTCCAGTGTTGCCATGGATCTTGGGGTGCTTCTGAGTCTCCCCAGGGGAGTCAGGCCTCGTCTCGAGTGGGGGCATGCACGTGCGCTTTCCTCCCGAGCTGCAGCAGTAGTGTCACGCTTCCTGTCACGTGGATCAAGGGATCTGTGGCTTTCCCTCGAGGCTGTCCCTCGAGGCTTTCCCACGAGGCTTTCCCACAGGGCTGTGCCACGTGCCACCTTGGTGTGAGTCGATCCTCGGCGTGAAAGACGAGCCGGTGAAGGGAAAAGAGTTTCCTCTGGAATGGATTGAGATATCTGGGGGACTCTTGGAATGCTGGCTCGACCCTGGAGTTCCTCTCGCCGTTCCTGTTGAGAGGGCCTCCTCTTGAGATGCGACGGGAACGCCGGGAACTCTTTCCCAATGAAGCAGGGAAAGGATCCCTCATCTCGAGCTACGAGGCGGAAACGGGGCTCCTCTGGATGTGGGCGGGACCCTCGTGATTCCTCTCGAGTGGAGACGGGTATGTCGGGGAACTTCTTGATTTGCACCAAGGGTGTGAAGGACCCTTTCGAAGTTCCAGAGGGGAGGTGTGATCAGCCTCGAGACGCCTCAGCGGAAATGGGCCTCATCTCGCCTGGAGGGGAGAACCTCCTGGATTTTCTCGAGTTGCGGCAGGTCTTCTCGAGTTACGACCGGGACCTCAGGGACCCGCTCTGGTGGCCTCAGGAAAGGCCAGTCCCCATGCGAGTTGCTAGGGGACCTCTCGGGATTCCTCTCCCGTCCATGCCGGGGCCTCAGTCCTTGTGTGGAGTCGGGGCCGGAACCTGAGGATTCCTCTCCAGAGTTGCCATGGATCTTGGGGTGCTTCTGAGTCTCCCCAGGGGAGTCAGGCCTCGTCTCGAGTGGGGGCATGCACGTGCGCTTTCCTCCCGAGCTGCAGCAGTAGTGTCACGCTTCCTGGCACGTGGATCAAGGGATCTGTGGCTTTCCCTCGAGGCTGTCCCTCGAGGCTTTCCCACGAGGCTTTCCCACAGGGCTGTGCCACGTGCCACCTTGGTGTGAGTCGATCCTCGGCGTGAAAGACGAGCCGGTGAAGGGAAAAGAGGTTCCTCTGGAATGGACTGAGACATCTGGGGGACTCTTGGAATGGTGGCTCGACCCTGGAGTTACTCTCGCCGTTCCTGTTGAGAGGGCCTCCTCTTGAGATGCGACGGGAACGCCGGGAACTCTTTCCCGACGAAGCAGGGAAAGGATCCTTCATCTCGAGCTACGAGGCGGAAACGGGGCTCCTCTGGATGGGGGCGGGGCCCTCGTAATTCCTCTCGAGTGGAGACGGGTATGTCGGGGAACTTCTTGATTTGCACCAAGGGTGTGGAGGACCCTTTCGAAGTTCCAGAGGGGAGGTGTGATCAGCCTCGAGACGCCTCAGCGGAAATGGGCCTCATCTCGCCTGGAGGGGAGAACCTCCTGGATTTCCTCGAGTTGCGGCAGGTCTTCTCGAGTTACGACGGGGACCTCAGGGACCGGCTCTGGTGGCCTCAGGAAAGGCCAGTCCCCATGCGAGTTGCTAGGGGACCTCTCGGGATTCCTCTCCCGTCCATGCCGGGGCCTCAGTCCTTGTGTGGAGTCGGGGCCGGAACCTGAGGATTCCTCTCCAGTGTTGCCATGGAACTTGGGGTGCTTCTGAGTCTCCCCAGGGGAGTCAGGCCTCGTCTCGAGTGGGGGCATGCACGTGCGCTTTCCTCCCGAGCTGCAGCAGTAGTGTCACGCTTCCTGTCACGTGGATCAAGGGATCTGTGGCTTTCCCTCGAGGCTGTCCCTCGAGGCTTTCCCACGAGGCTTTCCCACAGGGCTGTGCCACGTGCCACCTTGGTGTGAGTCGATCCTCGGCGTGAAAGACGAGCCGGTGAAGGGAAAAGAGGTTCCTCTGGAATGGACTGAGACATGTGGGGGACTCTTGGAATGGTGGCACGACCCTGGAGTTCCTCTCGCCGTTCCTGTTGAGAGGGCCTCCTCTTGAGATGCGACGGGAACGCCGGGAACTCTTTCCCGACGAAGCAGGGAAAGGATCCCTCATCTCGAGCTACGAGGCGGAAACGGGGCTCCTCTGGATGTGGGCGGGACCCTCGTGATTCCTCTCGAGTGGACACGGCTAGGTCGGGGAACTTCTTTATTTGCACCAAGGGTGTGAAGGACCCTTTCGAAGTTCCAGAGGTGAGATGTGATCAGCCTCGAGACGCCTTAGCGGAAATGGGCCTCATCTCGCCTGGAGGGGAGGACCTCATGGATTTTCTCGAGTTGCGGCAGGTCTTCTCGAGTTACGACGGGGACCTCAGGGACCCGCTCTGGTGACCTCAGGAAAGGCCAGTCCCCATGTGAGTTGCTAGGGGGCCTCTCGGGATTCCTCTCCCGTCAATGCCGGCGCCTCAGTCCTTGTGTGGAGTCGGGGCCGGAACCTGAGGATTCCTCTCCAGTGTTGCCATGGATCTTGGGGTGCTTCTGAGTCTCCCCAGGGGAGTCAGGCCTCGTCTCGAGTGGGGGCATGCACGTGCCCTTTCCTCCCGGGCTGCAGCAGTAGTGTCACGCTTCCTGTCACGTGGATCAAGGGATCTGTGGCTTTCCCTCGAGGCTGTCCCTCGAGGCTTTCCCACGAGGCTTTCCCACAGGGCTGTGCCACGTGCCACCTTGGTGTGAGTCGATCCTCGGCGTGAAAGACGAGCCGGTGAAGGGAAAAGAGGTTCCTCTGGAATGGACTGAGACATCTGGGGGACTCTTGGAATGCTGGCTCGACCCTGGAGTTCCTCTCGCCGTTACTGTTGAGAAGGCCTCCTCTTGAGATGCGACGGGAACGCCGGGAACTCTTTCCCGACGAAGCAGGGAAAGGATCCCTCATCTCGAGCTACGAGACGGAAACGGGGCTCCTCTGGATGTGGGCGGGACCCTCGTGATTCCTCTCGAGTGGAGACGGGTATGTCGGGGAACTTCTTGATTTGCACCAAGGGTGTGAAGGACCCTTTCGAAGTTCCAGAGGTGAGGTGTGATCAGCCTCGAGACGCCTCAGCGGAAATGGGCCTCATCTCGCCTGGAGGGGAGAACCTCCTGGATTTTCTCGAATTGCGGCAGGTCTTCTCGAGTTACGACGGGGACCTCAGGGACCCGCTCTGGTGGCCTCAGGAAAGGCCAGTCCCCATGCGAGTTGCTAGGGGACCTCTCGGGATTCCTCTCCCGTCCATGCCGGGGCCTCAGTCCTTGTGTGGAGTCGGGGCCGGAACCTGAGGATTCCTCTCCAGTGTTGCCATGGAACTTGGGGTGCTTCTGAGTCTCCCCAGGGGAGTCAGGCCTCGTCTCGAGTGGGGGCATGCACGTGCGCTTTCCTCCCGAGCTGCAGCAGTAGTGTCACGCTTCCTGGCACGTGGATCAAGGGATCTGTGGCTTTCCCTCGAGGCTGTCCCTCGAGGCTTTCCCACGAGGCTTTCCCACAGGGCTGTGCCACGTGCCACCTTGGTGTGAGTCGATCCTCGGCGTGAAAGACGAGCCGGTGAAGGGAAAAGAGGTTCCTCTGGAATGGACTGAGACATCTGGGGGACTCTTGGAATGGTGGCTCGACCCTGGAGTTACTCTCGCCGTTCCTGTTGAGAGGGCCTCCTCTTGAGATGCGACGGGAACGCCGGGAACTCTTTCCCGACGAAGCAGGGAAAGGATCCCTCATCTCGAGCTACGAGGCGGAAACGGGGCTCCTCTGGATGGGGGCGGGGCCCTCGTAATTCCTCTCGAGTGGAGACGGGTATGTCGGGGAACTTCTTGATTTGCACCAAGGGTGTGGAGGACCCTTTCGAAGTTCCAGAGGGGAGGTGTGATCAGCCTCGAGACGCCTCAGCGGAAATGGGCCTCATCTCGCCTGGAGGGGAGAACCTCCTGGATTTTCTCGAGTTGCGGCAGGTCTTCTCGAGTTACGACGGGGACCTCAGGGACCCGCTCTGGTGGCCTCAGGAAAGGCCAGTCCCCATGCGAGTTGCTAGGGGACCTCTCGGGATTCCTCTCCTGTCCATGCCGGGGCCTCAGTCCTTGTGTGGAGTCGGGGCCGGAACCTGAGGATTCCTCTCCAGTGTCGCCATGGATCTTGGGGTGCTTCTGAGACTCCCCAGGGGAGTCAGGCCTCGTCTCGAGTGGTGGCATGCACGTTCGCTTTCCTCCCGAGCTGCAGCAGTAGTGTCACGCTTCGTGTCACGTGGATCAAGGGATCTGTGGCTTTCCCTCGAGGCTGTCCCTCGAGGCTTTCCCACGAGGCTTTCCCACAGGGCTGTGCCACGTGCCACCTTGGTGTGAGTCGATCCTCGGCGTGAAAGACGAGCCGGTGAAGGGAAAAGAGGTTCCTCTGGAATGGATTGAGACATCTGGGGGAGTCTTGGAATGGTGGCACGACCCTGGAGTTCCTCTCGCCGTTCCTGTTGAGAGGGTCTCCTCTTAGGATGCGACCGGAACGCCGGGAACTCTTTCCCCACGAAGCAGGGAAAGGATCCCTCATCTCGAGCTACGAGGCGGAAACGGGGCTCCTCTGGATGTGGGCGGGACCCTCGCGATTCCTCTCGAGTGGAGACGGGTATGTCGGGGAACTTCTTGATTTGCACCAAGGGTGTGAAGGAGCCTTTCGAAGTTCCAGAGGTGAGGTGTGATCAGCCTCGAGACGCCTCAGCGGAAATGGGCCTCATCTCGCCTGGAGGGGAGAACCTCCTGGATTTTCTCGAGTTGCGGCAGGTCTTGTCGAGTTACGACGGGGACCTCAGGGACCCGCTCTGGTGGCCTCAGGAAAGGCCAGTCCCCATGCGAGTTGCTAGGGGACCTCTCGGGATTCCTCTCCCGTCCATGCCGGGGCCTCAGTCCTTGTGTGGAGTCGGGGCTGGAACCTGAGGATTCCTCTCCAGTGTTGCCATGGATCTTGGGGTGCTTCTGAGTCTCCCCAGGGGAGTCAGGCCTCGTCTCGATTGGGACATGCACGTGCGCTTTCCTCCCGAGCTGCAGCAGTAGTGTCACGCTTCCTGTCACGTGGATCAAGGGATCTGTGGCTTTCCCTCGAGGCTGTCCCTCGAGGCTTTCCCACGAGGCTTTCCCACAGGGCTGTGCCACGTGCCACCTTGGTGTGAGTCGATCCTCGGCGTGAAAGACGAGCCGGTGAAGGGAAAAGAGGTTCCTCTGGAATGGACTGAGACATCTGGGGGACTCTTGGAATGGTGGCACGACCCTGGAGTTCCTCTCGCCGTTCCTGTTGAGAGGGCCTCCTCTTGAGATGCGACGGGAACGCCGGGAACTCTTTCCCGACGAAGCAGGGAAAGGATCCCTCATCTCGAGCTACGAGGCGGAAACGGGGCTCCTCTGGATGTGGGCGGGACCCTCGTGATTCCTCTCGAGTGGAGACGGGTATGTCGGGGAACTTCTTGATTTGCACCAAGGGTGTGAAGGACCCTTTCGAAGTTCCAGAGGGGAGGTGTGATCAGCCTCGAGACGCCTCAGTGGAAATGGGCCTCATCTCGCCTGGAGGGGAGAACCTCCTGGATTTTCTCGAGTTGCGGCAGGTCTTCTCGAGTTACGACGGGGACCTCAGGGACCCGCTCTGGTGGCCTCAGGAAAGGCCAGTCCCCATGCGAGTTGCTAGGGGACCTCTCGGGATTCCTCTCCCGTCCATGCCGGGGCCTCAGTCCTTGTGTGGAGTCGGGGCCGGAACCTGAGGATTCCTCTCCAGAGTTGCCATGGATCTTGGGGTGCTTCTGAGTCTCCCCAGGGGAGTCAGGCCTCGTCTCGAGTGGGGGCATGCACGTGCGCTTTCCTCCCGAGCTGCAGCAGTAGTGTCACGCTTCCTGGCACGTGGATCAAGGGATCTGTGGCTTTCCCTCGAGGCTGTCCCTCGAGGCTTTCCCACGAGGCTTTCCCACAGGGCTGTGCCACGTGCCACCTTGGTGTGAGTCGATCCTCGGCGTGAAAGACGAGCCGGTGAAGGGAAAAGAGGTTCCTCTGGAATGGACTGAGACATCTGGGGGACTCTTGGAATGGTGGCTCGACCCTGGAGTTCCTCTCGCCGTTCCTGTTGAGAGGGCCTCCTCTTGAGATGCGACGGGAACGCCGGGAACTCTTTCCCGACGAAGCAGGGAAAGGATCCCTCATCTCGAGCTACGAGGCGGAAACGGGGCTCCTCTGGATGTGGGCGGGGCCCTCGTAATTCCTCTCGAGTGGAGACGGGTATGTCGGGGAACTTCTTGATTTGCACCAAGGGTGTGAAGGACCCTTTCGAAGTTCCAGAGGGGAGGTGTGATCAGCCTCGAGACGCCTCAGCGGAAATGGGCCTCATCTCGCCTGGAGGGGAGAACCTCCTGGATCTCCTCGAGTTGCGGCAGGTCTTCTCGAGTTACGACGGGGACCTCAGGGACCCGCTCTGGTGGCCTCAGGAAAGGCCAGTCCCCATGCGAGTTGCTAGGGGACCTCTCGGGATTCCTCTCCCGTCCATGCCGGGGCCTCAGTCCTTGTGTGGAGTCGGGGCCGGAACCTGAGGATTCCTCTCCAGTGTTGCCATGGAACTTGGGGTGCTTCTGAGTCTCCCCAGGGGAGTCAGGCCTCGTCTCGAGTGGGGGCATGCACGTGCGCTTTCCTCCCGAGCTGCAGCAGTAGTGTCACGCTTCCTGTCACGTGGATCAAGGGATCTGTGTCTTTCCCTCGAGGCTGTCCCTCGAGGCTTTCCCACGAGGCTTTCCCACAGGGCTGTGCCACGTGCCACCTTGGTGTGAGTCGATCCTCGGCGTGAAAGACGAGCCGGTGAAGGGAAAAGAGGTTCCTCTGGAATGGACTGAGACATGTGGGGGACTCTTGGAATGGTGGCACGACCCTGGAGTTCCTCTCGCCGTTCCTGTTGAGAGGGCCTCCTCTTGAGATGCGACGGGAAGGCCGGGAACTCTTTCCCGACGAAGCAGGGAAAGGATCCCTCATCTCGAGCTACGAGGCGGAAACGGGGCTCCTCTGAATGTGGGCGGGACCCTCGTGATTCCTCTCGAGTGGACACGGCTAGGTCGGGGAACTTCTTTATTTGCACCAAGGGTGTGAAGGACCCTTTCGAAGTTCCAGAGGTGAGATGTGATCAGCCTCGAGACGCCTTAGCGGAAATGGGCCTCATCTCGCCTGGAGGGGAGGACCTCCTGGATTTTCTCGAGTTGCGGCAGGTCTTCTCGAGTTACGACGGGGACCTCAGGGACCCGCTCTGGTGACCTCAGGAAAGGCCAGTCCCCATGTGAGTTGCTAGGGGGCCTCTCGGGATTCCTCTCCCGTCAATGCCGGCGCCTCAGTCCTTGTGTGGAGTCGGGGCCGGAACCTGAGGATTCCTCTCCAGTGTTGCCATGGATCTTGGGGTGCTTCTGAGTCTCCCCAGGGGAGTCAGGCCTCGTCTCGAGTGGGGGCATGCACGTGCGCTTTCCTCCCGGGCTGCAGCAGTAGTGTCACGCTTCCTGTCACGTGGATCAAGGGATCTGTGGCTTTCCCTCGAGGCTGTCCCTCGAGGCTTTCCCACGAGGCTTTCCCACAGGGCTGTGCCACGTGCCACCTTGGTGTGAGTCGATCCTCGGCGTGATAGACGAGCCGGTGAAGGGAAAAGAGGTTCCTCTGGAATGGACTGAGACATCTGGGGGACTCTTGGAATGCTGGCTCGACCCTGGAGTTCCTCTCGCCGTTACTGTTGAGAAGGCCTCCTCTTGAGATGCGACGGGAACGCCGGGAACTCTTTCCCGACGAAGCAGGGAAAGGATCCCTCATCTCGAGCTACGAGACGGAAACGGGGCTCCTCTGGATGTGGGCGGGACCCTCGTGATTCCTCTCGAGTGGAGACGGGTATGTCGGGGAACTTCTTGATTTGCACCAAGGGTGTGAAGGAGCCTTTCGAAGTTCCAGAGGTGAGGTGTGATCAGCCTCGAGACGCCTCAGCGGAAATGGGCCTCATCTCGCCTGGAGGGGAGAACCTCCTGGATTTTCTCGAGTTGCGGCAGGTCTTGTCGAGTTACGACGGGGACCTCAGGGACCCGCTCTGGTGGCCTCAGGAAAGGCCAGTCCCCATACGAGTTGCTAGGGGACCTCTCGGGATTCCTCTCCCGTCCATGCCGGGGCCTCAGTCCTTGTGTGGAGTCGGGGCCGGAACCTGAGGATTCCTCTCCAGTGTTGCCATGGATCTTGGGGTGCTTCTGAGTCTCCCCAGGGGAGTCAGGCCTCGTCTCGAGTGGGGACATGCACGTGCGCTTTCCTCCCGAGCTGCAGCAGTAGTGTCACGCTTCCTGTCACGTGGATCAAGGGATCTGTGGCTTTCCCTCGAGGCTGTCCCTCGAGGCTTTCCCACGAGGCTTTCCCACAGGGCTGTGCCACGTGCCACCTTGGTGTGAGTCGATCCTCGGCGTGAAAGACGAGCCGGTGAAGGGAAAAGAGGTTCCTCTGGAATGGACTGAGAGATCTGGGGGACTCTTGGAATGGTGGCACGACCCTGGAGTTCCTCTCGCCGTTCCTGTTGAGAGGGCCTCCTCTTGAGATGCGACGGGAACGCCGGGAACTCTTTCCCGACGAAGCAGGGAAAGGATCCCTCATCTCGAGCTACGAGGCGGAAACGGGGCTCCTCTGGATGTGGGCGGGACCCTCGTGATTCCTCTCGAGTGGAGACGGCTAGGTCGGGGAACTTCTTGATTTGCACCAAGGGTGTGAAGGACCCTTTCGAAGTTCCAGAGGGGAGGTGTGATCAGCCTCGAGACGCCTCAGCGGAAATGGGCCTCATCTCGCCTGGAGGGGAGAACCTCCTGGATTTTCTCGAGTTGCGGCAGGTCTTCTCGAGTTACGACGGGGACCTCAGGGACCCGCTCTGGTGGCCTCAGGAAAGGCCAGTCCCCATGCGAGTTGCTAGGGGACCTCTCGGGATTCCTCTCCCGTCCATGCCGGGGCCTCAGTCCTTGTGTGGAGTCGGGGCCGGAACCTGAGGATTCCTCTCCAGAGTTGGCATGGATCTTGGGGTGCTTCTGAGTCTCCCCAGGGGAGTCAGGCCTCGTCTCGAGTGGGGGCATGCACGTGCGCTTTCCTCCCGAGCTGCAGCAGTAGTGTCACGCTTCCTGGCACGTGGATCAAGGGATCTGTGGGTTTCCCTCGAGGCTGTCCCTCGAGGCTTTCCCACGAGGCTTTCCCACAGGGCTGTGCCACGTGCCACCTTGGTGTGAGTCGATCCTCGGCGTGAAAGACGAGCCGGTGAAGGGAAAAGAGGTTCCTCTGGAATGGACTGAGACATCTGGGGGACTCTTGGAATGCTGGCTCGACCCTGGAGTTCCTCTCGCCGTTCCTGTTGAGAGGGCCTCCTCTTGAGATGCGACGGGAACGCCGGGAACTCTTTCCCGACAAAGCAGGGAAAGGATCCCTCATCTCGAGCTACGAGGCGGAAACGGGGCTCCTCTGGATGTGGGCGGGACCCTCGTAATTCCTCTCGAGTGGAGACGGGTATGTCGGGGAACTTCTTGATTTGCACCAAGGGTGTGAAGGACCCTTTCGAAGTTCCAGAGGGGAGGTGTGATCAGCCTCGAGACGCCTCAGCGGAAATGGGCCTCATCTCGCCTGGAGGGGAGAACCTCCTGGATCTCCTCGAGTTCTCGGCAGGTCTTCTCGAGTTACGACGGGGACCTCAGGGACCCGCTCTGGTGGCCTCAGAAAATGCCAGTCCCCATGCGAGTTGCTAGGGGACCTCTCGGGATTCCTCTCCCGTCCATGCCGGGGCCTCAGTCCTTGTGTGGAGTCGGGGCCGGAACCTGAGGATTCCTCTCCAGTGTTGCCATGGAACTTGGGGTGCTTCTGAGTCTCCCCAGGGGAGTCAGGCCTCGTCTCGAGTGGGGGCATGCACGTGCGCTTTCCTCCCGAGCTGCAGCAGTAGTGTCACGCTTCCTGGCACGTGGATCAAGGGATCTGTGGCTTTCCCTCGAGGCTGTCCCTCGAGGCTTTCCCACGAGGCTTTCCCACAGGGCTGTGCCACGTGCCACCTTGGTGTGAGTCGATCCTCGGCGTGAAAGACGAGCCGGTGAAGGGAAAAGAGGTTCCTCTGGAATGGACTGAGACATGTGGGGGACTCTTGGAATGGTGGCACGACCCTGGAGTTCCTCTCGCCGTTCCTGTTGAGAGGGCCTCCTCTTGAGATGCGACGGGAACGCCGGGAACTCTTTCCCGACGAAGCAGGGAAAGGATCCCTCATCTCGAGCTACGAGGCGGAAACGGGGCTCCTCTGAATGTGGGCGGGACCCTCGTGATTCCTCTCGAGTGGACACGGCTAGGTCGGGGAACTTCTTTATTTGCACCAAAGGTGTGAAGGACCCTTTCGAAGTTCCAGAGGTGAGATGTGATCAGCCTCGAGACGCCTTAGCGGAAATGGGCCTCATCTCGCCTGGAGGGGAGGACCTCCTGGATTTTCTCGAGTTGCGGCAGGTCTTCTCGAGTTACGACGGGGACCTCAGGGACCCGCTCTGGTGACCTCAGGAAAGGCCAGTCCCCATGTGAGTTGCTAGGGGGCCTCTCGGGATTCCTCTCCCGTCAATGCCGGCGCCTCAGTCCTTGTGTGGAGTCGGGGCCGGAACCTGAGGATTCCTCTCCAGTGTTGCCATGGATCTTGGGGTGCTTCTGAGTCTCCCCAGGGGAGTCAGGCCTCGTCTCGAGTGGGGGCATGCACGTGCGCTTTCCTCCCGGGCTGCAGCAGTAGTGTCACGCTTCCTGTCACGTGGATCAAGGGATCTGTGGCTTTCCCTCGAGGCTGTCCCTCGAGGCTTTCCCACGAGGCTTTCCCACAGGGCTGTGCCACGTGCCACCTTAGTGTGAGTCGATCCTCGGCGTGAAAGACGAGCCGGTGAAGGGAAAAGAGGTTCCTCTGGAATGGACTGAGACATCTGGGGGACTCTTGGAATGCTGGCTCGACCTTGGAGTTCCTCTCGCCGTTACTGTTGAGAAGGCCTCCTCTTGAGATGCGACGGGAACGCCGGGAACTCTTTCCCGACGAAGCAGGGAAAGGATCCCTCATCTCGAGCTACGAGGCGGAAACGGGGCTCCTCTGGATGTGGGCGGGACCCTCGCGATTCCTCTCGAGTGGAGACGGGTATGTCGGGGAACTTCTTGATTTGCACCAAGGGTGTGAAGGAGCCTTTCGAAGTTCCAGAGGTGAGGTGTGATCAGCCTCGAGACGCCTCAGCGGAAATGGGCCTCATCTCGCCTGGAGGGGAGAACCTCCTGGATTTTCTCGAGTTGCGGCAGGTCTTGTCGAGTTACGACGGGGACCTCAGGGACCCGCTCTGGTGGCCTCAGGAAAGGCCAGTCCCCATGCGAGTTGCTAGGGGACCTCTCGGGATTCCTCTCCCGTCCATGCCGGGGCCTCAGTCCTTGTGTGGAGTCGGGGCCGGAACCTGAGGATTCCTCTCCAGTGTTGCCATGGATCTTGGGGTGCTTCTGAGTCTCCCCAGGGGAGTCAGGCCTCGTCTCGAGTGGGGACATGCACGTGCGCTTTCCTCCCGAGCTGCAGCAGTAGTGTTACGCTTCCTGTCACGTGGATCAAGGGATCTGTGGCTTTCCCTAGAGGCTGTCCCTGGAGGCTTTCCCACGAGGCTTTCCCACAGGGCTGTGCCACGTGCCACCTTGGTGTGAGTCGATCCTCGGCGTGAAAGACGAGCCGGTGAAGGGAAAAGAGGTTCCTCTGGAATGGACTGAGACATCTGGGGGACTCTTGGAATGGTGGCACGACCCTGGAGTTCCTCTCGCCGTTCCTGTTGAGAGGGCCTCCTCTTGAGATGCGACGGGAACGCCGGGAACTCTTTCCCGACGAAGCAGGGAAAGGATCCCTCATCTCGAGCTACGAGGCGGAAACGGGGCTCCTCTGGATGTGGGCGGGACCCTCGTGATTCCTCTCGAGTGGAGACAGGTATGTCGGGGAACTTCTTGATTTGCACCAAGGGTGTGAAGGACCCTTTCGAAGTTCCAGAGGTGAGGTGTGATCAGCCTCGAGATGACTCAGCGGAAATGGGCCTCATCTCGCCTGGAGGGGAGAACCTCCTGGATTTTCTCGAGTTGCGGCAGGTCTTCTCGAGTTACGACGGGGACCTCAGGGACCCGCTCTGGTGGCCTCAGGAAAGGCCAGTCCCCATGCGAGTTTCTAGGGGACCTCTCGGGATTCCTCTCACGTCCATGCTGGGGCCTCAGTCCTTGTGTGGAGTCGGGGCCGGAACCTGAGGATTCCTCTCCAGTGTTGCCATGGAACTTGGAGTGCTTCTGAGTCTCCCCAGGGTAGTCAGGCCTCGTCTCGAGTGGGGGCATGCACGTGCGCTTTCCTCCCGAGCTGCAGCAGTAGTGTCACGCTTCCTGTCACGTGGATCAAGGGATCTGTGGCTTTCCCTCGAGGCTGTCCCTCGAGGCTTTCCCACGAGGCTTTCCCACAGGGCTCTGCCACGTGCCACCTTGGTGTGAGTCGATCCTCGGCGTGAAAGACGAGCCGGTGAAGGGAAAAGAGGTTCCTCTGGAATGGACTGAGACATCTGGGGGACTCTTGGAATGCTGGCTCGACCCTGGAGTTACTCTCGCCGTTCCTGTTGAGAGGGCCTCCTCTTGAGATGCGACGGGAACGCCGGGAACTCTTTCCCGACGAAGCAGGGAAAGGATCCCTCATCTCGAGCTACGAGGCGGAAACGGGGCTCCTCTGGATGTGGGCAGGGCCCTCGTAATTCCTCTCGAGTGGAGACGGGTATGTCGGGGAACTTCTTGATTTGCACCAAGGGTGTGAAGGACCCTTTCGAAGTTCCAGAGGGGAGGTGTGATCAGCCTCGAGACGCCTCAGCGGAAATGGGCCTCATCTCGCCTGGAGGGGAGAACCTCCTGGATTTCCTCGAGTTTCGGCAGGTCTTCTCGAGTTACGACGGGGACCTCAGGGACCCGCTCTGGTGGCCTCAGGAAAGGCCAGTCCCCATGCGAGTTGCTAGGGGACCTCTCGGGATTCCTCTCCCGTCCATGCCGGGGCCTCAGTCCTTGTGTGGAGTCGGGGCCGGAACCTGAGGATTCCTCTCCAGTGTTGCCATGGAACTTGGGGTGCTTCTGAGTCTCCCCAGGGGAGTCAGGCCTCGTCTCGAGTGGGGGCATGCACGTGCGCTTTCCTCCCGGGCTGCAGCAGTAGTGTCACGCTTCCTGTCACGTGGATCAAGGGATCTGTGGCTTTCCCTCGAGGCTGTCCCTCGAGGCTTTCCCACGAGGCTTTCCCACAGGGCTGTGCCACGTGCCACCTTGGTGTGAGTCGATCCTCGGCGTGAAAGACGAGCCGGTGAAGGGAAAAGAGGTTCCTCTGGAATGGACTGAGACATCTGGGGGACTCTTGGAATGCTAGCTCGACCCTGGAGTTCCTCTCGCCGTTACTGTTGAGAAGGCCTCCTCTTGAGATGCGACGGGAACGCCGGGAACTCTTTCCCGACGAAGCAGGGAAAGGATCCCTCATCTCGAGCTACGAGACGGAAACGGGGCTCCTCTGGATGTGGGCGGGACCCTCGTGATTCCTCTCGAGTGGACACGGCTAGGTCGGGGAACTTCTTGATTTGCACCAAGGGTGTGAAGGACCCTTTCGAAGTTCCAGAGGTGAGGTGTGATCAGCCTCGAGACGCCTCAGCGGAAATGGGCCTCATCTCGCCTGGAGGGGAGAACCTCCTGGATTTTCTCGAATTGCGGCAGGTCTTCTCGAGTTACGACCGGGACCTCAGGGACCCGCTCTGGTGGCCTCAGGAAAGGCCAGTCCCCATGCGAGTTGCTAGGGGACCTCTCGGGATTCCTCTCCCGTCCATGCCGGGGCCTCAGTCCTTGTGTGGAGTCGGGGCCGGAACCTGAGGATTCCTCTGCAGTGTTGCCATGGAACTTGGGGTGCTTCTGAGTCTCCCCAGGGGAGTCAGGCCTCGTCTCGAGTGGGGGCATGCACGTGCGCTTTCCTCCCGAGCTGCAGCAGTAGTGTCACGCTTCCTGTCACGTGGATCAAGGGATCTGTGGCTTTCCCTCGAGGCTGTCCCTCGAGGCTTTCCCACGAGGCTTTCCCACAGGGCTCTGCCACGTGCCACCTTGGTGTGAGTCGATCCTCGGCGTGAAAGACGAGCCGGTGAAGGGAAAAGAGGTTCCTCTGGAATGGACTGAGACATCTGGGGGACTCTTGGAATGGTGGCACGACCCTGGAGTTCCTCTCGCCGTTCCTGTTCAGAGGGCCTCCTCTTGAGATGCGACGGGAACGCCGGGAACTCTTTCCCGACGAAGCAGGGAAAGGATCCCACATCTCGAGCTACGAGGCGGAAACGGGGCTCCTCTGGATGTGGGCGGGACCCTCGTGATTCCTCTCGAGTGTAGACGGCTAGGTCGGGGAACTTCTTGAATTGCACCAAGGGTGTGAAGGACCCTTTCGAAGTTCCAGAGGTGAGGTGTGATCAGCCTCGAGACGCCTCAGCGGAAATGGGCCTCATCTCGCCTGGAGGGGAGAACTTCCGGGATTTTCTCGAGTTGCGGCAGGTCTTGTCGAGTTACGACGGGGACCACAGGGACCCGCTCTGGTGGCCTCAGGAAAGGCCAGTCCCCATGCGAGTTGCTAGGGGACCTCTCGAAATTCCTCTCCCGTCCATGCCGGGGCCTCAGTCCTTGTGAGGAGTCGGGGCCGGAACCTGAGGATTTCTCTCCAGTGTTGCCATGGATCTTGGGGTGCTTCTGAGTCTCCCCAGGGGAGTCAGGCCTCGTCTCGAGTGGGGGCATGCACGTGCGCTTTCCTCCCGAGCTGCAGCAGTAGTGTCACGCTTCCTGACACGTGGATCAAGGGATCTGTGGGTTTCCCTCGAGGCTGTCCCTGGAGGCTTTCCCACGAGGCTTTCCCACAGGGCTGTGCCACGTGCCACCTGGGTGTGAGTCGATCCTCGGCGTGAAAGACGAGCCGGTGAAGGGAAAAGAGGTTCCTCTGGAATGGACTGAGACATCTGGGGGACTCTTGGAATGGTGGCACGACCCTGGAGTTCCTCTCGCCGTTCCTGTTGAGAGGGCCTCCTCTTGAGATGCGACGGGAACGCCGGGAACTCTTTCCCGACGAAGCAGGGAAAGGATCCCTCATCTCGAGCTACGAGGCGGAAACGGGGCTCCTCTGGATGTGGGCGGAACTCTCGTGATTCCTCTCGAGTGGAGACGGGTATGTCTGGGAACTTCTTGATTTGCACCAAGGGTGTGAAGGACCCTTTTGAAGTTCCAGAGACGAGGTGTAATCAGCCTCGAGACGCCTCAGCGGAAAAGGGCCTCATCTCGCCTGGAGGGGAGAACCTCCTGGATTTTCTTGAGTTGCGGCAGGTCTTCTCGAGTTACGACGGGGACCTCAGGGACCCGCTCCGGTGGCCTCAGGAAAGGCCAGTCCCCATGCGAGTTGCTAGGGGACCTCTCGGGATTCCTCTCCCGTCCATGCCGGGGCCTCAGTCCTTGTGTGGAGTCGGGGCCGGAACCTGAGGATTCCTCTCCAGTGTTGCCATGGATCTTGGGGTGCTTCTGAGTCTCCCCAGGGGAGTCAGGCCTCGTCTCGAGTGGGGGCATGCACGTGCGCTTTCCTCCCGAGCTGCAGCAGTAGTGTCACGCTTCCTGTCACGTGGATCAAGGTATCTCTGGCTTTACCTCGAGGCTGTCCCTCGAGGCTTTCCCACGAGGCTTTCCCACAGGGCTGTGCCACGTGCCACCTTGGTGTGATTCGATCCTCGGCGTGAAAGACGAGCCGGTGAAGGGAAAAGAGGTTCCTCTGAAATGGACTGAGACATCTGGGGGACTCTTGGAATGGTGGCACGACCCTGGAGTTCCTCTCGCCGTTCCTGTTGAGAGGGCCTCCTCTTGAGATGCGACGGGAACGCCGGGAACTCTTTCCCGACGAAGCAGGGAAAGGATCCCTCATCTCGAGCTACGAGGCGGAAACGGGGCTCCTCTGGATGTGGGCGGTCCCTCGTGATACCTCTCGAGTGGAGACGGCTAGGTCGGGGAACTTGTTGATTTGCACCAAGGGTGTGAAGGACCCTTTCGAAGTTCCAGAGGTGAGGTGTGATCAGCCTCGAGACGCCTCAGCGGAAATGGGCCTCATCTCGCCTGGAGGGGAGAACCTCCTGGATTTTCTCGAGTTGCGGCAGGTCTTCTCGAGTTACGACGGGGACCTCAGGGACCCGCTCTGGTGGCCTCAGGAAAGGCCAATCCCCATGCGAGTTACGAGGGGACCTCTCGGGATTTCTCTCCCGTCCATGCCGGGGCCTCAGTCCTTGTGTGGAGTCGGGGCCGGAACCTGAGGATTCCTCTCCAGTGTTGCCATGGATCTTGGGGTGCTTCTGAGTCTCCCCAGGGGAGTCAGGCCTCGTCTCGAGTGGGGGCATGCACGTGCGCTTTCCTCCCGAGCTGCAGCAGTAGTGTCACGCTTCCTGTCACGTGGATCAAGGGATCGGTGGCTTTCCCTCGAGGCTGTCCCTCGAGGCTTTCCCACGAGGCTTTCCCACAGGGCTGTGCCACGTGCCACCTTGGTGTGAGTCGATCCTCGGCGTGAAAGACGAGCCGGTGAAGGGAAAAGAGGTTCCTCTGGAATGGACTGAGACATCTGGGAGACTCTTGGAATGGTGGCACGACCCTGGAGTTCCTCTCGCCGTTCCTGTTGAGAGGGCCTCCACTTGAGATGCGACGGGAAGGCCGGGAAATCTTTCCCGACGAAGCAGGGAAAGGATCCCTCATCTCGAGCTACGAGGCGGAAACGGGGCTCCTCTGGATGTGGGCGGGACCTTCGTGATTCCTCTCGAGTGGAGACGGCTAGGTCGGGGAACTTCTTGATTTGCACCAAGGGTGTGAAGGACCCTTTCGAATTTCCAGAGGTGAGGTGTGATCAGCCTCGAGACGCCTCAGCGGAAATGGGCCTCATCTCGCCTGGAGGGGAGAACCTCCTGGATTTTCTCGAGTTGCGGCAGGTCTTCTCGAGTTACGACGGGGACCTCAGGGACCCGCTCTGGTGGCCTCAGGAAAGGCCAGTCCCCATGCGAGTTGCTAGGGGACCTCTCGGGATTCCTCTCCCATCCATGCCGGGGCCTCAGTCCTTGTGTGGAGTCGGGGCCGGAACCTGAGGATTCCTCTCCAGTGTTGCCATGGATCTTGGGGTGCTGCTGAGTCTCCTCAGGGGAGTCAGGCCTCGTCTCGAGTGGGGGCATGCACGTGCGCTTTCCTCCCGAGCTGCAGCAGTAGTGTCACGCTTCCTGTCACGTGGATCAAGGGATCGGTGGCTTTCCCTCGAGGCTGTCCCTCGACGCTTTCCCACGAGGCTTTCCCACAGGTCTGTGCCACGTGCCACCTGGGTGTGAGTCGATCCTCGGCGTGAACGACGAGCCGGTGAAGGGAAAAGAGGTTCCTCTGGAATGGACTGAGACATCTGGGAGACTCTTGGAATGGTGGCACGACCCTGGAGTTCCTCTCGCCGTTCCTGTTGAGAGGGCCTCCACTTGAGATGCGACGGGAAGGCCGGGAAATCTTTCCCGACGAAGCAGGGAAAGGATCCCTCATCTCGAGCTACGAGGCGGAAACGGGGCTCCTCTGGATGTGGGCGGGACCTTCGTGAATCCTCTCGAGTGGAGACGGCTAGGTCGGGGAACTTCTTGATTTGCACCAAGGGTGTGAAGGACCCTTTCGAAGTTCCAGAGGTGAGGTGTGATCAGCCTCGAGACGCCTCAGCGGAAATGGGCCTCATCTCGCCTCGAGGGGAGAACCTCCTGGATTTTCTCGAGTTGCGGCAGGTCTTCTCGAGTTACGACGGGGACCTCAGGGACCCGCTCTGGTGGCCTCAGGAAAGGCCAGTCCCCATGCGAGTTGCTAGGGGACCTCTCGGGATTCCTCTCCCGTCCATGCCGGGGCCTCAGTCCTTGTGTGGAGTCGGGGCCGGAACCTGAGGATTCCTCTCCAGTGTTGCCATGGATCTTGGGGTGCTTCTGAGTCTCCCCAGGGGAGTCAGGCCTCGTCTCGAGTGGGGGCATGCACGTGCGCTTTCCTCCCGAGCTGCAGCAGTAGTGTCACGCTTCCTGTCACGTGGATCAAGGGATCTCTGGCTTTACCTCGAGGCTGTCCCTCGAGGCTTTCCCACGAGGCTTTCCCACAGGGCTGTGCCACGTGCCACCTTGGTGTGAGTCGATCCTCGGCGTGAAAGACGAGCCGGTGAAGGGAAAAGAGGTTCCTCTGGAATGGACTGAGACATCTGGGAGACTCTTGGAATGGTGGCACGACCCTGGAGTTCCTCTCGCCGTTCCTGTTGAGAGGGCCTCCTCTTGAGATGCGACGGGAAGGCCGGGAAATCTTTCCCGAAGAAGCAGGGAAAGGATCCCTCATCTCGAGCTACGAGGCGGAAACGGGGCTCCTCTGGATGTGGGCGGGACCCTCGTGATTCCTCTCGAGTGGACACGGCTAGGTCGGGGAACTTCTTGATTTGCACCAAGTGTGTGAAGGACCCTTTCGAAGTTCCAGAGGAGAGGTGTGATCAGCCTAGAGACGCTTCAGCGGAAATGGGCCTCATCTCGCCTGGAGGGGAGAACTTCCGGAATTTTCTCGAGTTGCGGCAGGTCTTGTCGAGTTACGACGGGGACCACAGGGACCCGCTCTGGTGGCCTCAGGAAAGGCCAGTCCCCATGTGAGTTGCTAGGGGACTTCTCGGGATTCCTCTCCCGTCCATGCCGGTCGTCAGTCCTTGTGAGGAGTCGGGGCCGGAACCTGAGGATTCCTCTCCAGTGTTGCCATGGATCTTGGGGTGCTTCTGAGTCTCCCCAGGGGAGTCAGGCCTCGTCTCGATTGGGGGCATGCACGTGCGCTTTCCTCCCGAGCTGCAGCAGTAGTGTCACGCTTCCTGACACGTGGATCAAGGGATCTGTGGCTTTCCCTCGAGGCTGTCCCTGGAGGCTTTCCCACGAGGCTTTCCCACAGGGCTGTGCCACGTGCCACCTTGGTGTGAGTCGATCCTCGGCGTGAAAGACGAGCCGGTGAAGGGAAAAGAGGTTCCTCTGGAATGGACTGAGACATCTGGGGGACTCTTGGAATGGTGGCACGACCCTGGAGTTCCTCTCGCCGTTCCTGTTGAGAGGGCCTCCTCTTGAGATGCGACGGGAACGCCGGGAACTCTTTCCCGACGAAGCAGGGAAAGGATCCCTCATCTCGAGCTACGAGGCGGAAACGGGGCTCCTCTGGATGTGGGCGGGACCCTCGTGATTCCTCTCGAGGGGAGACGGCAAGGTCGGGGAACTTCTTGATTTGCACCAAGGGTGTGAAGGACCCTTTCGAAGTTCCAGAGGTGAGGTGTGATCAGCCTCGAGACGCCTCAGTGGAAATGGGCCTCATCTCGCCTGGAGGGGAGAACCTCCTGGATTTTCTCGAGTTGCGGCAGGTCTTCTCGAGTTATGACGGGGACCTCAGGGACCCGCTCTGGTGGCCTCAGGAAAGGCCAGTCCCCATGCGAGTTGCTAGGGGACCTCTCGGGATACCTCTCCCGTCCATGCCGGGGCCTCAGTCCTTGTGTGGAGTCGGGGCCGGAACCTGAGGATTCCTCTGCAGTGTTGCCATGGATCTTGGGGTGCTTCTGAGTCTCCCCAGGGGAGTCAGGCCTCGTCTCGAGTGGGGGCATGCATGTGCGCTTTCCTCCCGAGCTGCAGCAGTAGTGTCACGCTTCCTGTCACGTGGATCAAGGGATCTGTGGCTTTCCCTCGAGGCTGTCCCTCGAGGCTTTCCCACGAGTCTTTCCCACAGGGCTGTGCCACGTGCCACCTTGGTGTGAGTCGATCCTCGGCGTGAAAGACGAGCCGGTGAAGGGAAAAGAGGTTCCTCTGGAATGGACTGAGACATCTGGGGGACTCTTGGAATGGTGGCACGACCCTGGAGTTCCTCTCGCCGTTCCTGTTGAGAGGGCCTCCTCTTGAGATGCGACGGGAACGCCGGGAACTCTTTCCCGACGAAGCAGGGAAAGGATCCCTCATCTCGAGCTACGAGGCGGAAACGGGGCTCCTCTGGATGTGGGCGGGACCCTCGTGATTCCTCTCGAGTGGAGACGGCTAGGTCGGGGAACTTCTTGATTTGCACCAAGGGTGTGAAGGACCCTTTCGAAGTTCCAGAGGTGAGGTGTGATCAGCCTCGAGACGCCTCAGCGGAAACGGGCCTCATCTCGCCTGGAGGGGAGAACCTCCTGGATTTTCTCGAGTTGCGGCAGGTCTTCTCGAGTTATGACGGGGACCTCAGGGACCCGCTCTGGTGGCCTCAGGAAAGGCCAGTCCCCATGCGAGTTGCTAGGGGACCTCTCGGGATACCTCTCCCGTCCATGCCGGGGCCTCAGTCCTTGTGTGGAGTCGGGGCCGGAACCTGAGGATTCCTCTCCAGTGTTGCCATGGATCTTGGGGTGCTTCTGAGTCTCCCCAGGGGAGTCAGGCCTCGTCTCGAGTGGGGGCATGCATGTGCGCTTTCCTCCCGAGCTGCAGCAGTAGTGTCACGCTTCCTGTCACGTGGATCAAGGGATCTGTGGCTTTCCCTCGAGGCTGTCCCTCGAAGCTTTCCCACGAGTCTTTCCCACAGGGCTGTGCCACGTGCCACCTTGGTGTGATTCGATCCTCGGCGTGAAAGACGAGCCGGTGAAGGGAAAAGAGGTTCCTCTGAAATGGACTGAGACATCTGGGGGACTCTTGGAATGGTGGCACGACCCTGGAGTTCCTCTCGCCGTTCCTGTTGAGAGGGCCTCCTCTTGAGATGCGACGGGAACGCCGGGAACTCTTTCCCGACGAAGCAGGGAAAGGATCCCTCATCTCGAGCTACGAGGTGGAAACGGGGCTCCTCTGGATGTGGGCGGGACCATCGTGATTCCTCTCGAGTGGAGACGGCTAGGTCGGGGAACTTCTTGAATTGCACCAAGGGTGTGAAGGACCCTTTCGAAGTTCCAGAGGTGAGGTGTGATCAGCCTCGAGATGCCTCATTGGAAATGGGCCTCATCTCGCCTGGAGGGGAGAACTTCCGGGATTTTCTCGAGTTGCGGCAGGTCTTGTCGATTTACGACGGGGACCACAGGGACCCGCTCTGGTGGCCTCAGGAAAGGCCAGTCCCCATGCGAGTTGCTAGGGGACCTCTCGGGATTCCTCTCCCGTCCATGCAGGGGCCTCAGTCCTTGTGAGGAGTCGGGGCCGGAACCTGAGGATTCCTCTCCAGTGTTGCCATGGATCTTGGGGTGCTTCTGAGTCTCCCCAGGGGAGTCAGGCCTCGTCTCGAGTGGGGGCATGCACGTGCGCTTTCCTCCCGAGCTGCAGCAGTAGTGTCACGCTTCCTGTCACGTGGATCAAGGGATCTGTGGCTTTCCCTCGAGCCTGTCCCTGGAGGCTTTCCCACGAGGCTTTCCCACAGGGCTGTGCCACGTGCCACCTTGGTGTGAGTCGATCCTCGGCGTGAAAGACGAGCCGGTGAAGGGAAAAGAGGTTCCTCTGGAATGGACTGAGACATCTGGGGGACTCTTGGAATGGTGGCACGACCCTGGAGTTCCTCTCGCCGTTCCTGTTGAGAGGGCCTCCTCTTGAGATGCGACGGGAAGGCCGGGAAATCTTTCCGACGAAGCAGGGAAAGGATCCCTCATCTCGAGCTACGAGGCGGAAACGGGGCTCCTCTGGATGTGGGCGGGACCCTCGTGATTCCTCTCGAGTGGAGACGGCTAGGTCGGGGAACTTCTTGATTTGCACCAAGGGTGTGAAGGACCCTTTCGAAGTTCCAGAGGTGAGGTGTGATCAGCCTCGAGACGCCTCAGCGGAAATGGGCCTCATCTCGCCTGGAGGGGAGAACCTCCTGGATTTTCTCGAGTTGCGGCAGGTCTTCTCGAGTTACGACGGGGACCTCAGGGACCCGCTCTTGTGGCCTCAGGAAAGGCCAGTCCCCATGCGAGTTGCTAGGGGACCTCTCGGGATTCCTCTCCCGTCCATGCCGGGGCCTCAGTCCTTGTGTGGAGTCGGGGCCGGAACCTGAGGATTCCTCTCCAGTGTTGCCATGGATCTTGGGGTGCTTCTGAGTCTCCCCAGGGGAGTCAGGCCTCGTCTCGAGTGGGGGCATGCACGTGCGATTTCCTCCCGAGCTACAGCAGTAGTGTCACGCTTCCTGTCACGTGGATCAAGGGATCTCTGGCTTTCCCTCGAGGCTGTCCCTCGAGGCTTTCCCACGAGGCTTTCCCACAGGGCTGTGCCACGTGCCACCTTGGTGTGAGTCGATCCTCGGCGTGAAAACGAGCCGGTGAAGGGAAAAGAGGTTCCTCTGGAATGGACTGAGACATCTGGGAGACTCTTGGAATGGTGGCACGACCCTGGAGTTCCTCTCGCCGTTCCTGTTGAGAGGGCCTCCTCTTGAGATGCGACGGGAAGGCCGGGAAATCTTTCCCGACGAAGCAGGGAAAGGATCCCTCATCTCGAGCTACGAGGCGGAATCGGGGCTCCTCTGGATGTGGGCGGGACCCTCGTGATTCCTCTCGAGTGGAGACGGCTAGGTCGGGGAACTTCTTGATTTGCACCAAGGGTGTGAAGGACCCTTTCGAAGTTCCAGAGGTGAGGTGTGATCATCCTCGAGACGCCTCAGCGGAAATGGGCCTCATCTCGCCTGGAGGGGAGAACCTCCTGGATTTTCTCGAGTTGTGGCAGGTCTTCTCGAGTTACGACGGGGACCTCAGGGACCCGCTCTGGTGGCCTCCGGAAAGGCCAGTCCCCATGCGAGTTGCTAGGGGACCTCTCGGGATTCCTCTCCCGTCCATGCCGGGGCCTCAGTCCTTGTGTGGAGTCGGGGCCGGAACCTGAGGATTCCTCTCCAAGGTTGCCATGGATCTTGGGGTGCTTCTGAGTCTCCCCAGGGGAGTGAGGCCTCGTCTGGAGTGGGGGCATGCACGTGCGATTTCCTCCCGGGCTGCAGCAGTAGTGTCACGCTTCCTGTCACGTGGATCAAGGGATCTGTGGCTTTCCCTCGAGGCTGTCCCTCGAGGCTTTCCCACGAGGCTTTCCCACTGGGCTGTGCCACGTGCCACCTTGGTGTGAGTCGATCCTCGGCGTGAAAGACGAGCAGGTGAAGGGAAAAGAGGTTCCTCTGGAATGGACTGAGACATCTGGGGGACTCTTGGAATGCTGGCTCGACCCTGGAGTTCCTCTCGCCGTTCCTGTTGAGAGGGCCTCCTCTTGAGATGCGACAGGAACTCCGGGAACTCTTTCCCGACGAAGCAGGGAAAGGATCCCTCATCTCGAGCTACGAGACGGAAACGGGGCTCCTCTGGATGTGGGCGGGACCCTCGTGATTCCTCTCGAGTGGAGACGGGTATGTCGGGGAACTTCTTGATTTGCACCAAGGGTGTGAAAGACCCTTTCGAAGTTCCAGAGGTGAGGTGTGATCAGCCTCGAGACGCCTCAGCGGAAATGGGCCTCATCTCGCCTGGAGGGGAGAACCTCCTGGATTTTCTCGAGTTGCGGCAGGTCTTCTCGAGTTACGACGGGGACCTCAGGGACCCGCTCTGGTGGCCTCAGGAAAGGCCAGTCCCCATGCGAGTTGCTAGGGGACCTCTCGGGATTCCTCTCCCGTCCATGCCGGGGCCTCAGTCCTTGTGTGGAGTCGGGGCCGGAACCTGAGGATTCCTCTGTAGTGTTGCCATGGATCTTGGGGTGCTTCTGAGTCTCCCCAGGGGAGTCAGGCCTCGTCTCGAGTGGGGGCATGCACGTGCGCTTTCTTCCCGAGCTGCAGCAGTAGTGTCACGCTTCCTGTCACGTGGATCAAGGGATCGGTGGCTTTCCCTCGAGGCTGTCCCTCGAGGCTTTCCCACGAGGCTTTCCCACAGGGCTGTGCCACGTGCCACCTTGGTGTGATTCGATCCTCGGCGTGAAAGACGAACCGGTGAAGGGAAAAGAGGTTCCTCTGAAATGGACTGAGATATCTGGGGGACTCTTGGAATGGTGGCACGACCCTGGAGTTCCTCTCGCCGTTCCTGTTGAGAGGGCCTCCTCTTGAGATGCGACGGGAACGCCGGGAACTCTTTCCCGACGAAGCAGGGAAAGGATCCCTCATCTCGAGCTACGAGGCGGAAACGGGGCTCCTCTGGATGTGGGCGGGACCCTCGTGATTCCTCTCGAGTGTAGACGGCTAGGTCGGGGAACTTCTTGAATTGCACCAAGGGTGTGAAGGACCCTTTCGAAGTTCCAGAGGTGAGGTGTGATCATCCTCGAGACGCCTCAGCGGAAATGGGCCTCATCTCGCCTGGAGGGGAGAACCTCCTGGATTTTCTCGAGTTGTGGCAGGTCTTCTCGAGTTACGACGGGGACCTCAGGGACCCGCTCTTGTGGCCTCAGGAAAGGCCAGTCCCCATGCGAGTTGCTAGGGGACCTCTCGGGATTCCTCTCCCGTCCATGCCGGGGCCTCAGTCGTTGTGTGGAGTCGGGGCCGGAACCTGAGGATTCCTCTCCAGTGTTGCCATGGATCTTGGGGTGCTTCTGAGTCTCCCCAGGGGAGTCAGGCCTCGTCTCGAGTGGGGGCATGCACGTGCGCTTTCCTCCCGAGCTACAGCAGTAGTGTCACGCTTCCTGTCACGTGGATCAAGGGATCTCTGGCTTTCCCTCGAGGCTGTCCCTCGAGGCTTTCCCACGAGGCTTTCCCACAGGGCTGTGCCACGTGCCACCTTGGTGTGAGTCGATCCTCGGCGTGAAAGACGAGCCGGTGAAGGGAAAAGAGGTTCCTCTGGAATGGACTGAGACATCTGGGAGACTCTTGGAATGGTGGCACGACCCTGGAGTTCCTCTCGCCGTTCCTGTTGAGAGGGCCTCCTCTTGAGATGCGACGGGAAGGCCGGGAAATCTTTCCCGACGAAGCAGGGAAAGGATCCCTCATCTCGAGCTACGAGGCGGAAACGGGGCTCCTCTGGATGTGGGCGGGACCCTCGTGATTCCTCTCGAGTGGAGACGGCTAGGTCGGGGAACTTCTTGATTTGCACCAAGGGTGTGAAGGACCCTTTCGAAGTTCCAGAGGTGAGGTGTGATCATCCTCGAGACGCCTCAGCGGAAATGGGCCTCATCTCGCCTGGAGGGGAGAACCTCCTGGATTTTCTCGAGTTGTGGCAGGTCTTCTCGAGTTACGACGGGGACCTCAGGGACCCGCTCTGGTGGCCTCCGGAAAGGCCAGTCCCCATGCGAGTTGCTAGGGGACCTCTCGGGATTCCTCTCCCATCCTTGCCGGGGCCTCAGTCCTTGTGTGGAGTCGGGGCCGGAACCTGAGGATTCCTCTCCAAGGTTGCCATGGATCTTGGGGTGCTTCTGAGTCTCCCCAGGGGAGTGAGGCCTCGTCTGGAGTGGGGGCATGCACGTGCGATTTCCTCCCGGGCTGCAGCAGTAGTGTCACGCTTCCTGTCACGTGGATCAAGGGATCTGTGGCTTTCCCTCGAGGCTGTCCCTCGAGGCTTTCCCACGAGGCTTTCCCACAGGGCTGTGCCACGTGCCACCTTGGTGTGAGTCGATCCTCGGCGTGAAAGACGAGCAGGTGAAGGGAAAAGAGGTTCCTCTGGAATGGACTGAGACATCTGGGGGACTCTTGGAATGCTGGCTCGACCCTGGAGTTCCTCTCGCCGTTCCTGTTGAGAGGGCCTCCTCTTGAGATGCGACAGGAACTCCGGGAACTCTTTCCCGACGAAGCAGGGAAAGGATCCCTCATCTCGAGCTACGAGACGGAAACGGGGCTCCTCTGGATGTGGGCGGGACCCTCGTGATTCCTCTCGAGTGGAGACGGGTATGTCGGGGAACTTCTTGATTTGCACCAAGGGTGTGAAAGACCCTTTCGAAGTTCCAGAGGTGAGGTGTGATCAGCCTCGAGACGCCTCAGCGGAAATGGGCCTCATCTCGCCTGGAGGGGAGAACCTCCTGGATTTTCTCGAGTTGCGGCAGGTCTTCTCGAGTTACGACGGGGACCTCAGGGACCCGCTCTGGTGGCCTCAGGAAAGGCCAGTCCCCATGCGAGTTGCTAGGGGACCTCTCGGGATTCCTCTCCCGTCCATGCCGGGGCCTCAGTCCTTGTGTGGAGTCGGGGCCGGAACCTGAGGATTCCTCTGTAGTGTTGCCATGGATCTTGGGGTGCTTCTGAGTCTCCCCAGGGGAGTCAGGCCTCGTCTCGAGTGGGGGCATGCACGTGCGCTTTCTTCCCGAGCTGCAGCAGTAGTGTCACGCTTCCTGTCACGTGGATCAAGGGATCGGTGGCTTTCCCTCGAGGCTGTCCCTCGAGGCTTTCCCACGAGGCTTTCCCACAGGGCTGTGCCACGTGCCACCTTGGTGTGATTCGATCCTCGGCGTGAAAGACGAACCGGTGAAGGGAAAAGAGGTTCCTCTGAAATGGACTGAGATATCTGGGGGACTCTTGGAATGGTGGCACGACCCTGGAGTTCCTCTCGCCGTTCCTGTTGAGAGGGCCTCCTCTTGAGATGCGACGGGAACGCCGGGAACTCTTTCCCGACGAAGCAGGGAAAGGATCCCTCATCTCGAGCTACGAGGCGGAAACGGGGCTCCTCTGGATGTGGGCGGGACCCTCGTGATTCCTCTCGAGTGTAGACGGCTAGGTCGGGGAACTTCTTGAATTGCACCAAGGGTGTGAAGGACCCTTTCGAAGTTCCAGAGGTGAGGTGTGATCAGCCTCGAGACGCCTCAGCGGAAATGGGCCTCATCTCGCCTGGAGGGGAGAACTTCCGGGATTTTCTCGAGTTGCGGCAGGTCTTGTCGAGTTACGACGGGGAACACAGGGACCCGCTCTGGTGGCCTCAGGAAAGGCCAGTCCCCATACGAGTTGCTAGGGGACCTCTCGGGATTCCTCTCCCGTCCATGCCGGGGCCTCAGTCCTTGTGTGGAGTCGGGGCTGGAACCTGAGGATTCCTCTCCAGTGTTGCCATGGATCTTGGGGTGCTTCTGAGTCTCCCCAGGGGAGTCAGGCCTCGTCTCGAGTGGGGGCATGCACGTGCGCTTTCCTCCCGAGCTACAGCAGTAGTGTCACGCTTCCTGTCACGTGGATCAAGGGATCTCTGGCTTTCCCTCGAGGCTGTCCCTCGAGGCTTTCCCACGAGGCTTTCCCACAGGGCTGTGCCACGTGCCACCTTGGTGTGAGTCGATCCTCGGCGTGAAAGACGAGCCGGTGAAGGGAAAAGAGGTTCCTCTGGAATGGACTGAGACATCTGGGAGACTCTTGGAATGGTGGCACGACCCTGGAGTTCCTCTCGCCGTTCCTGTTGAGAGGGCCTCCTCTTGAGATGCGACGGGAAGGCCGGGAAATCTTTCCCGACGAAGCAGGGAAAGGATCCCTCATCTCGAGCTACGAGGCGGAAACGGGGCTCCTCTGGATGTGGGCGGGACCCTCGTGATTCCTCTCGAGTGGAGACGGCTAGGTCGGGGAACTTCTTGATTTGCACCAAGGGTGTGAAGGACCCTTTCGAAGTTCCAGAGGTGAGGTGTGATCATCCTCGAGACGCCTCAGCGGAAATGGGCCTCATCTCGCCTGGAGGGGAGAACCTCCTGGATTTTCTCGAGTTGTGGCAGGTCTTCTCGAGTTACGACGGGGACCTCAGGGACCCGCTCTGGTGGCCTCCGGAAAGGCCAGTCCCCATGCGAGTTGCTAGGGGACCTCTCGGGATTCCTCTCCCGTCCATGCCGGGGCCTCAGTCCTTGTGTGGAGTCGGAGCCGGAACCTGAGGATTCCTCTCCAAGGTTGCCATGGATCTTGGGGTGCTTCTGAGTCTCCCCAGGGGAGTGAGGCCTCGTCTGGAGTGGGGGCATGCACGTGCGATTTCCTCCCGGGCTGCAGCAGTAGTGTCACGCTTCCTGTCACGTGGATCAAGGGATCTGTGGCTTTCCCTCGAGGCTGTCCCTCGAGGCTTTCCCACGAGGCTTTCCCACAGGGCTGTGCCACGTGCCACCTTGGTGTGAGTCGATCCTCGGCGTGAAAGACGAGCAGGTGAAGGGAAAAGAGGTTCCTCTGGAATGGACTGAGACATCTGGGGGACTCTTGGAATGCTGGCTCGACCCTGGAGTTCCTCTCGCCGTTCCTGTTGAGAGGGCCTCCTCTTGAGATGCGACAGGAACTCCGGGAACTCTTTCCCGACGAAGCAGGGAAAGGATCCCTCATCTCGAGCTACGAGACGGAAACGGGGCTCCTCTGGATGTGGGCGGGACCCTCGTGATTCCTCTCGAGTGGAGACGGGTATGTCGGGGAACTTCTTGATTTGCACCAAGGGTGTGAAAGACCCTTTCGAAGTTCCAGAGGTGAGATGTGATCAGCCTCGAGACGCCTCAGCGGAAATGGGCCTCATCTCGCCTGGAGGGGAGAACCTCCTGGATTTTCTCGAGTTGCGGCAGGTCTTCTCGAGTTACGACGGGGACCTCAGGGACCCGCTCTGGTGGCCTCAGGAAAGGCCAGTCCCCATGCGAGTTGCTAGGGGACCTCTCGGGATTCCTCTCCCGTCCATGCCGGGGCCTCAGTCCTTGTGTGGAGTCGGGGCCGGAACCTGAGGATTCCTCTGTAGTGTTGCCATGGATCTTGGGGTGCTTCTGAGTCTCCCCAGGGGAGTCAGGCCTCGTCTCGAGTGGGGGCATGCACGTGCGCTTTCCTCCCGAGCTGCAGCAGTAGTGTCACGCTTCCTGTCACGTGGATCAAGGGATCTCTGGCTTTACCTCGAGGCTGTCCCTCGAGGCTTTCCCACGAGGCTTTCCCACAGGGCTGTGCCACGTGCCACCTTGGTGTGAGTCGATCCTCGGCGTGAAAGACGAGCCGGTGAAGGGAAAAGAGGTTCCTCTGGAATGGACTGAGACATCTGGGAGACTCTTGGAATGGTGGCACGACCCTGGAGTTCCTCTCGCCGTTCCTGTTGAGAGGGCCTCCTCTTGAGATGCGACGGGAACGCCGGGAACTCTTTCCCGACGAAGCAGGGAAAGGATCCCTCATCTCGAGCTACGAGGCGGAAACGGGGCTCCTCTGGATGTGGGCGGGACCCTCGTGATTCCTCTCGAGTGGAGACGGCTAGGTCGGGGAACTTCTTGAATTGCACCAAGGGTGTGAAGGACCCTTTCGAAGTTCCAGAGGTGAGGTGTGATCAGCCTCGAGACGCCTCAGCGGAAATGGGCCTCATCTCGCCTGGAGGGGAGAACTTCCGGGATTTTCTCGAGTTGCGGCAGGTCTTGTCGAGTTACGACGGGGACCACAGGGACCCGCTCTGGTGGCCTCAGGAAAGGCCAGTCCCCATGCGAGTTGCTAGGGGACCTCTCGGGATTCCTCTCCTGTCCATGCCGGGGCCTCAGTCCTTGTGAGGAGTCGGGGCCGGAACCTGAGGATTCCTCTCCAGTGTTGCCATGGATCTTGGGGTGCTTCTGAGTCTCCCCAGGGGAGTCAGGCCTCGTCTCGAGTGGGGGCATGCACGTGCGCTTTCCTCCCGAGCTGCAGCAGTAGTGTCACGCTTCCTGACACGTGGATCAAGGGATCTGTGGCTTTCCCTCGAGGCTGTCCCTGGAGGCTTTCCCACGAGGCTTTCCCACAGGGCTGTGCCACGTGCCACCTTGGTGTGAGTCGATCCTCGGCGTGAAAGACGAGCCGGTGAAGGGAAAAGAGGTTCCTCTGGAATGGACTGAGACATCTAGGGGACTCTTGGAATGGTGGCACGACCCTGGAGTTCCTCTCGCCGTTCCTGTTGAGAGGACCTCCTCTTGAGATGCGACGGGAACGCCGGGAACTCTTTCCCGACGAAGCAGGGAAAGGATCCCTCATCTCGAGCTACGAGGCGGAAACGGGGCTCCTCTGGATGTGGGCGGGACCCTCGTGATTCCTCTCGAGTGTAGACGGCTAGGTCGGGGAACTTCTTGAATTGCACCAAGGGTGTTAAGGACCCTTTCGAAGTTCCAGAGGTGAGGTGTGATCAGCCTCGAGACGCCTCAGCGGAAACGGGCCTCATCTCGCCTGGAGGGGAGAACCTCCTGGATTTTCTCGAGTTGCGGCAGGTCTTATCGAGTTACGACGGGGACCTCAGGGACCCGCTCTGGTGGCCTCAGGAAAGGCCAGTCCCCATGCGAGTTGCTAGGGGACCTCTCGGGATTCCTCTCCCGTCCATGCCGGGGCCTCAGTCCTTGTGTGGAGTCGGGGCCAGAACCTGAGGATTCCTCTGCAGTGTTGCCATGGATCTTGGGGTGCTTCTGAGTCTCCCCAGGGGAGTCAGGCCTCGTCTCGAGTGGGGACATGCACGTGCGCTTTCCTCCCGAGCTGCAGCAGTAGTGTCACGCTTCCTGTCCCGTGGATCAAGGGATCTGTGGCTTTCCCTCGAGGCTGTCCCTCGAGGCTTTCCCACGAGGCTTTCCCACAGGGCTGTGCCACGTGCCACCTTGGTGTGAGTCGATCCTCGGCGTGAAAGACGAGCCGGTGAAGGGAAAAGAGGTTCCTCTGGAATGGACTGAGACATCTGGGGGACTCTTGGAATGGTGGCACGACCCTGGAGTTCCTCTCGCCGTTCCTGTTGAGAGGGCCTCCTCTTGAGATGCGACGGGAACGCCGGGAACTCTTTCCCGACGAAGCAGGGAAAGGATCCCTCATCTCGAGCTACGAGGCGGAAACGGGGCTCCTCTGGATGTGGGCGGGACCCTCGTGATTCCTCTCGAGTGTAGACGGCTAGGTCGGGGAACTTCTTGAATTGCACCAAGGGTGTGAAGGACCCTTTCGAAGTTCCAGAGGTGAGGTGTGATCAGCCTCGAGACGCCTCAGCGGAAATGGGCCTCATCTCGCCTGGAGGGGAGAACTTCCGGGATTTTCTCGAGTTGCGGCAGGTCTTGTCGAGTTACGACGGGGACCACAGGGACCCGCTCTGGTGGCCTCAGGAAAGGCCAGTCCCCATGCGAGTTGCTAGGGGACCTCTCGGGATTCCTCTCCCGTCCATGCCGGGGCCTCAGTCCTTGTGTGGAGTCGGGGCCGGAACCTGAGGATTCCTCTCCAGTGTTGCCATGGATCTTGGGGTGCTTCTGAGTCTCCCCAGGGGAGTCAGGCCTCGTCTCGAGTGGGGGCATGCACGTGCGCTTTCCTCCCGAGCTGCAGCAGTAGTGTCACGCTTCCTGTCACGTGGATCAAGGGATCTCTGGCTTTCCCTCGAGGCTGTCCCTCGAGGCTTTCCCACGAGGCTTTCCCACAGGGCTGTGCCACGTGCCACCTTGTGTGAGTCGATCCTCGGCGTTAAAGACGAGCCGGTGAAGGGAAAAGAGGTTCCTCTGGAATGGACTGAGACATCTGGGAGACTCTTGGAATGGTGGCACCACCCTGGAGTTCCTCTCGCCGTTCCTGTTGAGAGGGCCTCCTCTTGAGATGTGACGGGAAGGCCGGGAAATCTTTCCCGACGAAGCAGGGAAAGGATCCCTCATCTCGAGCTACGAGGCGGAAACGGGGCTCCTCTGGATGTGGGCGGGACCCTCGTGATTCCTCTCGAGTGGAGACGGCTAGGTCGGGGAACTTCTTGATTTGCACCAAGGGTGTGAAGGAGCCTTTCGAAGTTCCAGAGGTGAGGTGTGATCAGCCTCGAGACGCCTCAGCGGAAATGGGCCTCATCTCGCCTGGAGGGGAGAACCTCCTGGATTTTCTCGAGTTGCGGCAGGTCTTCTCGAGTTACGACGGGGACCTCAGGGACCCGCTCTGGTGGCCTCAGGAAAGGCCAGTCCACATGCGAGTTGCTAGGGGACCTCTCGGGATTCCTCTCCAGTCCATGCCGGGGCCTCAGTCCTTGTGTGGAGTCGGGGCCGGAACCTGAGGATTCCTCTCCAGTGTTGCCATGGATCTTGGGGTGCCTCTGAGTCTCCCCAGGGGAGTCAGGCCTCGTCTCGAGTGGGGGCATGCACGTGCGCTTTCCTCCCGAGCTGCAGCAGTAGTGTCACGCTTCCTGTCACGTGGATCAAGGGATCTGTGGCTTTCCCTCGAGGCTGTCCCTCGAGGCTTTCCCACGAGGCTTTCCCACAGGGCTGTGCCACGTGCCACCTTGGTGTGAGTCGATCCTCGGCGTGAAAGACGAGCCGGTGAAGGGAAAATAGGTTCCTCTGTAATGGACTGAGACATGTGGGGGACTCTTGGAATGGTGGCACGACCCTGGAGTTCCTCTCGCCGTTCCTGTTGAAAGGGCCTCCTCTTGAGATGCGACGGGAAGGCCGGGAACTCTTTCCCGACGAAGCAGGGAAAGGATCCCTCATCTCGAGCTACGAGGCGGAAACGGGGCTCCTCTGGATGTGGGCGGGACCCTCGTGATTCCTCTCGAGTGGAGACGGCAAGGTCGGGGAACTTCTTGATTTGCACCAAGGGTGTGAAGGACCCTTTCGAAGTTCCAGAGGTGAGGTGTGATCAGCCTCGAGACGCCTCAGCAGAAATGGGCCTCATCTCGCCTGGAGGGGAGAACCTCCTGGATTTTCTCGAGTTGCGGCAGGTCTTCTCGAGTTACGACGGGGACCTCAGGGACCCGCTCTGGTGGCCTCAGGAAAGGCCAGTCCCCATGCGAGTTGCTAGGGGACCTCTCGGGATTCCTCTCCCGTCCATGCCGGGGCCTCAGTCCTTGTGTGGAGTCGGGCCCGGAACCTTAGGATTCCTCTGCAGTGTTGCCATGGATCTTGGGGTGCTTCTGAGTCTCCCCAGGGGAGTCAGGCCTCGTCTCGAGTGGGGGCATGCACGTGCGCTTTCCTCCCGAGCTGCAGCAGTAGTGTCACGCTTCCTGTCACGTGGATCAAGGGATCTGTGGCTTTCCCTCGAGGCTGTCCCTCGAGGCTTTCCCACGAGGCTTTCCCACAGGGCTGTGCCACGTGCCACCTTGGTGTGAGTCGATCCTCGGCGTGAAAGACGAGCCGGTGAAGGGAAAATAGGTTCCTCTGGAATGGACTGAGACATCTGGGGGACTCTTGGAATGGTGGCACGACCCTGGAGTTCCTCTCGCCGTTCCTGTTGAGAGGGCCTCCTCTTGAGATGCGACGGGAAGGCCGGGAACTCTTTCCCGACGAAGCAGGGAAAGGATCCCTCATCTCGAGCTACGAGGCGGAAACGGGGCTCCTCTGGATGTGGGCGGGACCCTCGTGATTCCTCTCGAGTGGAGACGGCAAGGTCGGGGAACTTCTTGATTTGCACCAAGGGTGTGAAGGACCCTTTCGAAGTTCCAGAGGTGAGGTGTGATCAGCCTCGAGACGCCTCAGCGGAAATGGGCCTCATCTCGCCTGGAGGGGAGATCCTCCTGGATTTTCTCGAGTTGCGGCAGGTCTTCTCGAGTTACGACGGGGACCTCAGGGATCCGCTCTGGTGGCCTCAGGAAAGGCCAGTCCCCATGCGAGTTGCTAGGGGACCTCTCGGGATTCCTCTCCCGTCCATGCCGGGTCCTCAGTCCTTGTGTGGAGTCGGGCCCGGAACCTGAGGATTCCTCTGCAGTGTTGCCATGGATCTTGGGGTGCTTCTGAGTCTCCCCAGGGGAGTCAGGCCTCGTCTCGAGTGGGGGCATGCACGTGCGCTTTCCTCCCGAGCTGCAGCAGTAGTGTCACGCTTCCTGTCACGTGGATCAAGGGATCTCTGGCTTTACCTCGAGGCTGTCCCTCGAGGCTTTCCCACGAGGCTTTCCCACAGGGCTGTGCCACGTGCCACCTTGGTGTGAGTCGATCCTCGGCGTGAAAGACGAGCCGGTGAAGGGAAAAGAGGTTCCTCTGGAATGGACTGAGACATCTGGGAGACTCTTGGAATGGTGGCACGACCCTGGAGTTCCTCTCGCCGTTCCTGTTGAGAGGGCCTCCTCTTGAGATGCGACGGGAAGGCCGGGAAATCTTTCCCGACGAAGCAGGGAAAGGATCCCTCATCTCGAGCTACGAGGCGGAAACGGGGCTCCTCTGGATGTGGGCGGGACCCTCGTGATTCCTCTCGAGTGGAGACGGCTAGGTCGGGGAACTTCTTGAATTGCACCAAGGGTGTGAAGGACCCTTTCGAAGTTCCAGAGGTGAGGTGTGATCAGCCTCGAGACGCCTCAGCGGAAATGGGCCTCATCTCGCCTGGAGGGGAGAACTTCCGGGATTTTCTCGAGTTGCGGCAGGTCTTGTCGAGTTACGACGGGGACCACAGGGACCCGCTCTGGTGGCCTCAGGAAAGGCCAGTCCCCATGCGAGTTGCTAGGGGACCTCTCGGGATTCCTCTCCCGTCCATGCCGGGGCCTCAGTCCTTGTGTGGAGTCGGGGCCAGAACCTGAGGATTCCTCTGCAGTGTTGCCATGGATCTTGGGGTGCTTCTGAGTCTCCCCAGGGGAGTCAGGCCTCGTCTCGAGTGGGGACATGCACGTGCGCTTTCCTCCCGAGCTGCAGCAGTAGTGTCACGCTTCCTGTCACGTGGATCAAGGGATCTGTGGCTTTCCCTCGAGGCTGTCCCTCGAGGCTTTCCCACGAGGCTTTCCCACAGGGCTGTGCCACGTGCCACCTTGGTGTGAGTCGATCCTCGGCGTGAAAGACGAGCCGGTGAAGGGAAAAGAGGTTCCTCTGGAATGGACTGAGACATCTGGGGGACTCTTGGAATGGTGGCACGACCCTGGAGTTCCTCTCGCCGTTCCTGTTGAGAGGGCCTCCTCTTGAGATGCGACGGGAACGCCGGGAACTCTTTCCCGACGAAGCAGGGGAAGGATCCCTCATCTCGAGCTACGAGGCGGAAACGGGGCTCCTCTGGATGTGGGCGGGACCCTCGTGATTCCTCTCGAGTGTAGACGGCTAGGTCGGGGAACTTCTTGAATTGCACCAAGGGTGTGAAGGACCCTTTCGAAGTTACAGAGGTGAGGTGTGATCAGCCTCGAGACGCCTCAGCGGAAATGGGCCTCATCTCGCCTGGAGGGGAGAACTTCCGGGATTTTCTCGAGTTGCGGCAGGTCTTGTCGAGTTACGACGGGGACCACAGGGACCCGCTCTGGTGTCCTCAGGAAAGGCCAGTCCCCATGCGAGTTGCTAGGGGACCTCTCGGGATTCCTCTCCCGTCCATGCCGGGGCCTCAGTCCTTGTGTGGAGTCGGGGCCGGTACCTGAGGATTCCTCTCCAGTGTTGCCATGGATCTTGGGGTGCTTCTGAGTCTCCCCAGGGGAGTCAGGCCTCGTCTCGAGTGGGGGCATGCACGTGCGCTTTCCTCCCGAGCTGCAGCAGTAGTGTCACGCTTCCTGTCACGTGGATCAAGGGATCTCTGGCTTTCCCTCAAGGCTGTCCCTCGAGGCTTTCCCACGAGGCTTTCCCACAGGGCTGTGCCACGTGCCACCTTGTGTGAGTCGATCCTCGGCGTTAAAGACGAGCCGGTGAAGGGAAAAGAGGTTCCTCTGGAATGGACTGAGACATCTGGGAAACTCTTGGAATGGTGGCACCACCCTGGAGTTCCTCTCACCGTTCCTGTTGAGAGGGCCTCCTCTTGAGATGTGACGGGAAGGCCGGGAAATCTTTCCCGACGAAGCAGGGAAAGGATCCCTCATCTCGAGCTACGAGGCGGAAACGGGGCTCCTCTGGATGTGGGCGGGACCCTCGTGATTCCTCTCGAGTGGAGACGGCTAGGTCGGGGAATTTCTTGATTTGCACCAAGGGTGTGAAGGAGCCTTTCGAAGTTCCAGAGGTGAGGTGTGATCAGCCTCGAGACGCCTCAGCGGAAATGGGCCTCATCTCGCCTGGAGGGGAGAACCTCCTGGATTTTCTCGAGTTGCGGCAGGTCTTCTCGAGTTACGACGGGGACCTCAGGGACCCGCTCTGGTGGCCTCAGGATAGGCCAGTCCACATGCGAGTTGCTAGGGGACCTCTCGGGATTCCTCTCCCGTCCATGCCGGGGCCTCAGTCCTTGTGTGGAGTCGGGGCCGGAACCTGAGGATTCCTCTCCAGTGTTGCCATGGATCTTGGGGTGCCTCTGAGTCTCCCCAGGGGAGTCAGGCCTCGTCTCGAGTGGGGGCATGCACGTGCGCTTTCCTCCCGAGCTGCAGCAGTAGTGTCACGCTTCCTGTCACGTGGATCAAGGGATCTGTGGCTTTCCCTCGAGGCTGTCCCTCGAGGCTTTCCCACGAGGCTTTCCCACAGGGCTGTGCCACGTGCCACCTTGGTGTGAGTCGATCCTCGGCGTGAAAGACGAGCCGGTGAAGGGAAAAGAGGTTCCTCTGGAATGGACTGAGACATCTGGGAGACTCTTGGAATGGTGGCACGACCCTGGAGTTCCTCTCGCCGTTCCTGTTGAGAGGGCCTCCTCTTGAGATGCGACGGGAAGGCCGGGAAATCTTTCCCGACGAAGCAGGGAAAGGATCCCTCATCTCGAGCTACGAGGCGGAAACGGGGCTCCTCTGGATGTGGGCGGGACCCTCGTGATTCCTCTCGAGTGGAGACGGCTAGGTCGGGGAACTTCTTGAATTGCACCAAGGGTGTGAAGGACCCTTTCGAAGTTCCAGAGGTGAGGTGTGATCAGCCTCGAGACGCCTCAGCGGAAATGGGCCTCATCTCGCCTGGAGGGGAGAACTTCCGGGATTTTCTCGAGTTGCGGCAGGTCTTGTCGAGTTACGACGGGGACCACAGGGACCCGCTCTGGTGGCCTCAGGAAAGGCCAGTCCCCATGCGAGTTGCTAGGGGACCTCTCGGGATTCCTCTCCCGTCCATGCCGGGGCCTCAGTCCTTGTGTGGAGTCGGGGCCAGAACCTGAGGATTCCTCTGCAGTGTTGCCATGGATCTTGGGGTGCTTCTGAGTCTCCCCAGGGGAGTCAGGCCTCGTCTCGAGTGGGGACATGCACGTGCGCTTTCCTCCCGAGCTGCAGCAGTAGTGTCACGCTTCCTGTCACGTGGATCAAGGGATCTGTGGCTTTCCCTCGAGGCTGTCCCTCGAGGCTTTCCCACGAGGCTTTCCCACAGGGCTGTGCCACGTGCCACCTTGGTGTGAGTCGATCCTCGGCGTGAAAGACGAGCCGGTGAAGGGAAAAGAGGTTCCTCTGGAATGGACTGAGACATCTGGGGGACTCTTGGAATGGTGGCACGACCCTGGAGTTCCTCTCGCCGTTCCTGTTGAGAGGGCCTCCTCTTGAGATGCGACGGGAACGCCGGGAACTCTTTCCCGACGAAGCAGGGAAAGGATCCCTCATCTCGAGCTACGAGGCGGAAACGGGGCTCCTCTGGATGTGGGCGGGACCCTCGTGATTCCTCTCGAGTGTAGACGGCTAGGTCGGGGAACTTCTTGAATTGCACCAAGGGTGTGAAGGACCCTTTCGAAGTTACAGAGGTGAGGTGTGATCAGCCTCGAGACGCCTCAGCGGAAATGGGCCTCATCTCGCCTGGAGGGGAGAACTTCCGGGATTTTCTCGAGTTGCGGCAGGTCTTGTCGAGTTACGACGGGGACCACAGGGACCCGCTCTGGTGTCCTCAGGAAAGGCCAGTCCCCATGCGAGTTGCTAGGGGACCTCTCGGGATTCCTCTCCCGTCCATGCCGGGGCCTCAGTCCTTGTGTGGAGTCGGGGCCGGTACCTGAGGATTCCTCTCCAGTGTTGCCATGGATCTTGGGGTGCTTCTGAGTCTCCCCAGGGGAGTCAGGCCTCGTCTCGAGTGGGGGCATGCACGTGCGCTTTCCTCCCGAGCTGCAGCAGTAGTGTCACGCTTCCTGTCACGTGGATCAAGGGATCTCTGGCTTTCCCTCAAGGCTGTCCCTCGAGGCTTTCCCACGAGGCTTTCCCACAGGGCTGTGCCACGTGCCACCTTGTGTGAGTCGATCCTCGGCGTTAAAGACGAGCCGGTGAAGGGAAAAGAGGTTCCTCTGGAATGGACTGAGACATCTGGGAAACTCTTGGAATGGTGGCACCACCCTGGAGTTCCTCTCACCGTTCCTGTTGAGAGGGCCTCCTCTTGAGATGTGACGGGAAGGCCGGGAAATCTTTCCCGACGAAGCAGGGAAAGGATCCCTCATCTCGAGCTACGAGGCGGAAACGGGGCTCCTCTGGATGTGGGCGGGACCCTCGTGATTCCTCTCGAGTGGAGACGGCTAGGTCGGGGAATTTCTTGATTTGCACCAAGGGTGTGAAGGAGCCTTTCGAAGTTCCAGAGGTGAGGTGTGATCAGCCTCGAGACGCCTCAGCGGAAATGGGCCTCATCTCGCCTGGAGGGGAGAACCTCCTGGATTTTCTCGAGTTGCGGCAGGTCTTCTCGAGTTACGACGGGGACCTCAGGGACCCGCTCTGGTGGCCTCAGGATAGGCCAGTCCACATGCGAGTTGCTAGGGGACCTCTCGGGATTCCTCTCCCGTCCATGCCGGGGCCTCAGTCCTTGTGTGGAGTCGGGGCCGGAACCTGAGGATTCCTCTCCAGTGTTGCCATGGATCTTGGGGTGCCTCTGAGTCTCCCCAGGGGAGTCAGGCCTCGTCTCGAGTGGGGGCATGCACGTGCGCTTTCCTCCCGAGCTGCAGCAGTAGTGTCACGCTTCCTGTCACGTGGATCAAGGGATCTGTGGCTTTCCCTCGAGGCTGTCCCTCGAGGCTTTCCCACGAGGCTTTCCCACAGGGCTGTGCCACGTGCCACCTTGGTGTGAGTCGATCCTCGGCGTGAAAGACGAGCCGGTGAAGGGAAAATAGGTTCCTCTGGAATGGACTGAGACATGTGGGGGACTCTTGGAATGGTGGCACGACCCTGGAATTCCTCTCGCCGTTCCTGTTGAGAGGGCCTCCTCTTGAGATGCGACGGGAAGGCCGGGAACTCTTTCCCGACGAAGCAGGGAAAGGATCCCTCATCTCGAGCTACGAGGCGGAAACGGGGCTCCTCTGGATGTGGGCGGGACCCTCGTGATTCCTCTCGAGTGGAGACGGCAAGGTCGGGGAACTTCTTGATTTGCACCAAGGGTGTGAAGGAGCCTTTCGAAGTTCCAGAGGTGAGGTGTGATCAGCCTCGAGACGCCTCAGCGGAAATGGGCCTCATCTCGCCTGGAGGGGAGAACCTCCTGGATTTTCTCGAGTTGCGGCAGGTCTTCTCGAGTTACGACGGGGACCTCAGGGACCCGCTCTGGTGGCCTCAGGAAAGGCCAGTCCCCATGCGAGTTGCTAGGGGACCTCTCGGGATTCCTCTCCCGTCCATGCCGGGGCCTCAGTCCTTGTGTGGAGTCGGGCCCGGAACCTTAGGATTCCTCTGCAGTGTTGCCATGGATCTTGGGGTGCTTCTGAGTCTCCCCAGGGGAGTCAGGCCTCGTCTCGAGTGGGGGCATGCACGTGCGCTTTCCTCCCGAGCTGCAGCAGTAGTGTCACGCTTCCTGTCACGTGGATCAAGGGATCTGTGGCTTTCCCTCGAGGCTGTCCCTCGAGGCTTTCCCACGAGGCTTTCCCACAGGGCTGTGCCACGTGCCACCTTGGTGTGAGTCGATCCTCGGCGTGAAAGACGAGCCGGTGAAGGGAAAAGAGGTTCCTCTGGAATGGACTGAGACATCTGGGGGACTCTTGGAATGGTGGCACGACCCTGGAGTTCCTCTCGCCGTTCCTGTTGAGAGGGCCTCCTCTTGAGATGCGACGAGAAGGCCGGGAAATCTTTCCCGACGAAGCAGGGAAAGGATCCCTCATCTCGAGCTACGAGGCGGAAACGGGGCTCCTCTGGATGTGGGCGGGACCCTCGTGATTCCTCTCGAGTGGAGACGGCAAGGTCGGGGAACTTCTTGATTTGCACCAAGGGTGTGAAGGACCCTTTCGAAGTTCCAGAGGTGAGGTGTGATCAGCCTCGAGACGCCTCAGCGGAAATGGGCCTCATCTCGCCTGGAGGGGAGATCCTCCTGGATTTTCTCGAGTTGCGGCAGGTCTTCTCGAGTTATGACGGGGACCTCAGGGACCCGCTCTGGTGGCCTCAGGAAAGGCCAGTCCCCATGCGAGTTGCTAGGGGACCTCTCGGGATTCCTCTCCCGTCCATGCCGGGGCCTCAGTCCTTGTGTGGAGTCGGGCCCGGAACCTGAGGATTCCTCTGCAGTGTTGCCATGGATCTTGGGGTGCTTCTGAGTCTCCCCAGGGGAGTCAGGCCTCGTCTCGAGTGGGGGCATGCACGTGCGCTTTCCTCCCGAGCTGCAGCAGTAGTGTCACGCTTCCTGTCACGTGGATCAAGGGATCTGTGGCTTTCCCTCGAGGCTGTCCCTCGAGGCTTTCCCACGAGGCTTTCCCACAGGGCTGTGCCACGTGCCACCTTGGTGTGAGTCGATCCTCGGCGTGAAAGACGAGCCGGTGAAGGGAAAAGAGGTTCCTCTGAAATGGACTGAGACATCTGGGGGACTCTTGGAATGGTGGCACGACCCTGGAGTTCCTCTCGCTGTTCCTGTTGAGAGGGCCTCCTCTTGAGATGCGACGGGAACGCCGGGAACTCTTTCCCGACGAAGCAGGGAAAGGATCCCTCATCTCGAGCTACGAGGCAGAAACGGGGCTCCTCTGGATGTGGGCGGGACCCTCGTGATTCCTCTCGAGTGTAGACGGCTAGGTCGGGGAACTTCTTGAATTGCACCAAGGGTGTGAAGGACCCTTTCGAAGTTCCAGAGGTGAGGTGTGATCAGCCTCGAGACGCCTCAGCGGAAATGGGCCTCATCTCGCCTGGAGGGGAGAACTTCTGGGATTTTCTCGAGTTGCGGCAGGTCTTGTCGAGTTACGACGGGGACCACAGGGACCCGCTCTGGTGGCCTCAGGAAAGGCCAGTCCCCATGCGAGTTGCTAGGGGACCTCTCGGGATTCCTCTCCCGTCCATGCCGGGGCCTCAGTCCTTGTGAGGAGTCGGGGCCGGAACCTGAGGATTCCTCTCCAGTGTTGCCATGGATCTTGGGGTGCTTCTGAGTCTCCCCAGGGGAGTCAGGCCTCGTCTCGAGTGGGGGCATGCACGTGCGCTTTCCTCCCGAGCTGCAGCAGTAGTGTCACGCTTCCTGTCACGTGGATCAAGGGATCTGTGGCTTTCCCTTGAGCCTGTCCCTGGAGGCTTTCCCACGAGGCTTTCCCACAGGGCTGTGCCACGTGCCACCTTGGTGTGAGTCGATCCTCGGCGTGAAAGACGAGCCGGTGAAGGGAAAAGAGGTTCCTCTGGAATGGACTGAGACATCTGGGGGACTCTTGGAATGGTGGCACGACCCTGGAGTTCCTCTCGCCGTTCCTGTTGAGAGGGCCTCCTCTTGAGATGCGACGGGAACGCCGGGAACTCTTTCCCGACGAAGCAGGGAAAGGATCCCTCATCTCGAGCTACGAGTCGGAAACGGGGCTCCTCTGGATGTGGGCGGGACCCTCGTGATTCCTCTCGAGTGGAGACGGGTATGTCGGGGAACTTCTTGATTTGCACCAAGGGTGTGAAGGACCCTTTCGAAGTTCCAGAGGTGAGGTGTGATCAGCCTCGAGACGCCTCAGCGGAAACGGGCCTCCTCTCGCCTGGAGGGGAGAACCTCCTGGATTTTCTCGAGTTGCGGCAGGTCTTGTCGAGTTACGACGGGGACCTCAGGAACCCGCTCTGGTGTCCTCAGGAAAGGCCAGTCCCCATGCGAGTTGCTAGGGGACCTCTCGGGATTCCTCTCCCGTCCATGCCGGGGCCTCAGTCCTTGTGTGGAGTCGGGGCCGGTACCTGAGGATTCCTCTCCAGTGTTGCCATGGATCTTGGGGTGCTTCTGAGTCTCCCCAGGGGAGTCAGGCCTCGTCTCGAGTGGGGGCATGCACGTGCGCTTTCCTCCCGAGCTGCAGCAGTAGTGTCACGCTTCCTGTCACGTGGATCAAGGGATCTCTGGCTTTCCCTCAAGGCTGTCCCTCGAGGCTTTCCCACGAGGCTTTCCCACAGGGCTGTGCCACGTGCCACCTTGTGTGAGTCGATCCTCGGCGTTAAAGACGAGCCGGTGAAGGGAAAAGAGGTTCCTCTGGAATGGACTGAGACATCTGGGAAACTCTTGGAATGGTGGCACCACCCTGGAGTTCCTCTCACCGTTCCTGTTGAGAGGGCCTCCTCTTGAGATGTGACGGGAAGGCCGGGAAATCTTTCCCGACGAAGCAGGGAAAGGATCCCTCATCTCGAGCTACGAGGCGGAAACGGGGCTCCTCTGGATGTGGGCGGGACCCTCGTGATTCCTCTCGAGTGGAGACGGCTAGGTCGGGGAATTTCTTGATTTGCACCAAGGGTGTGAAGGAGCCTTTCGAAGTTCCAGAGGTGAGGTGTGATCAGCCTCGAGACGCCTCAGCGGAAATGGGCCTCATCTCGCCTGGAGGGGAGAACCTCCTGGATTTTCTCGAGTTGCGGCAGGTCTTCTCGAGTTACGACGGGGACCTCAGGGACCCGCTCTGGTGGCCTCAGGATAGGCCAGTCCACATGCGAGTTGCTAGGGGACCTCTCGGGATTCCTCTCCCGTCCATGCCGGGGCCTCAGTCCTTGTGTGGAGTCGGGGCCGGAACCTGAGGATTCCTCTCCAGTGTTGCCATGGATCTTGGGGTGCCTCTGAGTCTCCCCAGGGGAGTCAGGCCTCGTCTCGAGTGGGGGCATGCACGTGCGCTTTCCTCCCGAGCTGCAGCAGTAGTGTCACGCTTCCTGTCACGTGGATCAAGGGATCTGTGGCTTTCCCTCGAGGCTGTCCCTCGAGGCTTTCCCACGAGGCTTTCCCACAGGGCTGTGCCACATGCCACCTTGGTGTGAGTCGATCCTCGGCGTGAAAGACGAGCCGGTGAAGGGAAAATAGGTTCCTCTGGAATGGACTGAGACATGTGGGGGACTCTTGGAATGGTGGCACGACCCTGGAATTCCTCTCGCCGTTCCTGTTGAGAGGGCCTCCTCTTGAGATGCGACGGGAAGGCCGGGAACTCTTTCCCGACGAAGCAGGGAAAGGATCCCTCATCTCGAGCTACGAGGCGGAAACGGGGCTCCTCTGGATGTGGGCGGGACCCTCGTGATTCCTCTCGAGTGGAGACGGCAAGGTCGGGGAACTTCTTGATTTGCACCAAGGGTGTGAAGGAGCCTTTCGAAGTTCCAGAGGTGAGGTGTGATCAGCCTCGAGACGCCTCAGCGGAAATGGGCCTCATCTCGCCTGGAGGGGAGAACCTCCTGGATTTTCTCGAGTTGCGGCAGGTCTTCTCGAGTTACGACGGGGACCTCAGGGACCCGCTCTGGTGGCCTCAGGAAAGGCCAGTCCCCATGCGAGTTGCTAGGGGACCTCTCGGGATTCCTCTCCCGTCCATGCCGGGGCCTCAGTCCTTGTGTGGAGTCGGGCCCGGAACCTTAGGATTCCTCTGCAGTGTTGCCATGGATCTTGGGGTGCTTCTGAGTCTCCCCAGGGGAGTCAGGCCTCGTCTCGAGTGGGGGCATGCACGTGCGCTTTCCTCCCGAGCTGCAGCAGTAGTGTCACGCTTCCTGTCACGTGGATCAAGGGATCTGTGGCTTTCCCTCGAGGCTGTCCCTCGAGGCTTTCCCACGAGGCTTTCCCACAGGGCTGTGCCACGTGCCACCTTGGTGTGAGTCGATCCTCGGCGTGAAAGACGAGCCGGTGAAGGGAAAAGAGGTTCCTCTGGAATGGACTGAGACATCTGGGGGACTCTTGGAATGGTGGCACGACCCTGGAGTTCCTCTCGCCGTTCCTGTTGAGAGGGCCTCCTCTTGAGATGCGACGAGAAGGCCGGGAAATCTTTCCCGACGAAGCAGGGAAAGGATCCCTCATCTCGAGCTACGAGGCGGAAACGGGGCTCCTCTGGATGTGGGCGGGACCCTCGTGATTCCTCTCGAGTGGAGACGGCAAGGTCGGGGAACTTCTTGATTTGCACCAAGGGTGTGAAGGACCCTTTCGAAGTTCCAGAGGTGAGGTGTGATCAGCCTCGAGACGCCTCAGCGGAAATGGGCCTCATCTCGCCTGGAGGGGAGATCCTCCTGGATTTTCTCGAGTTGCGGCAGGTCTTCTCGAGTTATGACGGGGACCTCAGGGACCCGCTCTGGTGGCCTCAGGAAAGGCCAGTCCCCATGCGAGTTGCTAGGGGACCTCTCGGGATTCCTCTCCCGTCCATGCCGGGGCCTCAGTCCTTGTGTGGAGTCGGGCCCGGAACCTGAGGATTCCTCTGCAGTGTTGCCATGGATCTTGGGGTGCTTCTGAGTCTCCCCAGGGGAGTCAGGCCTCGTCTCGAGTGGGGGCATGCACGTGCGCTTTCCTCCCGAGCTGCAGCAGTAGTGTCACGCTTCCTGTCACGTGGATCAAGGGATCTGTGGCTTTCCCTCGAGGCTGTCCCTCGAGGCTTTCCCACGAGGCTTTCCCACAGGGCTGTGCCACGTGCCACCTTGGTGTGAGTCGATCCTCGGCGTGAAAGACGAGCCGGTGAAGGGAAAAGAGGTTCCTCTGAAATGGACTGAGACATCTGGGGGACTCTTGGAATGGTGGCACGACCCTGGAGTTCCTCTCGCTGTTCCTGTTGAGAGGGCCTCCTCTTGAGATGCGACGGGAACGCCGGGAACTCTTTCCCGACGAAGCAGGGAAAGGATCCCTCATCTCGAGCTACGAGGCAGAAACGGGGCTCCTCTGGATGTGGGCGGGACCCTCGTGATTCCTCTCGAGTGTAGACGGCTAGGTCGGGGAACTTCTTGAATTGCACCAAGGGTGTGAAGGACCCTTTCGAAGTTCCAGAGGTGAGGTGTGATCAGCCTCGAGACGCCTCAGCGGAAATGGGCCTCATCTCGCCTGGAGGGGAGAACTTCTGGGATTTTCTCGAGTTGCGGCAGGTCTTGTCGAGTTACGACGGGGACCACAGGGACCCGCTCTGGTGGCCTCAGGAAAGGCCAGTCCCCATGCGAGTTGCTAGGGGACCTCTCGGGATTCCTCTCCCGTCCATGTCGGGGCCTCAGTCCTTGTGAGGAGTCGGGGCCGGAACCTGAGGATTCCTCTCCAGTGTTGCCATGGATCTTGGGGTGCTTCTGAGTCTCCCCAGGGGAGTCAGGCCTCGTCTCGAGTGGGGGCATGCACGTGCGCTTTCCTCCCGAGCTGCAGCAGTAGTGTCACGCTTCCTGTCACGTGGATCAAGGGATCTGTGGCTTTCCCTTGAGCCTGTCCCTGGAGGCTTTCCCACGAGGCTTTCCCACAGGGCTGTGCCACGTGCCACCTTGGTGTGAGTCGATCCTCGGCGTGAAAGACGAGCCGGTGAAGGGAAAAGAGGTTCCTCTGGAATGGACTGAGACATCTGGGGGACTCTTGGAATGGTGGCACGACCCTGGAGTTCCTCTCGCCGTTCCTGTTGAGAGGGCCTCCTCTTGAGATGCGACGGGAACGCCGGGAACTCTTTCCCGACGAAGCAGGGAAAGGATCCCTCATCTCGAGCTACGAGTCGGAAACGGGGCTCCTCTGGATGTGGGCGGGACCCTCGTGATTCCTCTCGAGTGGAGACGGGTATGTCGGGGAACTTCTTGATTTGCACCAAGGGTGTGAAGGACCCTTTCGAAGTTCCAGAGGTGAGGTGTGATCAGCCTCGAGACGCCTCAGCGGAAACGGGCCTCCTCTCGCCTGGAGGGGAGAACCTCCTGGATTTTCTCGAGTTGCGGCAGGTCTTGTCGAGTTACGACGGGGACCTCAGGAACCCGCTCTGGTGGCCTCAGGAAAGGCCAGTCCCCATGCGAGTTGCTAGGGGACCTCTCGGGATTCCTCTCCCGTCCATGCCGGGGCCTCAGTCCTTGTGTGGAGTCGGGGCCGGAACCTGAGGATTCCTCTCCAGTGTTGCCATGGATCTTGGGGTGCTTCTGAGTCTCCCCAAGGGAGTCAGGCCTCGTCTCGAGTGGGGGCATGCACGTGCGCTTTCCTCCCGAGCTGCAGCAGTAGTGTCACGCTTCCTGTCACGTGGATCAAGGGATCTGTGGCTTTCCCTCGAGGCTGTCCCTGGAGGCTTTCCCACGAGGCTTTCCCACAGGGCTGTGCCACGTGCCACCTTGGTGTGAGTCGATCCTCGGCGTGAAAGACGAGCCGGTGAAGGGAAAAGAGGTTCCTCTGGAATGGACTGAGACATCTGGGGGACTCTTGGAATGGTGGCACGACCCTGGAGTTCCTCTCGAAGTTCCTGTAGAGAGGGCCTCCTCTTGAGATGCGACGGGAAAGCCGGGAACTATTTCCCGATGAAGCAGGGAAAGGATCCCTCATCTCGAGCTACGAGGCGGAAACGGGGCTCCTCTGGATGTGGGCGGGACTCTCGTGATTCCTCTCGAGTGGAGACGGGTATGTCTGGGAACTTCTTGATTTGCACCAAGGGTGTGAAGGACCCTTTCGAAGTTCCAGAGGTGAGGTGTAATCAGCCTCGAGACGCCTCAGCGGAAAAGGGCCTCATCTCGCCTGGAGGGGAGAACCTCCTGGATTTTCTCGAGTTGCGGCAGTTCTTCTCGAGTTACGACGGGGACCTCAGGGACCCGCTCTGGTGGCCTCAGGAAAGGCCAGTCCCCATGCGAGTTGCTAGGGGACCTCTCGGGATTCCTCTCCCGTCCATGCCGGGGCCTCAGTCCTTGTGTGGAGTCGGGGCCGGAACCTGAGGATTCCTCTCCAGTGTTGCCATGGATCTTGGGGTGCTTCTGAGTCTCCCCAGGGGAGTCAGGCCTCGTCTCGAGTGGGGGCATGCACGTGCGCTTTCCTCCCGAGCTGCAGCAGTAGTGTCACGCTTCCTGTCACGTGGATCAAGGGATCTGTGGCTTTCCCTCGAGTCTGTCCCTGGAGGCTTTCCCACGAGGCTTTCCCACAGGGCTGTGCCACGTGCCACCTTGGTGTGAGTCGATCCTCGGCGTGAAAGACGAGCCGGTGAAGGGAAAAGAGGTTCCTCTGGAATGGACTGAGACATCCGGGGGACTCTTGGAATGCTGGCTCGACCCTGGAGTTCCTCTCGCCGTTCCTGTTGAGAGGGCCTCCTCTTGAGATGCGATGGGAACGCCGGTAACTCTTTCCCGACGAAGCAGGGAGAGGATCCCTCATCTCGAGCTACGAGGCGGAAACGAGGCTCCTCTGGATGCGGGCGGGACCCTCGTGATTCCTCTCGAGTGGAGACGGGTATGTCGGGGAACTTCTTGATTTGCACCAAGGGTGTGAAGGACCCTTTCCAAGTTCCAGAGGTGAGGTGTGATCAGCTTCGAGACGCCTCAGCGGAAACTGGCCTCATCTCGCCTGGAGGGGAGAACCTCCTGGATTTTCTCGAGTTGCGGCAGGTCTTCTCGAGTTACGACGGGGACCTCAGGGACCCGCTCTGGTGGCCTCAGGAAAGGCCAGTCCCCATGCGAGTTGCTAGGGGACCTCTCGGGATTCCTCTCCCGTCCATGCCGGGGCCTCAGTCCTTGTGTGGAGTCGGGGCCAGAACCTGAGGATTCCTACCCAGTGTTGCCACGGATCTTGGGGTGCTTCTGAGTCTCCCCAGGGGAGTCAGGCCTCGTCTCGAGTGGGGGCATGCACGTGCGCTTTCCTCCCGAGCTGCAGCAGTAGTGTCACGCTTCCTGTCACGTGGATCAAGGGATCTCTGGCTTTACCTCTAGGCTGTCCCTCGAGGCTTTCCCACGAGGCTTTCCCACAGGGCTGTGCCACGTGCCACCTTGGTGTGAGTCGATCCTCGGCGTTAAAGATGAGCCGGTGAAGGGAAAAGAAGTTCCTCTGGAATGGACTGAGACATCTGGGAGACTCTTGGAATGGTGGCACGACCCTGGAGTTCCTCTCGCCGTTCCTGTTGAGAGGGCCTCCTCTTGAGATGTGACGGGAAGGCCGGGAAATCTTTCCCGACGAAGCAGGGAAAGGATCCCTCATCTCGAGCTACGAGGCGGAAACGGGGCTCCTCTGGATGTGGGCGGGACCCTCGTGATTCCTCTCCAGTGGAGACGGCTAGGTCGGGGAACTTCTTGATTTGCACCAAGGGTGTGAAGGAGCCTTTCGAAGTTCCAGAGGTGAGGTGTGATCAGCCTCGAGACGCCTCAGCGGAAATGGGCCTCATCTCGCCTGGAGGGGAGAACCTCCTGGATTTTCTCGAGTTGCGGCAGGTCTTCTCGAGTTACGACGGGGACCTCAGGGACCCGCTCTGGTGGCCTCAGGAAAGGCCAGTCCCCATGCGAGTTGCTAGGGGACCTCTCGGGATTCCTCTCCCGTCCATGCCGGGGCCTCATTCCTTGTGTGGAGTCGGGGCCGGAACCTGAGGATTCCTCTCCAGTGTTGCCATGGATCTTGGGGTGCTTCTGAGTCTCCCCAGGGGAGTCAGGCCTCGTCTCGAGTGGGGGCATGCACGTGCGCTTTCCTCCCGAGCTGCAGCAGTAGTGTCACGCTTCCTGTCACGTGGATCAAGGGATCTCTGGCTTTCCCTCGAGGCTGTCCCTCGAGGCTTTCCCACGAGGCTTTCCCACAGGGCTGTGCCACGTGCAACCTTGGTGTGAGTCGATCCTCGGCGTGAAAGACGAGCGGTGAAGGGAAAATAGGTTCCTCTGGAATGGACTGAGACATCTGGGGGACTCTTGGAATGGTGGCACGACCCTGGAGTTCCTCTCGCCGTTCCTGTTGAGAGGGCCTCCTCTTGAGATGCGACGGGAACGCCGGGAACTCTATCCCGACGAAGCAGGGAAAGGATCCCTCATCTCGAGCTACTAGGCGGAAACGGGGCTCCTCTGGATGTGGGCGGGACCCTCGTGATTCCTCTCGAGTGGAGACGGCAAGGTCGGGGAACTTCTTGATTTGCACCAAGGGTGTGAAGGACCCTTTCGAAGTTCCAGTTGTGAGGTGTGATCAGCCTCGAGACGCCTCAGCGGAAATGGGCCTCATCTCGCCTGGAGGGGAGAACCTCCTGGATTTTCTCGAGTTGCGGCAGGTCTTCTCGAGTTACGACCGGGACCTCAGGGACCCGCTCTGGTGGCCTCAGGAAAGGCCAGTCCCCATGCGAGTTGCTAGGGGACCTCTCGGGATTCCTCTCCCGTCCATGCCGGGGCCTCAGTCCTTGTGTGGAGTCGGGGCCGGAACCTGAGGATTCCTCTCCAGTCTTGCCATGGATCTTGGGGTGCTTCTGAGTCTCCCCAGGGGAGTCAGGCCTCGTCTCGAGTGGGGGCATGCACGTGCGCTTTCCTCCCGAGCTGCAGCAGTAGTGTCACGCTTCCTGTCACGTGGATCAAGGGATCGGTGGCTTTCCCTCGAGGCTGTCCCTCGAGGCTTTCCCACGAGGCTTTCCCACAGGGCTGTGCCACGTGCCACCTTGGTGTGAGTCGATCCTCGGCGTTAAAGACGAGCCGGTGAAGGGAAAAGAGGTTCCTCTGGAATGGACTGAGACATCTGGGAGACTCTTGGAATGGTGGCACGACCCTGGAGTTCCTCTCGCCGTTCCTGTTGAGAGGGCCTCCACTTGAGATGCGACGGGAAGGCCGGGAAATCTTTCCCGACGAAGCAGGGAAAGGATCCCTCATCTCGACCTACGAGGCGGAAACGGGGCTCCTCTGGATGTGGGCGGGACCCTCGTGATTCCTCTCGAGTGGAGACGGCTAGGTCGGGGAACTTCTTGATTTGCACCAAGGGTGTGAAGGACCCTTTCGAAGTTCCAGAGGTGAGGTGTGATCAGCCTCGAGACGCCTCAGCGGAAATGGGCCTCATCTCGCCTGGAGGGGAGAACCTCCTGGATTTTCTCGAGTTGCGGCAGGTCTTCTCGAGTTAAGACGGGGACCTCAGGGACCTGCTCTGGTGGCCTCAGGAAAGGCCAGTCCCCATTTGAGTTGCTAGGGGACCTCTCGGGATTCCTCTCCCATCCATGCCGGGGCCTCAGTCCTTGTGTGGAGTCGGGGCCGGAACCTGAGGATTCCTCTCCAGTGTTGCCATGGATCTTGGGGTGCTTCTGAGTCTGCCCAGGGGAGTCAGGCCTCGTCTCGAGTGGGGGCATGCACGTGCGCTTTCCTCCCGAGCTGCAGCAGTAGTGTCACGCTTCCTGTCACGTGGATCAAGGGATCTGTGGCTTTCCCTCGAGGCTGTCCCTCGAGGCTTCCCCACGAGGCTTTCCCACAGGGCTGTGCCACGTGCCACCTTGGTGTGAGTCGATCCTCGGCGTGAAAGACGAGCCGGTGAAGGGAAAAGAGCTTCCTCTGGAATCTACTGAGACATCTGGGGGACTCTTGGAATGGTGGCACGACCCTGGAGTTCCTCTCGCCGTTCCTGTTGAGAGGGCCTCCTCTTGAGATGCGACGGGAATCCCGGGAACTCTTTCCCGACGAAGCAGGGAAAGGATCCCTCATCTCGAGCTACGAGGCGGAAACAGGGCTTCTCTGGATGTGGGCGGGACTCTCGTGATTCCTCTCGAGTGGAGACGGCTAGGTCGTGGAACTTCTTGATTTGCACCAAGGGTGTGAAGGACCCTTTCGAAGTTCCAGAGGTGAGGTGTGATCAGCCTCGAGACGCCTCAGCGGAAATGGGCCTCATCTCGCCTGGAGGGGAGAACCTGCTGGATTTTCTCGAGTTGCGGCAGGTCTTCTCGAGTTACGACGGGGACCTCAGGGACCCGCTCTGGTGGCCTCAGGAAAGGCCAGTCCCCATGCGAGTTGCTAGGGGACCTCTCGGGATTCCTCTCCCGTCCATGCCGGGGCCTCAGTCCTTGTGTGGAGTCGGGGCCGGAACCTGAGGATTCCTCTCCAGTGTTGCCATGGATCTTGGGGTGCTTCTGAGTCTCCCCAGGGGAGTCAGGCCTCGTCTCGGGTGGGGGCCTGCACGTGCGCTTTCCTTCCGAGCTGCAGCAGTAGTGTCACGCTTCCTGTCACGTGGATCAAGGGATCTCTGGCTTTACCTCGAGGCTGTCCCTCGAGGCTTTCCCACGAGGCTTTCCCACAGGGCTGTGCCACGTGCCACCTTGGTGTGAGTCGATCCTCAGCGTGAAAGACGAGCCGTTGAAGGGAAAAGAGGTTCCTCTGGAATGGACTGAGACATCTGGGAGACTCTTGGAATGGTGGCACGACCCTGGAGTTCCTCTCGCCGTTCCTGTTGAGAGGGCCTCCTCTTGAGATGCGACGGGAAGGCCGGTAAATCTTTCCCGACGAAGCAGGGAAAGGATCCCTCATCTCGAGCTACGAGGCGGAAACGGGGCTCCTCTGGATGTGGGCGGGACCCTCGTGATTCCTCTCGAGTGGAGACGGCTAGGTCGGGGAACTTCTTGATTTGCACCAAGGGTGTGAAGGAGCCTTTCGAAGTTCCAGAGGTGAGGTGTGATCAGCCTCGAGACGCCTCAGCGGAAATGGGCCTCATCTCGCCTGGAGGGGAGAACCTCCTGGATTTTCTCGAGTTGCGGCAGGTCTTCTCGAGTTACGACGGGGACCTCAGGGACCCGCTCTGGTGGCCTCAGGAAAGGCCAGTCCCCATGCGAGTTGCTAGGGGACCTCTCGGGATTCCTCTCCCGTCCATGCCGGGGCCTCATTCCTTGTGTGGAGTCGGGGCCGGAACCTGAGGATTCCTCTCCAGTGTTGCCATGGATCTTGGGGTGCTTCTGAGTCTCCCCAGGGGAGTCAGGCCTCGTCTCGAGTGGGGGCATGCACGTGCGCTTTCCTCCCGAGCTGCAGCAGTAGTGTCACGCTTCCTGTCACGTGGATCAAGGGATCTCTGGCTTTCCCTCGAGGCTGTCCCTCGAGGCTTTCCCACGAGGCTTTCCCACAGGGCTGTGCCACGTGCAACCTTGGTGTGAGTCGATCCTCGGCGTGAAAGACGAGCCGGTGAAGGGAAAATAGGTTCCTCTGGAATGGACTGAGACATCTGGGGGACTCTTGGAATGGTGGCACGACCCTGGAGTTCCTCTCGCCGTTCCTGTTGAGAGGGCCTCCTCTTGAGATGCGACGGGAACGCCGGGAACTCTTTCCCGACGAAGCAGGGAAAGGATCCCTCATCTCGAGCTACTAGGCGGAAACGGGGCTCCTCTGGATGTGGGCGGGACCCTCGTGATTCCTCTCGAGTGGAGACGGCAAGGTCGGGGAACTTCTTGATTTGCACCAAGGGTGTGAAGGACCCTTTCGAAGTTCCAGTTGTGAGGTGTGATCAGCCTCGAGACGCCTCAGCGGAAATGGGCCTCATCTCGCCTGGAGGGGAGAACCTCCTGGATTTTCTCGAGTTGCGGCAGGTCTTCTCGAGTTACGACCGGGACCTCAGGGACCCGCTCTGGTGGCCTCAGGAAAGGCCAGTCCCCATGCGAGTTGCTAGGGGACCTCTCGGGATTCCTCTCCCGTCCATGCCGGGGCCTCAGTCCTTGTGTGGAGTCGGGGCCGGAACCTGAGGATTCCTCTCCAGTCTTGCCATGGATCTTGGGGTGCTTCTGAGTCTCCCCAGGGGAGTCAGGCCTCGTCTCGAGTGGGGGCATGCACGTGCGCTTTCCTCCCGAGCTGCAGCAGTAGTGTCACGCTTCCTGTCACGTGGATCAAGGGATCGGTGGCTTTCCCTCGAGGCTGTCCCTCGAGGCTTTCCCACGAGGCTTTCCCACAGGGCTGTGCCACGTGCCACCTTGGTGTGAGTCGATCCTCGGCGTTAAAGACGAGCCGGTGAAGGGAAAAGAGGTTCCTCTGGAATGGACTGAGACATCTGGGAGACTCTTGGAATGGTGGCACGACCCTGGAGTTCCTCTCGCCGTTCCTGTTGAGAGGGCCTCCACTTGAGATGCGACGGGAAGGCCGGGAAATCTTTCCCGACGAAGCAGGGAAAGGATCCCTCATCTCGACCTACGAGGCGGAAACGGGGCTCCTCTGGATGTGGGCGGGACCCTCGTGATTCCTCTCGAGTGGAGACGGCTAGGTCGGGGAACTTCTTGATTTGCACCAAGGGTGTGAAGGACCCTTTCGAAGTTCCAGAGGTGAGGTGTGATCAGCCTCGAGACGCCTCAGCGGAAATGGGCCTCATCTCGCCTGGAGGGGAGAACCTCCTGGATTTTCTCGAGTTGCGGCAGGTCTTCTCGAGTTACGACGGGGACCTCAGGGACCCGCTCTGGTGGCCTCAGGAAAGGCCAGTCCCCATGCGAGTTGCTAGGGGACCTCTCGGGATTCCTCTCCCGTCCATGCCGGGGCCTCAGTCCTTGTGTGGAGTCGGGGCCGGAACCTGAGGATTCCTCTCCAGTGTTGCCATGGATCTTGGGTTGCTTCTGAGTCTGCCCAGGGGAGTCAGGCCTCGTCTCGAGTGGGGGCATGCACGTGCGCTTTCCTCCCGAGCTGCAGCAGTAGTGTCACGCTTCCTGTCACGTGGATCAAGGGATCTGTGGCTTTCCCTCGAGGCTGTCCCTCGAGGCTTCCCCACGAGGCTTTCCCACAGGGCTGTGCCACGTGCCACCTTGGTGTGAGTCGATCCTCGGCGTGAAAGACGAGCCGGTGAAGGGAAAAGAGGTTCCTCTGGAATGGACTGAGACATCTGGGGGACTCTTGGAATGGTGGCACGACCCTGGAGTTCCTCTCGCCGTTCCTGTTGAGAGGGCCTCCTCTTGAGATGCGATGGGAAGGCCGGGAACTCTTTCCCGACGAAGCAGGGAAAGGATCCCTCATTTCGAGCTACGAGGCGGAAACGGGGCTTCTCTGGATGTGGGCGGGACTCTCGTGATTCCTCTCGAGTGGAGACGGCTAGTTCGGGGAACTTCTTGATTTGCACCAAGGGTGTGAAGGACCCTTTCGAAGTTCCAGAGGTGAGGTGTGATCAGCCTCGAGACGCCTCAGCGGAAATGGGCCTCATCTCGCCCGGAGGGGAGAACCTCCTGGATTTTCTCGAGTTGCGGCAGGTCTTCTCGAGTTACGACGGGGACCTCAGGGACCCGCTCTGGTGGCCTCAGGAAAGGCCAGTCCCCATGCGAGTTGCTAGGGGACCTCTCGGGATTCCTCTCCCGTCCATGCCGGGGCCTCAGTCCTTGTGTGGAGTCGGGGCCGGAACCTGAGGATTCCTCTCCAGTGTTGCCATGGATCTTGGGGTGCTTCTGAGTCTCCCCAGGGGAGTCAGGCCTCGTCTCGAGTGGGGGCATGCACGTGCGCTTTCCTCCCGAGCTGCAGCAGTAGTGTCACGCTTCCTGTCACGTGGATCAAGGGATCTGTGGCTTTCCCTCGAGGCTGTCCCTCGAGGCTTTCCCACGAGGCTTTCCCACAGGGCTGTGCCACGTGCCACCTTGGTGTGAGTCGATCCTCGGCGTGAAAGACGAGCCGGTGAAGGGAAAAGAGGTTCCTCTGGAATGGACTGAGACATCTGGGAGACTCTTGGAATGGTGGCACGACCCTGGAGTTCCTCTCGCCGTTCCTGTTGAGAGGGCCTCCACTTGAGATGCGACGGGAAGGCCGGGAAATCTTTCCCGACGAAGCAGGGAAAGGATCCCTCATCTCGACCTACGAGGCGGAAACGGGGCTCCTCTGGATGTGGGCGGGACCCTCGTGATTCCTCTCGAGTGGAGACGGCTAGGTCGGGGAACTTCTTGATTTGCACCAAGGGTGTGAAGGACCCTTTCGAAGTTCCAGAGGTGAGGTGTGATCAGCCTCGAGACGCCTCAGCGGAAATGGGCCTCATCTCGCCTGGAGGGGAGAACCTCCTGGATTTTCTCGAGTTGCGGCAGGTCTTCTCGAGTTAAGACGGGGACCTCAGGGACCTGCTCTGGTGGCCTCAGGAAAGGCCAGTCCCCATTTGAGTTGCTAGGGGACCTCTCGGGATTCCTCTCCCATCCATGCCGGGGCCTCAGTCCTTGTGTGGAGTCGGGGCCGGAACCTGAGGATTCCTCTCCAGTGTTGCCATGGATCTTGGGTTGCTTCTGAGTCTGCCCAGGGGAGTCAGGCCTCGTCTCGAGTGGGGGCATGCACGTGCGCTTTCCTCCCGAGCTGCAGCAGTAGTGTCACGCTTCCTGTCACGTGGATCAAGGGATCTGTGGCTTTCCCTCGAGGCTGTCCCTCGAGGCTTCCCCACGAGGCTTTCCCACAGGGCTGTGCCACGTGCCACCTTGGTGTGAGTCGATCCTCGGCGTGAAAGACGAGCCGGTGAAGGGAAAAGAGCTTCCTCTGGAATCTACTGAGACATCTGGGGGACTCTTGGAATGGTGGCACGACCCTGGAGTTCCTCTCGCCGTTCCTGTTGAGAGGGCCTCCTCTTGAGATGCGACGGGAATCCCGGGAACTCTTTCCCGACGAAGCAGGGAAAGGATCCCTCATCTCGAGCTACGAGGCGGAAACAGGGCTTCTCTGGATGTGGGCGGGACTCTCGTGATTCCTCTCGAGTGGAGACGGCTAGGTCGTGGAACTTCTTGATTTGCACCAAGGGTGTGAAGGACCCTTTCGAAGTTCCAGAGGTGAGGTGTGATCAGCCTCGAGACGCCTCAGCGGAAATGGGCCTCATCTCGCCTGGAGGGGAGAACCTGCTGGATTTTCTCGAGTTGCGGCAGGTCTTCTCGAGTTACGACGGGGACCTCAGGGACCCGCTCTGGTGGCCTCAGGAAAGGCCAGTCCCCATGCGAGTTGCTAGGGGACCTCTCGGGATTCCTCTCCCGTCCATGCCGGGGCCTCAGTCCTTGTGTGGAGTCGGGGCCGGAACCTGAGGATTCCTCTCCAGTGTTGCCATGGATCTTGGGGTGCTTCTGAGTCTCCCCAGGGGAGTCAGGCCTCGTCTCGGGTGGGGGCCTGCACGTGCGCTTTCCTTCCGAGCTGCAGCAGTAGTGTCACGCTTCCTGTCACGTGGATCAAGGGATCTCTGGCTTTACCTCGAGGCTGTCCCTCGAGGCTTTCCCACGAGGCTTTCCCACAGGGCTGTGCCACGTGCCACCTTGGTGTGAGTCGATCCTCAGCGTGAAAGACGAGCCGTTGAAGGGAAAAGAGGTTCCTCTGGAATGGACTGAGACATCTGGGAGACTCTTGGAATGGTGGCACGACCCTGGAGTTCCTCTCGCCGTTCCTGTTGAGAGGGCCTCCTCTTGAGATGCGACGGGAAGGCCGGTAAATCTTTCCCGACGAAGCAGGGAAAGGATCCCTCATCTCGAGCTACGAGGCGGAAACGGGGCTCCTCTGGATGTGGGCGGGACCCTCGTGATTCCTCTCGAGTGGAGACGGCTAGGTCGGGGAACTTCTTGATTTGCACCAAGGGTGTGAAGGAGCCTTTCGAAGTTCCAGAGGTGAGGTGTGATCAGCCTCGAGACGCCTCAGCGGAAATGGGCCTCATCTCGCCTGGAGGGGAGAACCTCCTGGATTTTCTCGAGTTGCGGCAGGTCTTCTCGAGTTACGACGGGGACCTCAGGGACCCGCTCTGGTGGCCTCAGGAAAGGCCAGTCCCCATGCGAGTTGCTAGGGGACCTCTCGGGATTCCTCTCCCGTCCATGCCGGGGCCTCATTCCTTGTGTGGAGTCGGGGCCGGAACCTGAGGATTCCTCTCCAGTGTTGCCATGGATCTTGGGGTGCTTCTGAGTCTCCCCAGGGGAGTCAGGCCTCGTCTCGAGTGGGGGCATGCACGTGCGCTTTCCTCCCGAGCTGCAGCAGTAGTGTCACGCTTCCTGTCACGTGGATCAAGGGATCTCTGGCTTTCCCTCGAGGCTGTCCCTCGAGGCTTTCCCACGAGGCTTTCCCACAGGGCTGTGCCACGTGCAACCTTGGTGTGAGTCGATCCTCGGCGTGAAAGACGAGCCGGTGAAGGGAAAATAGGTTCCTCTGGAATGGACTGAGACATCTGGGGGACTCTTGGAATGGTGGCACGACCCTGGAGTTCCTCTCGCCGTTCCTGTTGAGAGGGCCTCCTCTTGAGATGCGACGGGAACGCCGGGAACTCTTTCCCGACGAAGCAGGGAAAGGATCCCTCATCTCGAGCTACTAGGCGGAAACGGGGCTCCTCTGGATGTGGGCGGGACCCTCGTGATTCCTCTCGAGTGGAGACGGCAAGGTCGGGGAACTTCTTGATTTGCACCAAGGGTGTGAAGGACCCTTTCGAAGTTCCAGTTGTGAGGTGTGATCAGCCTCGAGACGCCTCAGCGGAAATGGGCCTCATCTCGCCTGGAGGGGAGAACCTCCTGGATTTTCTCGAGTTGCGGCAGGTCTTCTCGAGTTACGACCGGGACCTCAGGGACCCGCTCTGGTGGCCTCAGGAAAGGCCAGTCCCCATGCGAGTTGCTAGGGGACCTCTCGGGATTCCTCTCCCGTCCATGCCGGGGCCTCAGTCCTTGTGTGGAGTCGGGGCCGGAACCTGAGGATTCCTCTCCAGTGTTGCCATGGATCTTGGGTTGCTTCTGAGTCTGCCCAGGGGAGTCAGGCCTCGTCTCGAGTGGGGGCATGCACGTGCGCTTTCCTCCCGAGCTGCAGCAGTAGTGTCACGCTTCCTGTCACGTGGATCAAGGGATCTGTGGCTTTCCCTCGAGGCTGTCCCTCGAGGCTTCCCCACGAGGCTTTCCCACAGGGCTGTGCCACGTGCCACCTTGGTGTGAGTCGATCCTCGGCGTGAAAGACGAGCCGGTGAAGGGAAAAGAGCTTCCTCTGGAATCTACTGAGACATCTGGGGGACTCTTGGAATGGTGGCACGACCCTGGAGTTCCTCTCGCCGTTCCTGTTGAGAGGGCCTCCTCTTGAGATGCGACGGGAATCCCGGGAACTCTTTCCCGACGAAGCAGGGAAAGGATCCCTCATCTCGAGCTACGAGGCGGAAACAGGGCTTCTCTGGATGTGGGCGGGACTCTCGTGATTCCTCTCGAGTGGAGACGGCTAGGTCGTGGAACTTCTTGATTTGCACCAAGGGTGTGAAGGACCCTTTCGAAGTTCCAGAGGTGAGGTGTGATCAGCCTCGAGACGCCTCAGCGGAAATGGGCCTCATCTCGCCTGGAGGGGAGAACCTGCTGGATTTTCTCGAGTTGCGGCAGGTCTTCTCGAGTTACGACGGGGACCTCAGGGACCCGCTCTGGTGGCCTCAGGAAAGGCCAGTCCCCATGCGAGTTGCTAGGGGACCTCTCGGGATTCCTCTCCCGTCCATGCCGGGGCCTCAGTCCTTGTGTGGAGTCGGGGCCGGAACCTGAGGATTCCTCTCCAGTGTTGCCATGGATCTTGGGGTGCTTCTGAGTCTCCCCAGGGGAGTCAGGCCTCGTCTCGGGTGGGGGCCTGCACGTGCGCTTTCCTTCCGAGCTGCAGCAGTAGTGTCACGCTTCCTGTCACGTGGATCAAGGGATCTCTGGCTTTACCTCGAGGCTGTTCCTCGAGGCTTTCCCAAGAGGCTTTCCCACAGGGCTGTGCCACGTGCCACCTTGGTGTGAGTCGATCCTCGGCGTGAAAGACGAGCCGGTGAAGGGAAAAGAGGTTCCTCTGGAATGGACTGAGACACCTGGGAGACTCTTGGAATGGTGGCACGACCCTGGAGTTCCTCTCGCCGTTCCTGTTGAGAGGGCCTCCACTTGAGATGCGACGGGAAGGCCGGGAAATCTTTCCCGACGAAGCAGGGAAAGGATCCCTCATCTCGAGCTACGAGGCGGAAACGGGGCTCCTCTGGATGTGGGCGGGACCCTCGTGATTCCTCTCGAGTGGAGACGGCTAGGTCGGGGAACTTCTTGATTTGCACCAAGGGTGTGAAGGAGCCTTTCGAAGTTCCAGAGGTGAGGTGTGATCAGCCTGGAGACGCCTCAGCGGAAATGGGCCTCATTTCGCCTGGAGGGGAGAACCTCCTGGATTTTCTCGAGTTGCGGCAGGTCTTCTCGAGTTACGACGGGGACCTCAGGGACCCGCTCTGGTGGCCTCAGGAAAGGCCATTCCCCATGTGAGTTGCTAGGGACCTCTCGGGATTCCTCTCCCATCCATGCCGGGGCCTCAGTCCTTGTGTGGAGTCGGGGCCGGAACCTGAGGATTCCTCTCCAGTCTTGCCATGGATCTTGGGGTGCTTCTGAGTCTCCCCAGGGGAGTCAGGCCTCGTCGCGAGTGGGGGCATGCACGTGCGCTTTCCTCCCGAGGTGCAGCAGTAGTGTCACGCTTCCTGTCACGTGGATCAAGGGATCTGTGGCTTTCCCTCGAGGCTGTCCCTCGAGGCTTTCCCATGAGGCTTTCCCACAGGGCTGTGCCACGTGCCACCTTGGTGTGAGTCGATCCTCGGCGTGAAAGACGAGCCGGTGAAGGGAAAAGAGGTTCCTCTGGAATGGACTGAGACATCTGGGGGACTCTTGGAATGGTGGCACGACCCTGGAGTTCCTCTCGCCGTTCCTGTTGAGAGGGCCTCCTCTTGAGATGCGACGGGAACGCCGGGAACTCTTTCCCGACGAAGCAGGGAAAGGATCCCTCATCTCGAGATACGAGGCGGAAACGGGGCTCCTCTGGATGTGGGCGGGACCCTCGTGATTCCTCTCGAGTGGAGACGGGTATGTCGGGGAACTTCTTGATTTGCACCAAGGGTGTGAAGGACCCTTTCGAAGTTCCAGAGGTGAGGTGTGATCAGCCTCGAGACGCCTCAGCGGAAATGGGCCTCATCTCGCCTGGAGGGGAGAACCTCCTGGATTTTCTCGAGTTGCGGCAGGTCTTCTCGAGTTACGACGGGGACCTCAGGGACCCGCTCTGGTGGCCTCTGGAAAGGCCAGTCCCCATGCGAGTTGCTAGGGGACCTCTCGGGATTCCTCTCCCGTCCATGCCGGGGCCTCAGTCCTTGTGTGGAGTCGGGGCCAGAACCTGAGGATTCCTCTCCAGTGTTGCCATGGATCTTGGGGTGCTTCTGAGTCTCCCCAGGGGAGTCAGGCCTCGTCTCGAGTGGGGGCATGCACGTGCGCTTTCCTCCCGAGCTGCAGCAGTAGTGTCACGCTTCCTGTCACGTGGATCAAGGGATCTCTGGCTTTACCTCGAGGCTGTCCCTCGAGGCTTTCCCACGAGGCTTTCCCACAGGGCTGTGCCACGTGCAACCTTGGTGTGAGTCGATCCTCGGCGTGAAAGACGAGCCGGTGAAGGGAAAATAGGTTCCTCTGGAATGGACTGAGACATCTGGGGGACTCTTGGAATGGTGGCACGACCCTGGAGTTCCTCTCGCCGTTCCTGTTGAGAGGGCCTCCTCTTGAGATGCGACGGGAACGCCGGGAACTCTTTCCCGACGAAGCAGGGAAAGGATCCCTCATCTCGAGCTACGAGGCGGAAACGGGGCTCCTCTGGATGTGGACGGGACCCTCGTGATTCCTCTCGAGTGGAGACGGCAAGGTCGGGGAACTTCTTGATTTGCACCAAGGGTGTGAAGGACCCTTTCGAAGTTCCAGTGGTGAGGTGTGATCAGCCTCGAGACGCCTCAGCGGAAATGGGCCTCATCTCGCCTGGAGGGGAGAACCTCCTGGATTTTCTCGAGTTGCGGCAGGTCTTCTCGAGTTACGACGGGGACCTCAGGGACCCGCTCTGGTGGCCTCAGGAAAGGCCAGTCCCCATGCGAGTTGCTAGGGGACCTCTCGGGATTCCTCTCCCGTCCATGCCGGGGCTTCAGTCCTTGTGTGGAGTCGGGGCCGGAACCTGAGGATTCCTCTCCAGTGTTGCCATGGATCTTGGGGTGCTTCTGAGTCTCCCCAGGGGAGTCAGGCCTCGTCTCGAGTGGGGGCATGCACGTGCGCTTTCCTCCCGAGGTGCAGCAGTAGTGTCACGCTTCCTGTCACGTGGATCAAGGGATCTGTGGCTTTCCCTCGAGGCTGTCCCTCGAGGCTTTCCCACGAGGCTTTCCCACAGGGCTGTGCCACGTGCCACCTTGGTGTGAGTCGATCCTCGGCGTGAAAGACGAGCCGGTGAAGGGAAAAGAGGTTCCTCTGGAATGGACTGAGACATCTGGGGGACTCTTGGAATGGTGGAACGACCCTGGAGTTCCTCTCGCCGTTCCTGTTGAGAGGGCCTCCTCTTGCGATGCGACGGGAAGGCCGGGAAATCTTTCCCGACGAAGCAGGGAAAGGATCCCTCATCTCGAGCTACGAGGCGGAAACGGGGCTCCTCTGGATGTGGGCGGGACCCTCGTGATTCCTCTCGAGTGGAGACGGCTAGGTCGGGGAACTTCTTGATTTGCACCAAGGGTGTGAAGGACCCTTTCGAAGTTCCAGAGGTGAGGTGTGATCAGCCTCGAGACGCCTCAGCGGAAATGGGCCTCATCTCGCCTGGAGGGGAGAACCTCCTGGATTTTCTCGAGTTGCGGCAGGTCTTCTCGAGTTACGACCGGGACCTCAGGGACCCGCTCTGGTGGCCTCAGGAAAGGCCAGTCCCCATGCGAGTTGCTAGGGGACCTCTCGGGATTCCTCTCCCGTCCATGCCGGGGCCTCAGTCCTTGTGTGGAGTCGGGGCCGGAACCTGAGGATTCCTCTCCAGTGTTGCCATGGATCTTGGGTTGCTTCTGAGTCTCCCCAGGGGAGTCAGGCCTCGTCTCGAGTGGGGGCATGCACGTGCGCTTTCCTCCCGAGCTGCTGCAGTAGTGTCACGCTTCCTGTCACGTGGATCAAGGGATCTGTGGCTTTCCCTCGAGGCTGTCCCTCGAGGCTTTCCCACGAGGCTTTCCCACAGGGCTGTGCCACGTGCCACCTTGGTGTGAGTCGATCCTCGGCGTGAAAGACGAGCCGGTGAAGGGAAAAGAGGTTCCTCTGGAATGGACTGAGACATCTGGGGGACTCTTGGAATGGTGGCACGACCCTGGAGTTCCTCTCGCCGTTCCTGTTGAGAGGGCCTCCTCTTGAGATGCGATGGGAAGGCCGGGAACTCTTTCCCGACGAAGCAGGGAAAGGATCCCTCATTTCGAGCTACGAGGCGGAAACAGGGCTTCTCTGGATGTGGGCGGGACTCTCGTGATTCCTCTCGAGTGGAGACGGCTAGGTCGGGGAACTTCTTGATTTGCACCAAGGGTGTGAAGGACCCTTTCGAAGTTCCAGAGGTGAGGTGTGATCAGCCTCGAGACGCCTCAGCGGAAATGGGCCTCATCTCGCCTGGAGGGGAGAACCTCCTGGATTTTCTCGAGTTGCGGCAGGTCTTCTCGAGTTACGACGGGGACCTCAGGGACCCGCTCTGGTGGCCTCAGGAAAGGCCAGTCCCCATGCGAGTTGCTAGGGGACCTCTCGGGATTCCTCTCCCGTCCATGCCGGGGCCTCAGTCCTTGTGTGGAGTCGGGGCCGGAACCTGAGGATTCCTCTCCAGTGTTGCCATGGATCTTGGGGTGCTTCTGAGTCTCCCCAGGGGAGTCAGGCCTCGTCTCGGGTGGGGGCATGCACGTGCGCTTTCCTTCCGAGCTGCAGCAGTAGTGTCACGCTTCCTGTCACGTGGATCAAGGGATCTCTGGCTTTACCTCGAGGCTGTCCCTCGAGGCTTTCCCACGAGGCTTTCCCACAGGGCTGTGCCACGTGCCACCTTGGTGTGAGTCGATCCTCGGCGTGAAAGACGAGCCGTTGAAGGGAAAAGAGGTTCCTCTGGAATGGACTGAGACATCTGGGAGACTCTTGGAATGGTGGCACGACCCTGGAGTTCCTCTCGCCGTTCCTGTTGAGAGGGCCTCCTCTTGAGATGCGACGGGAAGGCCGGTAAATCTTTCCCGACGAAGCAGGGAAAGGATCCCTCATCTCGAGCTACGAGGCGGAAACGGGGCTCCTCTGGATGTGGGCGGGACCCTCGTGATTCCTCTCGAGTGGAGACGGCTAGGTCGGGGAACTTCTTGATTTGCACCAAGGGTGTGAAGGACCCTTTCGAAGTTCCAGAGGTGAGGTGTGATCAGCCTCGAGACGCCTCAGCGGAAATGGGCCTCATCTCGCCTGGAGGGGAGAACCTCCTGGATTTTCTCGAGTTGCGGCAGGTCTTCTCGAGTTACGACCGGGACCTCAGGGACCCGCTCTGGTGGCCTCAGGAAAGGCCAGTCCCCATGCGAGTTGCTAGGGGACCTCTCGGGATTCCTCTCCCGTCCATGCCGGGGCCTCAGTCCTTGTGTTGAGTCGGGGCCGGAACCTGAGGATTCCTCTCCAGTGTTGCCATGGATCTTGGGGTGCTTCTGAGTCTACCCAGGGGAGTCAGGCCTCGTCTCGAGTGGGGGCATGCACGTGCGCTTTCCTCCCGAGCTGCAGCAGTAGTGTCACGCTTCCTGTCACGTGGATCAAGGGATCTCTGGCTTTCCCTCGAGGCTGTCCCTCGAGGCTTTCCCACGAGGCTTTCCCACAGGGCTGTGCCACGTGCCACCTTGGTGTGAGTCGATCCTCAGCGTGAAAGACGAGCCGGTGAAGGGAAAAGAGGTTCCTCTGGAATGGACTGAGACACCTGGGAGACTCTTGGAATGGTGGCACGACCCTGGAGTTCCTCTCGCCGTTCCTGTTGAGAGGGCCTCCTCTTGAGATGCGACGGGAAGGCCGGGAAATCTTTCCCGACGAAGCAGGGAAAGGATCCCTCATCTCGAGCTACGAGGCGGAAACGGGGCTCCTCTGGATGTGGGCGGGACCCTCGTGATTCCTCTCGAGTGGAGACGGCTAGGTCGGGGAACTTCTTGATTTGCACCAAGGGTGTGAAGGAGCCTTTCGAAGTTCCAGAGGTGAGGTGTGATCAGCCTCGAGACACCCCAGCGGAAATGGGCCTCATCTCGCCTGGAGGGGAGAACCTCCTGGATTTTCTCGAGTTGCGGCAGGTCTTCTCGAGTTACGACGGGGACCTCAGGGACCCGCTCTGGTGGCCTCAGGAAAGGCCATTCCCCATGTGAGTTGCTAGGGACCTCTCGGGATTCCTCTCCCATCCATGCCGGGGCCTCAGTCCTTGTGTGGAGTCGGGGCCGGAACCTGAGGATTCCTCTCCAGTGTTGCCATGGATCTTGGGGTGCTTCTGAGTCTCCCCAGGGGAGTCAGGCCTCGTCGCGAGTGGGGGCATGCACGTGCGCTTTCCTCCCGAGGTGCAGCAGTAGTGTCACGCTTCCTGTCACGTGGATCAAGGGATCTGTGGCTTTCCCTCGAGGCTGTCCCTCGAGGCTTTCCCACGAGGCTTTCCCACAGGGCTGTGCCACGTGCCACCTTGGTGTGAGTCGATCCTTGGCGTGAAAGACGAGCCGGTGAAGGGAAAAGAGGTTCCTCTGGAATGGACTGAGACATCTGGGGGACTCTTGGAATGGTGGCACGACCCTGGAGTTCCTCTCGCCGTTCCTGTTGAGAGGGCCTCCTCTTGAGATGCGACGGGAACGCCGGGAACTCTTTCCCGACGAAGCAGGGAAAGGATCCCTCATCTCGAGCTACGAGGCGGAAACGGGGCTCCTCTGGATGTGGACGGGACCCTCGTGATTCCTCTCGAGTGGAGACGGCTAGGTCGGGGAACTTCTTGATTTGCACCAAGGGTGTGAAGGAGCCTTTCGAAGTTCCAGAGGTGAGGTGTGATCAGCCTCGAGACGCCTCAGCGGAAATGGGCCTCATCTCGCCTGGAGGGGAGAACCTCCTGGATTTTCTCGAGTTGCGGCAGGTCTTCTCGAGTTACGACGGGGACCTCAGGGACCCGCTCTGGTGGCCTCAGGAAAGGCCAGTCCCCATGCGAGTTGCTAGGGGACCTCTCGGGATTCCTCTCCCGTCCATGCCGGGGCCTCAGTCCTTGTGTGGAGTCGGGGCCGGAACCTGAGGATTCCTCTCCAGTGTTGCCATGGATCTTGGGTTGCTTCTGAGTCTCCCCAGGGGAGTCAGGCCTCGTCTCGAGTGGGGGCATGCACGTGCGCTTTCCTCCCGAGCTGCTGCAGTAGTGTCACGCTTCCTGTCACGTGGATCAAGGGATCTGTGGCTTTCCCTCGAGGCTGTCCCTCGAGGCTTTCCCACGAGGCTTTCCCACAGGGCTGTGCCACGTGCCACCTTGGTGTGAGTCGATCCTCGGCGTGAAAGACGAGCCGGTGAAGGGAAAAGAGGTTCCTCTGGAATGGACTGAGACATCTGGGGGACTCTTGGAATGGTGGCACGACCCTGGAGTTCCTCTCGCCGTTCCTGTTGAGAGGGCCTCCTCTTGAGATGCGATGGGAAGGCCGGGAACTCTTTCCCGACGAAGCAGGGAAAGGATCCCTCATTTCGAGCTACGAGGCGGAAACAGGGCTTCTCTGGATGTGGGCGGGACTCTCGTGATTCCTCTCGAGTGGAGACGGCTAGGTCGGGGAACTTCTTGATTTGCACCAAGGGTGTGAAGGACCCTTTCGAAGTTCCAGAGGTGAGGTGTGATCAGCCTCGAGACGCCTCAGCGGAAATGGGCCTCATCTCGCCTGGAGGGGAGAACCTCCTGGATTTTCTCGAGTTGCGGCAGGTCTTCTAGAGTTACGACGGGGACCTCAGGGACCCGCTCTGGTGGCCTCAGGAAAGGCCAGTCCCCATGCGAGTTGCTAGGGGACCTCTCGGGATTCCTCTCCCGTCCATGCCGGGGCCTCAGTCCTTGTGTGGAGTCGGGGCCGGAACCTGAGGATTCCTCTCCAGTGTTGCCATGGATCTTGGGGTGCTTCTGAGTCTCCCCAGGGGAGTCAGGCCTCGTCTCGGGTGGGGGCATGCACGTGCGCTTTCCTTCCGAGCTGCAGCAGTAGTGTCACGCTTCCTGTCACGTGGATCAAGGGATCTCTGGCTTTACCTCGAGGCTGTCCCTCGAGGCTTTCCCACGAGGCTTTCCCACAGGGCTGTGCCACGTGCCACCTTGGTGTGAGTCGATCCTCGGCGTGAAAGACGAGCCGTTGAAGGGAAAAGAGGTTCCTCTGGAATGGACTGAGACATCTGGGAGACTCTTGGAATGGTGGCACGACCCTGGAGTTCCTCTCGCCGTTCCTGTTGAGAGGGCCTCCTCTTGAGATTCGACGGGAAGGCCGGTAAATCTTTCCCGACGAAGCAGGGAAAGGATCCCTCATCTCGAGCTACGAGGCGGAAACGGGGCTCCTCTGGATGTGGGCGGGACCCTCGTGATTCCTCTCGAGTGGAGACGGCTAGGTCGGGGAACTTCTTGATTTGCACCAAGGGTGTGAAGGACCCTTTCGAAGTTCCAGAGGTGAGGTGTGATCAGCCTCGAGACGCCTCAGCGGAAATGGGCCTCATCTCGCCTGGAGGGGAGAACCTCCTGGATTTTCTCGAGTTGCGGCAGGTCTTCTCGAGTTACGACCGGGACCTCAGGGACCCGCTCTGGTGGCCTCAGGAAAGGCCAGTCCCCATGCGAGTTGCTAGGGGACCTCTCGGGATTCCTCTCCCGTCCATGCCGGGGCCTCAGTCCTTGTGTGGAGTCGGGGCCGGAACCTGAGGATTCCTCTCCAGTGTTGCCATGGATCTTGGGGTGCTTCTGAGTCTCCCCAGGGGAGTCAGGCCTCGTCGCGAGTGGGGGCATGCACGTGCGCTTTCCTCCCGAGGTGCAGCAGTAGTGTCACGCTTCCTGTCACGTGGATCAAGGGATCTGTGGCTTTCCCTCGAGGCTGTCCCTCGAGGCTTTCCCACGAGGCTTTCCCACAGGGCTGTGCCACGTGCCACCTTGGTGTGAGTCGATCCTTGGCGTGAAAGACGAGCCGGTGAAGGGAAAAGAGGTTCCTCTGGAATGGACTGAGACATCTGGGGGACTCTTGGAATGGTGGCACGACCCTGGAGTTCCTCTCGCCGTTCCTGTTGAGAGGGCCTCCTCTTGAGATGCGACGGGAACGCCGGGAACTCTTTCCCGACGAAGCAGGGAAAGGATCCCTCATCTCGAGCTACGAGGCGGAAACGGGGCTCCTCTGGATGTGGACGGGACCCTCGTGATTCCTCTCGAGTGGAGACGGCTAGGTCGGGGAACTTCTTGATTTGCACCAAGGGTGTGAAGGAGCCTTTCGAAGTTCCAGAGGTGAGGTGTGATCAGCCTCGAGACGCCTCAGCGGAAATGGGCCTCATCTCGCCTGGAGGGGAGAACCTCCTGGATTTTCTCGAGTTGCGGCAGGTCTTCTCGAGTTACGACGGGGACCTCAGGGACCCGCTCTGGTGGCCTCAGGAAAGGCCAGTCCCCATGTGAGTTGCTAGGGACCTCTCGGGATTCCTCTCCCATCCATGCCGGGGCCTCAGTCCTTGTGTGGAGTCGGGGCCGGAACCTGAGGATTCCTCTCCAGTGTTGCCATGGATCTTGGGGTGCTTCTGAGTCTCCCCAGGGGAGTCAGGCCTCGTCGCGAGTGGGGGCATGCACGTGCGCTTTCCTCCCGAGGTGCAGCAGTAGTGTCACGCTTCCTGTCACGTGGATCAAGGGATCTGTGGCTTTCCCTCGAGGCTGTCCCTCGAGGCTTTCCCACGAGGCTTTCCCACAGGGCTGTGCCACGTGCCACCTTGGTGTGAGTCGATCCTCGGCGTGAAAGACGAGCCGGTGAAGGGAAAAGAGGTTCCTCTGGAATGGACTGAGACATCTGGGGGACTCTTGGAATGGTGGCACGACCCTGGAGTTCCTCTCGCCGTTCCTGTTGAGAGGGCCTCCTCTTGAGATGCGACGGGAAGGCCGGGAACTCTTTCCCGACGAAGCAGGGAAAGGATCCCTCATCTCGAGCTACGAGGCGGAAACGGGGCTCCTCTGGATGTGGGCGGGACCCTCGTGATTCCTCTCGAGTGGAGACGGGTATGTCGGGGAACTTCTTGATTTGCACCAAGGGTGTGAAGTAGCCTTTCGAAGTTCCAGAGGTGAGGTGTGATCAGCCTCGAGACGCCTCAGCGGAAATGGACCTCATCTCGCCTGGACGGGATAACCTCCTGGATTTTCTCGAGTTGCGGCAGGTCTTCTCAAGTTACGACGGGGACCTCAGGGACCCGCTCTGGTGGCCTCAGGAAACGCCAGTCCCCATGCGAGTTGCTAGGGAACCTCTCGGGATTCCTCTCCCGTCAATGCCGGGGCCTCAGTCCTTGTGTGGAGTCGGAGCCGGAACCTGAGGATTCCTCTGCAGTGTTGCCATGGATCTTGGGGTGCTTCTGAGTCTCCCCAGGGGAGTCAGGCCTCGTCTCGAGTGGGGGCATGCACGTGCGCTTTCCTCCCGATCTGCCGCAGTAGTGTCACGCTTCCTGTCACGTGGATCAAGGGATCTGTGGCTTTCCCTCGAGGCTGTCCCTGGAGGCTTTCCCACGAGGCTTTCCCACAGGGCTGTGCCACGTGCCACCTTGGTGTGAGTCGATCCTCGGCGTGAAAGACGAGCCGGTGAAGGGAAAAGAGGTTCCTCTGGAATGGACTGAGACATCCGGGGGACGCTTGGAATGCTGGCTCGACCCTGGAGTTCCTCTCGCCTTTCCTGTTGAGAGGGCCTCCTCTTGAGATGCGACGGGAACGCCGGGAACTCTTTCCCGACGAAGCAGGGAAAGGATCCCTCATCTCGAGCTACGAGGCGGAAACGGGGCTCCTCTGGATGTGGGCGGGACCCTCGTGATTCCTCTCGAGTGGAGACGGGTATGTCGGGGAACTTCTTGATTTGCACCAAGGGTGTGAAGGACCCTTTCGAAGTTCCAGAGGTGAGGTGTGATCAGCCTCGAGACGCCTCAGCGGAAACGGGCCTCATCTCGCCTGGAGGGGAGAACCTCCTGGATTTTCTCGAGTTGCGGCAGGTCTTCTCGAGTTACGACGGGGACCTCAGGGACCCGCTCTGGTGGCCTCAGGAAAGGCCAGTCCCCATGCGAGTTGCTAGGGGACCTCTCGGGATTCCTCTCCCGTCCATGCCGGGGCCTCAGTCCTTGTGTGGAGTCGGGGCCGGAACCTGAGGATTCCTCTGCAGTGTTGCCATGGATCTTGGGGTGCTTCTGAGTCTCCCCAGGGGAGTCAGGCCTCGTCTGGAGTGGGGGCATGCACGTGCGACTTCCTCCCGGGCTGCAGCAGTAGTGTCACGCTTCCTTTCGCGTGGATCAAGGGACCTGTGGCTTTCCCTCGAGGCTGTCCATCGAGGCTTTCCCACGAGGCTTTCACACAGGGCTGTGCCACGTGCCACATTGGTGTGAGTCGATCCTCGGCGTGAAAGACGAGCCGGTGAAGGGAAAAGAGGTTCCTCTGGAATGGACTGAGACATCTGGGGGACTCTTGGAATGCTGGCTCGACCCTGGAGTTCCTCTCGCCGTTCCTGTTGAGAGGGCCTCCTCTTGAGATGCGACGGGAAGGCCGGGAAATCTTTCCCGACGAAGCAGGGAAAGGATCCCTCATCTCGAGCTACGAGGCGGAAACGGGGCTCCTCTGGATGTGGGCGGGACCCTCGTGATTCCTCTCGAGTGGAGACGGCTAGGTCGGGGAACTTCTTGATTTGCACCAAGGGTGTGAAGGAGCCTTTCGAAGTTCCAGAGGTGAGGTGTGATCAGCCTCGAGACGCCTCAGCGGAAATGGGCCTCATCTCGCCTGGAGGGGAGGACCTCCTGGATTTTCTCGAGTTGCGGCAGGTCTTCTCGAGTTACGACGGGGACCTCAGGGACCCGCTCTGGTGGCCTCAGGAAAGGCCAGTCCCCATGTGAGTTGCTAGGGGATCTCTCGGGATTCCTCTCCCATCCATGCCGGGGCCTCAGTCCTTGTGTGGAGTCGGGGCCGGAACCTGAGGATTCCTCTCCAGTGTTGCCATGGATCTTGGGGTGCTTCTGAGTCTCCCCAGGGGAGTCAGGCCTCGTCGCGAGTGGGGGCATGCACGTGCGCTTTCCTCCCGAGGTGCAGCAGTAGTGTCACGCTTCCTGTCATGTGGATCAAGGGATCTGTGGCTTTCCCTCGAGGCTGTCCCTTGAGGCTTTCCCACGAGGCTTTCCCACAGGGCTGTGCCACGTGCCACCTTGGTGTGAGTCGATCCTCGGCGTGAAAGACGAGCCGGTGAAGGGAAAAGAGGTTCCTCTGGAATGGACTGAGACATCTGGGGGACTCTTGGAATGGTGGCACGACCCTGGAGTTCCTCTCGCCGTTCCTGTTGAGAGGGCCTCCTCTTGAGATGCGACGGGAACGCCGGGAAATCTTTCCCAACGAAGCAGGGAAAGGATCCCTCATCTCGAGCTACGAGGCGGAAACGGGGCTCCTCTGGATGTGGGCGGAACCCTCGTGATTCCTCTCGAGTGGAGACGGGTATGTCGGGGAACTTCTTGATTTGCACCAAGGGTGTGAAGGACCCTTTCGAAGTTCCAGAGGTGAGGTGTGATCAGCCTCGAGACGCCTCAGCGGAAACGGGCCTCATCTCGCCTGGAGGGGAGAACCTCCTGGATTTTCTCGAGTTGCGGCAGGTCTTCTCGAGTTACGACGGGGACCTCAGGGACCCGCTCTGGTGGCCTCAGGAAAGGCCAGTCCCCATGCGAGTTGCTAGGGGACCTCTCGGGATTCCTCTCCCGTCCATGCCGGGGCCTCAGTCCTTGTGTGGAGTCGGGGCCGGAACCTGAGGATCCCTCTGCAGTGTTGCCATGGATCTTGGGGTGCTTCTGAGTCTCCCCAGGGGAGTCAGGCCTCGTCTGGAGTGGGGGCATGCACGTGCGACTTCCTCCCGGGCTGCAGCAGTAGTGTCACGCTTCCTGTCGCGTGGATCAAGGGACCTGTGGCTTTCCCTCGAGGCTGTCCCTCGAGGCTTTCCCACGAGGCTTTCCCACAGGGCTGTGCCACGTGCCACCTTGGTGTGAGTCGATCCTAGGCGTGAAAGACGAGCCGGTGAAGGGAAAAGAGGTTCCTCTGGAATGGACTGAGACATCTGGGGGACTCTTGGAATGCTGGCTCGACCCTGGAGTTCCTCTCGCCGTTCCTGTTGAGAGGGCCTCCTCTTGAGATGCGACGGGATCTCCGGGAACTCTTTCCCGACGAAGCAGGGAAAGGATCCCTCATCTCGAGCTACGAGGCGGAAACAGGGCTTCTCTGGATGTGGGCGGGACTCTCGTGATTCCTCTCGAGTGGAGACGGCTAGGTCGGGGAACTTCTTGATTTGCACCAAGGGTGTGAAGGACCCTTTCGAAGTTCCAGAGGTGAGGTGTGATCAGCCTCGAGACGCCTCAGCGGAAATGGGCCTCATCTCGCCTGGAGGGGAGAACCTCCTGGATTTTCTCGAGTTGCGGCAGGTCTTCTCGAGTTACGACGGGGACCTCAGGGACCCGCTCTGGTGGCCTCAGGAAAGGCCAGTTCCCATGCGAGTTGCTAGGGGACCTCTCGGGATTCCTCTCCCGTCCATGCCGGGGCCTCAGTCCTTGTGTGGAGTCGGGGCCGGAACCTGAGGATTCCTCTCCAGTGTTGCCATGGATCTTGGGGTGCTTCTGAGTCTCCCCAGGGGAGTCAGGCCTCGTCTCGAGTTGGGGCATGCACGTGCGCTTTCCTCCCGAGCTGCAGCAGTAGTGTCACGCTTCCTGTCACGTGGATCAAGGGATCGGTGGCTTTCCCTCGAGGCTGTCCCTCGAGGCTTTCCCACGAGGCTTTCCCACAGGGCTGTGCCACGTGCCACCTTGGTGTGAGTCGATCCTCGGCGTGAAAGACGAGCCGGTGAAGGGAAAAGAGGTTCCTCTGGAATGGACTGAGACATCCGGGGGACGCTTGGAATGCTGGCTCGACCCTGGAGTTCCTCTCGCCGTTCCTGTTGAGAGGGCCTCCTCATGAGATGCGACGGGAACGCCGGGAACTCTTTCCCGAAGAAGCAGGGAAAGGATCCCTCATCTCGAGCTACGAGGCGGAAACGGGGCTCCTCTGGATGTGGGCGGGACCCTCGTGATTCCTCTCGAGTGGAGACGGGTATGTCGGGGAACTTCTTGATTTGCACCAAGGGTGTGAAGGACCCTTTCGAAGTTCCAGAGGTGAGGTGTGATCAGCCTCGAGACGCCTCAGCGGAAACGGGCCTCATCTCGCCTGGAGGGGAGAACCTCCTGGATTTTCTCGAGTTGCGGCAGGCTTCTCGAGTTACGACGGGGACCTCAGGGACCCGCTCTGGTGGCCTCAGGAAAGGCCAGTCCCCATGCGAGTTGCTAGGGGACCTCTCGGGATTCCTCTCCCGTCCATGCTGGGGCCTCAGTCCTTGTGTGGAGTCGGGGCCGGAACCTGAGGATTCCTCTGCAGTGTTGCCATGGATCTTGGGGTGCTTCTGAGTCTCCCCAGGGGAGTCAGGCCTCGTCTGGAGTGGGGGCATGCACGTGCGACTTCCTCCCGGGCTGCAGCAGTAGTGTCACGCTTCCTGTCGCGTGGATCAAGGGACCTGTGGCTTTCCCTCGAGGCTGTCCCTCGAGGCTTTCCCACGAGTCTTTCCCACAGGGCTGTGCCACGTGCCACCTTGGTGTGAGTCGATCCTCGGCGTGAAAGACGAGCCGGTGAAGGGAAAAGAGGTTCCTCTGGAATGGACTGAGACATCTGGGGGACTCTTGGAATGCTGGCTCGACCCTGGAGTTCCTCTCGCCGTTCCTGTTGAGAGGGCCTCCTCTTGAGATGCGACGGGAACTCCGGGAACTCTTTCCCGACGAAGCAGGGAAAGGATCCCTCATCTCGAGCTACGAGACGGAAACGGGGCTCCTCTGGATGTGGGCGGGACCCTCGTGATTCCTCTCGAGTGGAGACGGGCATGTCGGGGAACTTCTTGATTTGCACCAAGGGTGTGAAGGACCCTTTCGAAGTTCCAGAGGTGAGGTGTGATCAGCCTCGAGACGCCTCAGCGGAAATGGGCCTCATCTCGCCTGGAGGGGAGAACCTCCTGGATTTTCTCGAGTTGCGGCAGGTCTTCTCGAGTTACGACCGGGACCTCAGGGACCCGCTCTGGTGGCCTCAGGAAAGGCCAGTCCCCATGCGAGTTGCTAGGGGACCTCTCGGGATTCCTCTCCCGTCCATGCCGGGGCCTCAGTCCTTGTGTGGAGTCGGGGCCGGAACCTGAGGATTCCTCTGCAGTGTTGCCATGGATCTTGGGGTGCTTCTGAGTCTCCCCAGGGGAGTCAGGCCTCGTCTCGAGTTGGGGCATGCACGTGCGCTTTCCTCCCGAGCTGCAGCAGTAGTGTCACGCTTCCTGTCACGTGGATCAAGGGATCTGTGGCTTTCCCTCGAGGCTGTCCCTCGAGGCTTTCCCACGAGGCTTTCCCACAGGGCTGTGCCACGTGCCACCTTGGTGTGATTCGATCCTCGGCGTGAAAGACGAGCCGGTGAAGGGAAAAGAGGTTCCTCTGAAATGGACTGAGACATCTGGGGGACTCTTGGAATGGTGGCACGACCCTGGAGTTCCTCTCGCCGTTCCTGTTGAGAGGGCCTCCTCTTGAGATGCGACGGGAACGCCGGGAACTCTTTCCCGACGAAGCAGGGAAAGGATCCCACATCTCGAGCTACGAGGCGGAAACGGGGCTCCTCTGGATGTGGGCGGGACCCTCGTGAATCCTCTCGAGTGTAGACGGCTAGGTCGGGGAACTTCTTGAATTGCACCAAGGGTGTGAAGGACCCTTTCGAAGATCCAGAGGTGAGGTGTGATCAGCCTCGAGACGCCTCAGCGGAAATGGGCCTCATCTCGCCTTTAGGGGAGAACTTCCGGGATTTTCTCGAGTTGCGGCAGGTCTTGTCGAGTTACGACGGGGACCACAGGGACCCGCTCTGGTGGCCTCAGGAAAGGCCAGTCCCCATGCGAGTTGCTAGGGGACCTCTCGGGATTCCTCTCCCGTCCATGCCGGGGCCTCAGTCCTTGTGAGGAGTCGGGGCCGGAACCTGAGGATTCCTCTCCAGTGTTGCCATGGATCTTGGGGTGCCTCTGAGTCTCCCCAGGGGAGTCAGGCCTCGTCTCGAGTGGGGGCATGCACGTGCGCTTTCCTCCCGAGCTGCAGCAGTAGTGTCACGCTTCCTGTCACGTGGATCAAGGGATCTCTGGCTTTACCTCGAGGCTGTCCCTCGAGGCTTTCCCACGAGGCTTTCCCACAGGGCTGTGCCACGTGCCACCTTGGTGTGAGTCGATCCTCGGCGTGAAAGACGAGCCGGTGAAGGGAAAAGAGGTTCCTCTGGAATGGACTGAGACATCTGGGGGACTCTTGGAATGCTGGCTCGACCCTGGAGTTCCTCTCGCCGTTCCTGTTGAGAGGGCCTCCTCTTGAGATGCGACGGGAACTCCGGGAACTCTTTCCCGACGAAGCAGGGAAAGGATCCCTCATCTCGAGCTACGAGACGGAAACGGGGCTCCTCTGGATGTGGGCGGGACCCTCGTGATTCCTCTCGAGTGGAGACGGGTATGTCGGGGAACTTCTTGATTTGCACCAAGGGTGTGAAGGAGCCTTTCGAAGTTCCAGAGTTGAGGTGTGATCAGCCTCGAGACGCCTCAGCGGAAATGGGCCTCATCTCGCCTGGAGGGGAGAACCTCCTGGATTTTCTCGAGTTGCGGCAGGTCTTCTCGAGTTACGACGGGGACCTCAGGGACCCGCTCTGGTGGCCTCAGGAAAGGCCAGTCCCCATGCGAGTTGCTAGGGGACCTCTCGGGATTCCTCTCCCGTCCATGCCGGGGCCTCAGTCCTTGTGTGGAGTCGGGGCCGGAACCTGAGGATTCATCTCCAGTGTTGCCATGGATCTTGGGGTGCTTCTGAGTCTCTCCAGGGGAGTCAGGCCTCGTCTCGAGTGGGGGCATGCACGTGCGCTTTCCTCCCGAGCTGCAGCAGTAGTGTCACGCTTCCTGTCACGTGGATCAAGGGATCTGTGGCTTTCCCTCGAGGCTGTCCCTCGAGGCTTTCCCACGAGGCTTTCCCACAGGGCTGTGCCACGTGCCACCTTGGTGTGAGTCGATCCTCGGCGTGAAAGACGAGCCGGTGAAGGGAAAAGAGGTTCCTCTGGAATGGACTGCGACATCTGAGGGACTCTTGGAATGGTGGCACGACCCTGGAGTTCCTCTCGCCATTCCTATTGAGAGGGCCTCCTCTTGAGATGCGACGGGAACGCTGGGAACTCTTTCCCGACGAAGCAGGGAAAGGATCCCTCATCTCGAGCTACGAGGCGGAAACGGGGCTCCTCTGGATGTGGGCGGGACCCTCGTGATTCCTCTCGAGTGGACACGGCTAGGTCGGGGAACTTCTTGATTTGCACCAAGGGTGTGAAGGACCCTTTCAAAGTTCCAGAGGTGAGGTGTGATCAGCCTCGAGACGCCTCAGCGGAAATGGGCCTCATCTCGCCTGGAGGGGAGAACCTCCTGGATTTTCTCGAGTTGCGGCAGGTCTTCTCGAGTTACGACGGGGACCACAGGGACCCGCTCTGGTGGCCTCAGGAAAGGCCAGTCCCCATGCGAGTTGCTAGGGGACCTCTCGGGATTCCTCTCCCGTCCATGCCGGGGCCTCAGTCCTTGTGTGGAGTCTGGGCCGGAACCTGAGGATTCCTCTCCAGTGTTGCCATGGATCTTGGGGTGCTTCTGAGTCTCCCCAGGGGAGTCAGGCCTCGTCTGGAGTGGGGGCATGCAGGTGCGCTTTCCTCCCGAGCTGCAGCAGTAGTTTCACGCTTCCTGTCACGTGGATCAAGGGATCTGTGGCTTTCCCTCGAGGCTTTCCCACAGGGCTGTGCCACGTGCCACCTTGGTGTGAGTCGATCCTCGGCGTGAAAGACGAGCCGGTGAAGGGAAAAGAGGTTCCTCTGGAATGGACTGAGACATCTGGGGGACTCTTGGAATGGTGGCACGACCCTGGAGTTCCTCTCGCCGTTCCTGTAGAGAGGGCCTCCTCTTGAGATGCGACGGGAACGCCGGGATCTCTTTCCCGACGAAGCAGGGAAAGGATCCCTCATCTCGAGCTACGAGGCGGAAACGGGGCTCCTTTGGATGTGGGCGGGACCCTCGTGATTCCTCTCGAGTGGAGACCGGTATGTCGGGGAACTTCTTGATTTGCACCAAGGGTGTGAAGGACCCTTTCGAAGTTCCAGAGGTGAGGTGTGATCAGCCTCGAGACGCCTCAGCGGAAATGGGCCTCATCTCGCCTGGAGGGGAGAACCTCCTGGATTTTCTCGAGTTGCGGCAGGTCTTCTCGAGTTACGACGGGGACCTCAGGGACCCGCTCTGGTGGCCTCAGGAAAGGCCAGTCCCCATGCGAGTTGCTAGGGGACCTCTCGGGATTCCTCTCCCGTCCATGCCGGGGCCTCAGTCCTTGTGTGGAGTCGGGGCCGGAACCTGAGGATTCCTCTCCAGTGTTGCCATGGATCTTGGGGTGCTTCTGAGTCTCCCCAGGGGAGTCAGGCCTCGTCTCGAGTGGGGGCATGCACGTGCACTTTCCTCCCGAGCTGCAGCAGTAGTGTCACGCTTCCTGTCACGTGCATCAAGGGATTTGTGGCTTTCCCTCGAGGCTGTCCCTCGAGGCTTTCCCACGAGGCTTTCCCACAGGGCTGTGCCACGTGCCACCTTGGTGTGAGTCGATCCTCGGCGTGAAAGACGAGCCGGTGAAGGGAAAAGAGGTTCCTCTGGAATGGACTGAGACATCTAGGGGACTCTTGGAATGGTTGCACGACCCTGGAATTCCTCTCGCCGTTCCTGTTGAGAGGGCCTCCTCTTGAGATGCGACGGGAACGCCGGGATCTCTTTCCCGACGAAGCAGGGAAAGGATCCCTCATCTCGAGCTACGAGGCGGAAACGGGGCTCCTTTGGATGTGGGCGGGACCCTCGTGATTCCTCTCGAGTGGAGACCAGTATGTCGGGGAACTTCTTGATTTGCACCAAGGGTGTGAAGGACCCTTTCGAAGTTCCAGAGGTGAGGTGTGATCAGCCTCGAGACGCCTCAGCGGAAATGGGCCTCATCTCGCCTGGAGGGGAGAACCTCCTGGATTTTCTCGAGTTGCGGCAGGTCTTCTCGAGTTACGACGGGGACCTCAGGGACCCGCTCTGGTGGCCTCAGGAAAGGCCAGTCCCCATGCGAGTTGCTAGGGGACCTCTCGGGATTCCTCTCCCGTCCATGCCGGTGCCTCAGTCGTTGTGTGGAGTCGGGGCCGGAACCTGAGGATTCCTCTCCAGTGTTGCCATGGATCTTGGGGTGCTTCTGAGTCTCTCCAGGGGAGTCAGGCCTCGTCTCGAGTGGGGGCATGCACGTGCGCTTTCCTCCCGAGCTGCAGCAGTAGTGTCACGCTTCCTGTCACGTGGATCAAGGGATCTGTGGCTTTCCCTCGATGCTGTCCCTCGAGGCTTTCCCACGAGGCTTTCCCACAGGGCTGTGCCACGTGCCACCTTGGTGTGAGTCGATCCTCGGCGTGAAAGACGAGCCGGTGAAGGGAAAAGAGGTTCCTCTGGAATGGACTGCGACATCTGAGGGACTCTTGGAATGGTGGCACGACCCTGGAGTTCCTCTCGCCATTCCTATTGAGAGGGCCTCCTCTTGAGATGCGACGGGAACGCCGGGAACTCTTTCCCGACGAAGCAGGGAAAGGATCCCTCATCTCGAGCTACGAGGCGGAAACGGGGCTCCTCTGGATGTGGGCGGGACCCTCGTGATTCCTCTCGAGTGGACACGGCTAGGTCGGGGAACTTCTTGATTTGCACCAAGGGTGTGAAGTAGCCTTTCGAAGTTCCAGAGGTGAGGTGTGATCAGCCTCGAGACGCCTCAGCGGAAATGGGCCTCATCTCGCCTGGAGGGGAGAACCTCCTGGATTTTCTCGAGTTGCGGCAGGTCTTCTCGAGTTACGACGGGGATCACAGGGACCCGCTCTGGTGGCCTCAGGAAAGGCCAGTCCCCATGCGAGTTGCTAGGGGACCTCTCGGGATTCCTCTCCCGTCCATGCCGGGGCCTCAGTCCTTGTGTGGAGTCGGGGCCGGAACCTGAGGATTCCTCTCCAGTGTTGCCATGGATCTTGGGGTGCTTCTGAGTCTCCCCAGGGGAGTCAGGCCTCGTCTGGAGTGGGGGCATGCACGTGCGCTTTCCTCCCGAGCTGCAGCAGTAGTTTCACGCTTCCTGTCACGTGGATCAAGGGATCTGTGGCTTTCCCTCGAGGCTTTCCCACAGGGCTGTGCCACGTGCCACCTTGGTGTGAGTCGATCCTCGGCGTGAAAGACGAGCCGGTGAAGGGAAAAGAGGTTCCTCTGGAATGGACTGAGACATCTAGGAGACTCTTGGAATGGTGGCACGACCCTGGAGTTCCTCTCGCCGTTCCTGTAGAGAGGGCCTCCTCTTGAGATGCGACGGGAACGCCGGGATCTCTTTCCCGACGAAGCAGGGAAAGGATCCCTCATCTCGAGCTACGAGGCTGAAACGGGGCTCCTTTGGATGTGGGCGGGACCCTCGTGATTCCTCTCGAGTGGAGACGGGTATGTCGGGGAACTTCTTGATTTGCACCAAGGGTGTGAAGGACCCTTTCGAAGTTCCAGAGGTGAGGTGTGATCAGCCTCGAGACGCCTCAGCGGAAATGTGCCTCATCTCGCCTGGAGGGGAGAACCTCCTGGATTTTCTCGAGTTGCGGCAGGTCTTCTCGAGTTACGACGGGGACCTCAGGGACCCGCTCTGGTGGCCTCAGGAAAGGCCAGTCCCCATGCGAGTTGCTAGGGGACCTCTCGGGATTCCTCTCCCGTCCATGCGGGGGCCTCAGTCCTTGTGTGGAGTCGGGGCCGGAACCTGAGGATTCCTCTCCAGTGTTGCCATGGATCTTGGGGTGCTTCTGAGTCTCCCCAGGGCAGTCAGGCCTCGTCTCGAGTGGGGGCATGCACGTGCACTTTCCTCCCGAGCTGCAGCAGTAGTGTCACGCTTCCTGTCACGTGGATCAAGGGATTTGTGGCTTTCCCTCGAGGCTGTCCCTCGAGGCTTTCCCACGAGGCTTTCCCACAGGGCTGTGCCACGTGCCACCTTGGTGTGAGTCGATCCTCGGCGTGAAAGACGAGCCGGTGAAGGGAAAAGAGGTTCCTCTGGAATGGACTGAGACATCTAGGGGACTCTTGGAATGGTGGCACGACCCTGGAGTTCCTCTCGCCGTTCCTGTTGAGAGGGCCTCCTCTTGAGATGCGACAGGAACGCCGGGATCTCTTTCCCGACGAAGCAGGGAAAGGATCCCTCATCTCGAGCTACGAGGCGGAAACGGGGCTCCTTTGGATGTGGGCGGGGCCCTCGTGATTCCTCTCGAGTGGAGACCAGTATGTCGGGGAACTTCTTGATTTGCACCAAGGGTGTGAAGGACCCTTTCGAAGTTCCAGAGGTGAGGTGTGATCAGCCTCGAGACGCCTCAGCGGAAATGGGCCTCATCTCGCCTGGAGGGGAGAACCTCCTGGATTTTCTCGAGTTGCGGCAGGTCTTCTCGAGTTACGACGGGGACCTCAGGGACCCGCTCTGGTGGCTTCAGGAAAGGCCAGTCCCCATGCGAGTTGCTAGGGGACCTCTCGGGATTCCTCTCCCGTCCATGCCGGGGCCTCAGTCGTTGTGTGGAGTCGGGGCCGGAACCTGAGGATTCCTCTCCAGTGTTGCCATGGATCTTGGGGTGCTTCTGAGTCTCCCCAGGGGAGTCAGGCCTCGTCTCGAGTGGGGGCATGCACGTGCGCTTTCCTCCCGAGATGCAGCAGTAGTGTCACGCTTCCTGTCACGTGGATCAAGGGATTTGTGGCTTTCTCTCGAGGCTGTCCCTCGAGGCTTTCCCACGAGGCTTTCCCACAGGGCTGTGCCACGTGCCACCTTGGTGTGAGTCGATCCTCGGCGTGAAAGACGAGCCGGTGAAGGGAAAAGAGGTTCCTCTGGAATGGACTGAGACATCTGGGGGACTCTTGGAATGGTGGCACGACCCTGGAGTTCCTCTCGCCATTCCTATTGAGAGGGCCTCCCCTTGAGATGCGACGGGAACGCCGGGAACTCTTTCCCGACGAAGCAGGGAAAGGATCCCTCATCTCGAGCTACGAGGCGGAAACGGGGCTCCTCTGGATGTGGGCGGGACCCTCGTGATTCCTCTCGAGTGGACACGGCTAGGTCGGGGAACTTCTTGAATTGCACCAAGGGTGTGAAGGACCCTTTCGAAGTTCCAGAGGTGAGGTGTGATCAGCCTCGAGACGCCTCAGCGGAAATGTGCCTCATCTCGCCTGGAGGGGAGAACCTCCTGGATTTTCTCGAGTTGCGGCAGGTCTTCTCGAGTTACGACGGGGACCTCAGGGACCCGCTCTGGTGGCCTCAGGAAAGGCCAGTCCCCATGCGAGTTGCTAGGGGACCTCTCGGGATTCCTCTCCCGTCCATGCCGGGGCCTCAGTCCTTGTGTGGAGTCGGGGCCGGAACCTGAGGATTCCTCTCCAGTGTTGCCATGGATCTTGGGGTGCTTCTGAGTCTCCCCAGGGGAGTCAGGCCTCGTCTCGAGTGGGGGCATGCACGTGCACTTTCCTCCCGAGCTGCAGCAGTAGTGTCACGCTTCCTGTCACGTGGATCAAGGGATTTGTGGCTTTCCCTCGAGGCTGTCCCTCGAGGCTTTCCCACGAGGCTTTCCCACAGGGCTGTGCCACGTGCCACCTTGGTGTGAGTCGATCCTCGGCGTGAAAGACGAGCCGGTGAAGGGAAAAGAGGTTCCTCTGGAATGGACTGAGACATCTAGGGGACTCTTGGAATGGTGGCACGACCCTGGAGTTCCTCTCGCCGTTCCTGTTGAGAGGGCCTCCTCTTGAGATGCGACGGGAACGCCGGGATCTCTTTCCCGACGAAGCAGGGAAAGGATCCTTCATCTCGTGCTATGAGGCGGAAACGGGGCTCCTTTGGATGTGGGCGGGACCCTCGTGATTCCTCTCGAGTGGAGACCAGTATGTCGGGGAACTTCTTGATTTGCACCAAGGGTGTGAAGGACCCTTTCGAAGTTCCAGAGGTGAGGTGTGATCAGCCTCGAGACGCCTCAGCGAAAATGTGCCTCATCTCGCCTGGAGGGGAGAACCTCCTGGATTTTCTCGAGTTGCGGCAGGTCTTCTCGAGTTACGACGGGGACTTCAGGGACCCGCTCTGGTGGCCTCAGGAAAGGCCAGTCCCCATGCGAGTTGCTAGGGGACCTCTCGGGATTCCTCTCCCGTCCATGCCGGGGCCTCAGTCCTTGTGTGGAGTCGGGGCCGGAAACTGAGGATTCCTCTCCAGTGTTGCCATGGATCTTGGGGTGCTTCTGAGTCTCCCCAGGGGAGTCAGGCCTCGTCTCGAGTGGGGGCATGCACGTGCACTTTCCTCCCGAGCTGCAGCAGTAGTGTCACGCTTCCTGTCACGTGGATCAAGGGATTTGTGGCTTTCCCTCGAGGCTGTCCTTCGAGGCTTTCCCACGAGGCTTTCCCACAGGGCTGTGCCACGTGCCACCTTGGTGTGAGTCGATCCTCGGCGTGAAAGACGAGCCGGTGAAGGGAAAAGAGGTTCCTCTGGAATGGACTGAGACATCTAGGGGACTCTTGGAATGGTGGCACGACCCTGGAGTTCCTCTCGCCGTTCCTGTTGAGAGGGCCTCCTCTTGAGATGCGACGGGAACGCCGGGATCTCTTTCCCGACGAAGCAGGGAAAGGATCCCTCATCTCGAGCTACGAGGCGGAAACGGGGCTCCTTTGGATGTGGGCGGGACCTTCGTGATTCCTCTCGAGTGGAGACCAGTATGTCGGGGAACTTCTTGATTTGCACCAAGGGAGTGAAGGACCCTTTCGAAGTTCCAGAGGTGAGGTGTGATCAGCCTCGAGACGCCTCAGCGGAAATGGGCCTCATCTCGCCTGGAGGGGAGAACCTCCTGGATTTTCTCGAGTTGCGGCAGGTCTTCTCGAGTTACGACGGGGACCTCAGGGACCCGCTCTGGTGGCCTCAGGAAAGGCCAGTCCCCATGCGAGTTGCTAGGGGACCTCTCGGGATTCCTCTCCCGTCCATGCCGGGGCCTCAGTCGTTGTGTGGAGTCGGGGCCGGAACCTGAGGATTCCTCTCCAGTGTTGCCATGGATCTTGGGGTGCTTCTGAGTCTCCCCAGGGGAGTCAGGCCTCGTCTCGAGTGGGGGCATGCACGTGCGCTTTCCTCCCGAGATGCAGCAGTAGTGTCACGCTTCCTGTCACGTGGATCAAGGGATTTGTGGCTTTCCCTCGAGGCTGTCCCTCGAGGCTTTCCCACGAGGCTTTCCCACAGGGCTGTTCCACGTGCCACCTTGGTGTGAGTCGATCCTTGGCGTGAAAGACGAGCCGGTGAAGGGAAAAGAGGTTCCTCTGGAATGGACTGAGACATCTAGGGGACTCTTGGAATGGTGGCACGACCCTGGAGTTCCTCTCGCCGTTCCTGTTGAGAGGGCCTCCTCTTGAGATGCGACGGGAACGCCGGGATCTCTTTCCCGACGAAGCAGGGAAAGGATCCCTCATCTCGAGCTACGAGGCGGATACGGGGCTCCTTTGGATGTGGGCGGGACCCTCGTGATTCCTCTCGAGTGGAGACGGGTATGTCGGGGAACTTCTTGATTTGCACCAAGGGTGTGAAGGACCCTTTCGAAGTTCCAGAGGTGAGGTGTGATCAGCCTCGAGACGCCTCAGCGGAAATGGGCCTCATCTCGCCTGGAGGGGAGAACCTCCTGGATTTTCTCGAGTTGCGGCAGGTCTTCTCGAGTTACGACGGGGACCTCAGGGACCCGCTCTGGTGGCCTCAGGAAAGGCCAGTCCCCATGCGAGTTGCTAGGGGACCTCTCGGGATTCCTCTCCCGTCCATGCCGGGGCCTCAGTCCTTGTGTGGAGTCGGGGCCGGAACCTGAGGATTCCTCTCCAGTGTTGCCATGGATCTTGGGGTGCTTCTGAGTCTCCCCAGGGGAGTCAGGCCTCGTCTCGAGTGGGGGCATGCACGTGCGCTTTCCTCCCGAGATGCAGCAGTAGTGTCACGCTTCCTGTCACGTGGATCAAGGGATTTGTGGCTTTCCCTCGAGGCTGTCCCTCGAGGCTTTCCCACGAGGCTTTCCCACAGGGCTGTGCCACGTGCCACCTTGGTGTGAGTCGATCCTCGGCGTGAAAGACGAGCCGGTGAAGGGAAAAGAGGTTCCTCTGGAATGGACTGAGACATATGGGGGACTCTTGGAATGGTGGCACGACCCTGGAGTTCCTCTCGCCATTCCTATTGAGAGGGCCTCCTCTTGAGATGCGACGGGAATGCCGGGAACTCTTTCCCGACGAAGCAGGGAAAGGATCCCTCATCTCGAGCTACGAGGCGGAAACGGGGCTCCTCTGGATGTGTGCGGGACCCTCGTGATTCCTCTCGAGTGGACACGGCTAGGTCGGGGAACTTCTTGAATTGCACCAAGGGTGTGAAGGACCCTTTCGAAGTTCCAGAGGTGAGGTGTGATCAGCCTCGAGACGCCTCAGCGGAAATGTGCCTCATCTCGCCTGGAGGGGAGAACCTCCTGGATTTTCTCGAGTTGCGGCAGGTCTTCTCGAGTTACGACGGGGACCTCAGGGACCCGCTCTGGTGGCCTCAGGAAAGGCCAGTCCCCATGCGAGTTGCTAGGGGACCTCTCGGGATTCCTCTCCCGTCCATGCCGGGGCCTCAGTCCTTGTGTGGAGTCGGGGCCGGAACCTGAGGATTCCTCTCCAGTGTTGCCATGGATCTTGGGGTGCTTCTGAGTCTCCCCAGGGGAGTCAGGCCTCGTCTCGAGTGGGGGCATGCACGTGCACTTTCCTCCCGAGCTGCAGCAGTAGTGTCACGCTTCCTGTCACGTGGATCAAGGGATTTGTGGCTTTCCCTCGAGGCTGTCCCTCGAGGCTTTCCCACGAGGCTTTCCCACAGGGCTGTGCCACGTGCCACCTTGGTGTGAGTCGATCCTCGGCGTGAAAGACGAGCCGGTGAAGGGAAAAGAGGTTCCTCTGGAATGGACTGAGACATCTAGGGGACTCTTGGAATGGTGGCACGACCCTGGAGTTCCTCTCGCCGTTCCTGTTGAGAGGGCCTCCTCTTGAGATGCGACGGGAACGCCGGGATCTCTTTCCCGACGAAGCAGGGAAAGGATCCCTCATCTCGTGCTACGAGGCGGAAACGGGGCTCCTTTGGATGTGGGCGGGACCCTCGTGATTCCTCTCGAGTGGAGACCAGTATGTCGGGGAACTTCTTGATTTGCAACAAGGGTGTGAAGGACCCTTTCGAAGTTCCAGAGGTGAGGTGTGATCAGCCTCGAGACGCCTCAGCGGAAATGGGCCTCATCTCGCCTGGAGGGGAGAACCTCCTGGATTTTCTCGAGTTGCGGCAGGTCTTCTCGAGTTACGACGGGGACCTCAGGGACCCGCTCTGGTGGCCTCAGGAAAGGCCAGTCCCCATGCGAGTTGCTAGGGGACCTCTCGGGATTCCTCTCCCGTCCATGCCGGGGCCTCAGTCGTTGTGTGGAGTCGGGGCCGGAACCTGAGGATTCCTCTCCAGTGTTGCCATGGATCTTGGGGTGCTTCTGAGTCTCCCCAGGGGAGTCAGGCCTCGTCTCGAGTGGGGGCATGCACGTGTGCTTTCCTCTCGAGATGCAGCAGTAGTGTCACGCTTCCTGTCACGTGGATCAAGGGATTTGTGGCTTTCCCTCGAGGCTGTCCCTCGAGGCTTTCCCACGAGGCTTTCCCACAGGGCTGTGCCACGTGCCACCTTGGTGTGAGTCGATCCTCGGCGTGAAAGACGAGCCGGTGAAGGGAAAAGAGGTTCCTCTGGAATGGACTGAGACATCTGGGGGACTCTTGGAATGGTGGCACGACCCTGGAGTTCCTCTCGCCATTCCTATTGAGAGGGCCTCCCCTTGAGATGCGACGGGAACGCCGGGAACTCTTTCCCGACGAAGCAGGGAAAGGATCCCTCATCTCGAGCTACGAGGCGGAAACGGGGCTCCTCTGGATGTGGGCGGGACCCTCGTGATTCCTCTCGAGTGGACACGGCTAGGTCGGGGAACTTCTTGAATTGCACCAAGGGTGTGAAGGACCCTTTCGAAGTTCCAGAGGTGAGGTGTGATCAGCCTCGAGACGCCTCAGCGGAAATGGGCCTCATCTCGCCTGGAGGGGAGAACCTCCTGGATTTTCTCGAGTTGCGGCAGGTCTTCTCGAGTTACGACGGGGACCTCAGGGACCCGCTCTGGTGGCCTCAGGAAAGGCCAGTCCCCATGCGAGTTGCTAGGGGACCTCTCGGGATTCCTCTCCCGTCCATGCCGGGGCCTCAGTCCTTGTGTGGAGTCGGGGCCGGAACCTGAGGATTCCTCTCCAGTGTTGCCATGGATCTTGGGGTGCTTCTGAGTCTCCCCAGGGGAGTCAGGCCTCGTCTCGAGTGGGGGCATGCACGTGCACTTTCCTCCCGAGCTGCAGCAGTAGTGTCACGCTTCCTGTCACGTGGATCAAGGGATCTGTGGCTTTCCCTCGAGGCTGTCCCTCGAGGCTTTCCCACGAGGCTTTCCCACAGGGCTGTGCCACGTGCCACCTTGGTGTGAGTCGATCCTCGGCGTGAAAGACGAGCCGGTGAAGGGAAAAGAGGTTCCTCTGGAATGGACTGAGACATCTAGGGGACTCTTGGAATGGTGGCACGACCCTGGAGTTCCTCTCGCCGTTCCTGTTGAGAGGGCCTCCTCTTGAGATGCGACGGGAACGCCGGGATCTCTTTCCCGACGAGGCAGGGAAAGGATCCCTCATCTCGTGCTACGAGGCGGAAACGGGGCTCCTTTGGATTTGGGCAGGACCCTCGTGATTCCTCTCGAGTGGAGACCAGTACGTCGGGGAACTTCTTGATTTGCACCAAGGGTGTGAAGGACCCTTTCGAAGTTCCAGAGGTGAGGTGTGATCAGCCTCGAGACGCCTCAGCGGAAATGGGCCTCATCTCGCCTGGAGGGGAGAACCTCCTGGATTTTCTCGAGTTGCGGCAGGTCTTCTCGAGTTACGACGGGGACCTCAGGGACCCGCTCTGGTGGCCTCAGGAAAGGCCAGTCCCCATGCGAGTTGCCAGGGGACCTCTCGGGATTCCTCTCCCGTCCATGCCGGGGCCTCAGTCCTTGTGTGGAGTCGGGGCCGGAACCTGAGGATTCCTCTCCAGTGTTGCCATGGATCTTGGGGTGCTTCTGAGTCTCCCCAGGGGAGTCAGGCCTCGTCTCGAGTGGGGGCATGCACGTGCGCTTTCCTCCCGAGCTGCAGCAGTAGTGTCACGCTTCCTGTCACGTGGATCAAGGGATCTGTGGCTTTCCCTCGAGGCTGTCCCTCGAGGCTTTCCCACGAGGCTTTCCCACAGGGCTGTGCCACGTGCCACCTTGGTGTGAGTCGATCCTCGGCGTGAAAGACGAGCCGGTGAAGGGAAAAGAGGTTCCTCTGGAATGGACTGAGACATCTGGGGGACTCTTGGAATGGTGGCACGACCCTGGAGTTCCTCTCGCCATTCCTATTGAGAGGGCCTCCTCTTGAGATGCGACGGGAACGCCGGGAACTCTTTCCCGACGAAGCAGGGAAAGGATCCCTCATCTCGAGCTACGAGGCGGAAACGGGGCTCCTCTGGATGTGTGCGGGACCCTCGTGATTCCTCTCGAGTGGACACGGCTAGGTCGGGGAACTTCTTGAATTGCACCAAGGGTGTGAAGGACCCTTTCGAAGTTCCAGAGGTGAGGTGTGATCAGCCTCGAGACGCCTCAGCGGAAATGTGCCTCATCTCGCCTGGAGGGGAGAACCTCCTGGATTTTCTCGAGTTGCGGCAGGTCTTCTCGAGTTACGACGGGGACCTCAGGGACCCGCTCTGGTGGCCTCAGGAAAGGCCAGTCCCCATGCGAGTTGCTAGGGGACCTCTCAGGATTCCTCTCCCGTCCATGCCGGGGCCTCAGTCCTTGTGTGGAGTCGGGGCCGGAACCTGAGGATTCCTCTCCAGTGTTGCCATGGATCTTGGGGTGCTTCTGAGTCTCCCCAGGGGAGTCAGGCCTCGTCTCGAGTGGGGGCATGCACGTGCACTTTCCTCCCGAGCTGCAGCAGTAGTGTCACGCTTCCTGTCACGTGGATCAAGGGATTTGTGGCTTTCCCTCGAGGCTGTCCCTCGAGGCTTTCCCACGAGGCTTTCCCACAGGGCTGTGCCACGTGCCACCTTGGTGTGAGTCGATCCTCGGCGTGAAAGACGAGCCGGTGAAGGGAAAAGAGGTTCCTCTGGAATGGACTGAGACATCTAGGGGACTCTTGGAATGGTGGCACGATCCTGGAGTTCCTCTCGCCGTTCCTGTTGAGAGGGCCTCCTCTTGAGATGCGACGGGAACGCCGGGATCTCTTTCCCGACGAAGCAGGGAAAGGATCCCTCATCTCGAGCTACGAGGCGGAAACGGGGCTCCTCTGGATGTGGGCGGGACCCTCGTGATTCCTCTCGAGTGGAGACCAGTATGTCGGGGAACTTCTTGATTTGCACCAAGGGTGTGAAGGACCCTTTCGAAGTTCCAGAGGTGAGGTGTGATCAGCCTCGAGACGCCTCAGCGGAAATGGGCCTCATCTCGCCTGGAGGGGAGAACCTCCTGGATTTTCTCGAGTTGCGGCAGGTCTTCTCGAGTTACGACGGGGACCTCAGGGACCCGCTCTGGTGGCCTCAGGAAAGGCCAGTCCCCATGCGAGTTGCTAGGGGACCTCTCGGGATTCCTCTCCCGTCCATGCCGGGGCCTCAGTCCTTGTGTGGAGTCGGGGCCGGAACCTGAGGATTCCTCTCCAGTGTTGCCATGGATCTTGGGGTGCTTCTGAGTCTCCCCAGGGGAGTCAGGCCTCGTCTCGAGTGGGGGCATGCACGTGCGCTTTCCTCCCGAGCTGCAGCAGTAGTGTCACGCTTCCTGTCACGTGGATCAAGGGATTTGTGGCTTTCCCTCGAGGCTGTCCCTCGAGGCTTTCCCACGAGGCTTTCCCACAGGGCTGTGCCACGTGCCACCTTGGTGTGAGTCGATCCTCGGCGTGAAAGACGAGCCGGTGAAGGGAAAAGAGGTTCCTCTGGAATGGACTGAGACATCTAGGGGACTCTTGGAATGGTGGCACGATCCTGGAGTTCCTCTCGCCGTTCCTGTTGAGAGGGCCTCCTCTTGAGATGCGACGGGAACGCCGGGATCTCTTTCCCGACGAAGCAGGGAAAGGATCCCTCATCTCGAGCTACGAGGCGGAAACGGGGCTCCTTTGGATGTGGGCGGGACCCTCGTGATTCCTCTCGAGTGGAGACCAGTATGTCGGGGAACTTCTTGATTTGCACCAAGGGTGTGAAGGACCCTTTCGAAGTTCCAGAGGTGAGGTGTGATCAGCCTCGAGACGCCTCAGCGGAAATGGGCCTCATCTCGCCTGGAGGGGAGAACCTCCTGGATTTTCTCGAGTTGCGGCAGGTCTTCTCGAGTTACGACGGGGACCTCAGGGACCCGCTCTGGTGGCCTCAGGAAAGGCCAGTCCCCATGCGAGTTGCTAGGGGACCTCTCGGGATTCCTCTCCCGTCCATGCCGGGGCCTCAGTCCTTGTGTGGAGTCGGGGCCGGAACCTGAGGATTCCTCTCCAGTGTTGCCATGGATCTTGGGGTGCTTCTGAGTCTCCCCAGGGGAGTCAGGCCTCGTCTCGAGTGGGGGCATGCACGTGCGCTTTCCTCCCGAGATGCAGCAGTAGTGTCACGCTTCCTTTCACGTGGATCAAGGGATTTGTGGCTTTCCCTCGAGGCTGTCCCTCGAGGCTTTCCCACGAGGCTTTCCCACAGGGCTGTGCCACGTGCCACCTTGGTGTGAGTCGATCCTCGGCGTGAAAGACGAGCCGGTGAAGGGAAAAGAGGTTCCTCTGGAATGGACTGAGACATCTTGGGGACTCTTGGAATGGTGGCACGACCCTGGAGTTCCTCTCGCCATTCCTATTGAGAGGGCCTCCTCTTGAGATGCGACGGGAACGCCGGGAACTCTTTCCCGACGAAGCAGGGAAAGGATCCCTCATCTCGAGCTACGAGGCGGAAACGGGGCTCCTCTGGATGTGGGCGGGACCTTCGTGATTCCTCTCGAGTGGACACGGCTAGGTCGGGGAACTTCTTGAATTGCACCAAGGGTGTGAAGGACCCTTTCGAAGTTCCAGAGGTGAGGTGTGATCAGCCTCGAGACGCCTTAGCGGAAATGGGCCTCATCTCGCCTGGAGGGGAGAACCTCCTGGATTTTCTCGAGTTGCGGCAGGTCTTCTCGAGTTACGACGGGGACCTCAGGGACCCGCTCTGGTGGCCTCAGGAAAGGCCAGTCCCCATGCGAGTTGCTAGGGGACCTCTCGGGATTCCTCTCCCGTCCATGCCGGGGCCTCAGTCCTTGTGTGGAGTCGGGGCCGGAACCTGAGGATTCCTCTCCAGTGTTGCCATGGATCTTGGGGTGCTTCTGAGTCTCCCCAGGGGACTCAGGCCTCGTCTGGAGTTGGGGCATGCACGTGCGCTTTCCTCCCGAGCTGCAGCAGTAGTTTCACGCTTCCTGTCACGTGGATCAAGGGATCTGTGGCTTTCCCTCGAGGCTTTCCCACAGGGCTGTGCCACGTGCCACCTTGCTGTGAGTCGATCCTCGGCGTGAAAGACGAGCTGGTGAAGGGAAAAGAGGTTCCTCTGGAATGGACTGAGACATCTAGGGGACTCTTGGAATGGTGGCACGACCCTGGAGTTCCTCTCGCCGTTCCTGTTGAGAGGGCCTCCTCTTGAGATGCGACGGGAACGCCGGGATCTCTTTCCCGACGAAGCAGGGAAAGGATCCCTCATATCGAGCTATGAGGCGGAAACGGGGCTCCTCTGGATGTGGGAGGGACCCTCGTGATTCCTCTCGAGTGGAGACCAGTATGTCGGGGAACTTCTTGATTTGCACCAAGGGTGTGAAGGACCCTTTCGAAGTTCCAGAGGTGAGGTGTGATCAGCCTCGAGACGCCTCAGCGGAAATGGGCCTCATCTCGCCTGGAGGGGAGAACCTCCTGGATTTTCTCGAGTTGCGGCAGGTCTTCTCGAGTTACGACGGGGAACTCAGCGACCCGCTCTGGTGGCCTCAGGAAAGGCCAGTCCCCATGCGAGTTGCTAGGGGAGCTCTCGGGATTCCTCTCCCGTCCATGCCGGGGCCTCAGTCCTTGTGTGGAGTCGGGGCCGGAACCTGAGGATTCCTCTCCAGTGTTGCCATGGATCTTGGGGTGCTTCTGAGTCTCCCCAGGGGAGTCAGGCCTCGTCTCGAGTGGGGGCATGCACGTGCACTTTCCTCCCGAGCTGCAGCAGTAGTGTCACGCTTCCTGTCACGTGGATCAAGGGATTTGTGGCTTTCCCTCGAGGCTGTCCCTCGAGGCTTTCCCACGAGGCTTTCCCACAGGGCTGTGCCACGTGCCACCTTGGTGTGAGTCGATCCTCGGCGTGAAAGACGAGCCGGTGAAGGGAAAAGAGGTTCCTCTGGAATGGACTGAGACATCTAGGGGACTCTTGGAATGGTGGCACGACCCTGGAGTTCCTCTCGCCGTTCCTGTTGAGAGGGCCTCCTCTTGAGATGCGACGGGAACGCCGGGATCTCTTTCCCGACGAAGCAGGGAAAGGATCCCTCATCTCGAACTACGAGGCGGAAACGGGGCTCCTTTGGATGTGGGCGGGACCCTCGTGATTCCTCTCGAGTGGAGACCAGTATGTCGGGGAACTTCTTGATTTGCACCAAGGGTGTGAAGGACCCTTTCGAAGTTCCAGAGGTGAGGTGTGATCAGCCTCGAGACGCCTCAGCGGAAATGGGCCTCATCTCGCCTGGAGGGGAGAACCTCCTGGATTTTCTCGAGTTGCGGCAGGTCTTCTCGAGTTACGACGGGGACCTCAGGGACCCGCTCTGGTGGCCTCAGGAAAGGCCAGTCCCCATGCGAGTTGCTAGGGGACCTCTCGGGATTCCTCTCCCGTCCATGCCGGGGCCTCAGTCGTTGTGTGGAGTCGGGGCCGGAACCTGAGGATTCCTCTCCAGTGTTGCCATGGATCTTGGGGTGCTTCTGAGTCTCCCCAGGGGAGTCAGGCCTCGTCTCGAGTGGGGGCATGCACGTGCGCTTTCCTCCCGAGATGCAGCAGTAGTATCACGCTTCCTGTCACGTGGATCAAGGGATTTGTGGCTTTCCCTCGAGGCTGTCCCTCGAGGCTTTCCCACGAGGCTTTCCCACAGGGCTGTGCCACGTGCCACCTTGGTGTGAGTCGATCCTCGGCGTGAAAGACGAGCCGGTGAAGGGAAAAGAGGTTCCTCTGGAATGGACTGAGACATCTGGGGGACTCTTGGAATGGTGGCACGACCCTGGAGTTCCTCTCGCCGTTCCTGTTGAGAGGGCCTCCTCTTGAGATGCGACGGGAACGCCGGGATCTCTTTCCCGACGAAGCAGGGAAAGGATCCCTCATCTCGAGCTACGAGGCGGAAACGGGGCTCCTTTGGATGTGGGCGGGACCCTCGTGATTCCTCTCGAGTGGAGACCAGTATGTCGGGGAACTTCTTGATTTGCACCAAGGGTGTGAAGGACCCTTTCGAAGTTCCAGAGGTGAGGTGTGATCAGCCTCGAGACGCCTCAGCGGAAATGGGCCTCATCTCGCCTGGAGGGGAGAACCTCCTGGATTTTCTCGAGTTGCGGCAGGTCTTCTCGAGTTACGACGGGGACCTCAGGGACCCGCTCTGGTGGCCTCAGGAAAGGCCAGTCCCCATGCGAGTTGCTAGGGGACCTCTCGGGATTCCTCTCCCGTCCATGCCGGGGCCTCAGTCGTTGTGTGGAGTCGGGGCCGGAACCTGAGGATTCCTCTCCAGTGTTGCCATGGATCTTGGGGTGCTTCTGAGTCTCCCCAGGGGAGTCAGGCCTCGTCTCGAGTGGGGGCATGCACGTGCGCTTTCCTCCCGAGATGCAGCAGTAGTGTCACGCTTCCTGTCACGTGGATCAAGGGATTTGTGGCTTTCCCTCGAGGCTGTCCCTCGAGGCTTTCCCACGAGGCTTTCCCACAGGGCTGTGCCACGTGCCACCTTGGTGTGAGTCGATCCTCGGCGTGAAAGACGAGCCGGTGAAGGGAAAAGAGGTTCCTCTGGAATGGACTGAGACATCTAGGGGACTCTTGGAATGGTGGCACGACCCTGGAGTTCCTCTCGCCGTTCCTGTTGAGAGGGCCTCCTCTTGAGATGCGACGGGAACGCCGGGATCTCTTTCCCGACGAAGCAGGGAAAGGATCCCTCATCTCGAGCTACGAGGCGGAAACGGGGCTCCTTTGGATGTGGGCGGGACCCTCGTGATTCCTCTCGAGTGGAGACCAGTATGTCGGGGAACTTCTTGATTTGCACCAAGGGTGTGAAGGACCCTTTCGAAGTTCCAGAGGTGAGGTGTGATCAGCCTCGAGACGCCTCAGCGGAAATGGGCCTCATCTCGCCTGGAGGGGAGAACCTCCTGGATTTTCTCGAGTTGCGGCAGGTCTTCTCGAGTTACGACGGGGACCTCAGGGACCCGCTCTGGTGGCCTCAGGAAAGGCCAGTCCCCATGCGAGTTGCTAGGGGACCTCTCGGGATTCCTCTCCCGTCCATGCCGGGGCCTCACTCGTTGTGTGGAGTCGGGGCCGGAACCTGAGGATTCCTCTCCAGTGTTGCCATGGATCTTGGGGTGCTTCTGAGTCTCCCCAGGGGAGTCAGGCCTCGTCTCGAGTGGGGGCATGCACGTGCGCTTTCCTCCCGAGCTGCAGCAGTAGTATCACGCTTCCTGTCACGTGGATCAAGGGATTTGTGGCTTTCCCTCGAGGCTGTCCCTCGAGGCTTTCCCACGAGGCTTTCCCACAGGGCTGTGCCACGTGCCACCTTGGTGTGAGTCGATCCTCGGCGTGAAAGACGAGCCGGTGAAGGGAAAAGAGGTTCCTCTGGAATGGACTGAGACATCTGGGGGACTCTTGGAATGGTGGCACGACCCTGGAGTTCCTCTCGCCATTCCTATTGAGAGGGCCTCCTCTTGAGATGCGACGGGAACGCCGGGAACTCTTTCCCGACGAAGCAGGGAAAGGATCCCTCATCTCGAGCTATGAGGCGGAAACGGGGCTCCTCTGGATGTGTGCGGGACCCTCGTGATTCCTCTCGAGTGGACACGGCTAGGTCGGGGAACTTCTTGAATTGCACCAAGGGTGTGAAGGACCCTTTCGAAGTTCCAGAGGTGAGGTGTGATCAGCCTCGAGACGCCTCAGCGGAAATGTGCCTCATCTCGCCTGGAGGGGAGAACCTCCTGGATTTTCTCGAGTTGCGGCAGGTCTTCTCGAGTTACGACGGGGACCTCAGGGAACCGCTCTGGTGGCCTCAGGAAAGGCCAGTCCCCATGCGAGTTGCTAGGGGACCTCTCGGGATTCCTCTCCCGTCCATGCCGGGGCCTCAGTCCTTGTGTGGAGTCGGGGCCGGGACCTGAGGATTCCTCTCCAGTGTTGCCATGGATCTTGGGGTGCTTCTGAGTCTCCCCAGGGGAGTCAGGCCTCGTCTCGAGTGGGGGCATGCACGTGCACTTTCCTCCCGAGCTGCAGCAGTAGTGTCACGCTTCCTGTCACGTGGATCAAGGGATTTGTGGCTTTCCCTCGAGGCTGTCCCTCGAGGCTTTCCCACGAGGCTTTCCCACAGGGCTGTGCCACGTGCCACCTTGGTGTGAGTCGATCCTCGGCGTGAAAGACGAGCCGGTGAAGGGAAAAGAGGTTCCTCTGGAATGGACTGAGACATCTAGGGGACTCTTGGAATGGTGGCACGACCCTGGAGTTCCTCTCGCCGTTCCTGTTGAGAGGGCCTCCTCTTGAGATGCGACGGGAACGCCGGGATCTCTTTCCCGACGAAGCAGGGAAAGGATCCCTCATCTCGAGATACGAGGCGGAAACGGGGCTCCTCTGGATGTGGGCGGGACCCTCGTGATTCCTCTCGAGTGGAGACGGTTATGTCGGGGAACTTCTTGATTTGCACCAAGGGTGTGAAGGACCCTTTCGAAGTTCCAGAGGTGAGGTGTGATCAGCCTCGAGACGCCTCAGCGGAAATGGGCCTCATCTCGCCTGGAGGGGAGAACCTCCTGGATTTTCTCGAGTTGCGGCAGGTCTTCTCGAGTTACGACGGGGACCTCAGGGACCCGCTCTGGTGGCCTCAGGAAAGGCCAGTCCCCATGCGAGTTGCTAGGGGACCTCTCGGGATTCCTCTCCCGTCCATGCCGGGGCCTCAGTCCTTGTGTGGAGTCGGGGCCGGAACCTGAGGATTCCTCTCCAGTGTTGCCATGGATCTTGGGGTGCTTCTGAGTCTCCCCAGGGGAGTCAGGCCTCGTCTCGAGTGGGGGCATGCACGTGCGCTTTCCTCCCGAGCTGCAGCAGTAGTTTCACGCTTCCTGTCACGTGGATCAAGGGATCTGTGGCTTTCCCTCGAGGCTTTCCCACAGGGCTGTGCCACGTGCCACCTTGGTGTGAGTCGATCCTCGGCGTGAAAGACGAGCCGGTGAAGGGAAAAGAGGTTCCTCTGGAATGGACTGAGACATCTAGGGGACTCTTGGAATGGTGGCACGACCCTGGAGTTCCTCTCGCCGTTCCTGTTGAGAGGGCCTCCTCTTGAGATGCGACGGGAACGCCGGGATCTCTTTCCCGACGAAGCAGGGAAAGGATCCCTCATCTCGAGCTACGAGGCGGAAACGGGGCTCCTTTGGATGTGGGCGGGACCCTCGTGATTCCTCTCGAGTGGAGACCGGTATGTCGGGGAACTTCTTGATTTGCACCAAGGGTGTGAAGGACCCTTTCGAAGTTCCAGAGGTGAGGTGTGATCAACCTCGAGACGCCTCAGCGGAAATGGGCCTCATCTCGCCTGGAGGGGAGAACCTCCTGGATTTTCTCGAGTTGCGGCAGGTCTTCTCGAGTTACGACCGGGACCTCAGGGACCCGCTCTGGTGGCCTCAGGAAAGGCCAGTCCCCATGCGAGTTGCTAGGGGACCTCTCGGGATTCCTCTCCCGTCCATGCCGGGGCCTCAGTCCTTGTGTGGAGTCGGGGTCGGAACCTGAGGATTCCTCTCCAGTGTTGCCATGGATCTTGGGGTGCTTCTGAGTCTCCCCAGGGGAGTCAGGCCTCGTCTCGAGTGGGGGCATGCACGTGCGCTTTCCTCCCGAGCTGCAGCAGTAGTGTCACGCTTCCTGTCACGTGGATCAAGGGATTTGTGGCTTTCCCTCGATGCTGTCCCTCGAGGCTCTCCCACGAGGCTTTCCCACAGGGCTGTGCCACGTGCCACCTTGGTGTGAGTCGATCCTCGGCGTGAAAGACGAGCCGGTGAAGGGAAAAGAGGTTCCTCTGGAATGGACTGAGACATCTGGGGGACTCTTGGAATGGTGGCACGACCCTGGAGTTCCTCTCGCCATTCCTATTGAGAGGGCCTCCTCTTGAGATGCGACGGGAACGCCGGGAACTCTTTCCCGACGAAGCAGGGAAAGGATCCCTCATCTCGAGCTACGAGGCGGAAACGGGGCTCCTCTGGATGTGGGCGGGACCCTCGTGATTCCTCTCGAGTGGACACGGCTAGGTCGGGGAACTTCTTGAATTGCACCAAGGGTGTGAAGGACCCTTTCGAAGTTCCAGAGGTGAGGTGTGATCAGCCTCGAAACGCCTCAGCGGAAATGGGCCTCATCTCGCCTGGAGGGGAGAACTTCCGGGATTTTCTCGAGTTGCGGCAGGTCTTGTCGAGTTACGACGGGGACCACAGGGACCCGCTCTGGTGGCCTCAGGAAAGGCCAGTCCCCATGCGAGTTGCTAGGGGACCTCTCGGGATTCCTCTCCCGTCCATGCCGGGGCCTCAGTCCTTGTGAGGAGTCGGGGCCAGAACCTGAGGATTCCTCTCCAGTGTTGCCATGGATCTTGGGGTGCCTCTGAGTCTCCCCAGGGGAGTCAGGCCTCGTCTCGATTGGGGGCATGCACGTGCGCTTTCCTCCCGAGCTGCAGCAGTAGTGTCACGCTTCCTGTCACGTGGATCAAGGGATCTCTGGCTTTACCTCGAGGCTGTCCCTCGAGGCTTTCCCACGAGGCTTTCCCACAGGGCTGTGCCACGTGCCACCTTGGTGTGAGTCGATCCTCGGCGTGAAAGACGAGCCGGTGAAGGGAAAAGAGGTTCCTCTGGAATGGACTGAGACATCTAGGGGACTCTTGGAATGGTGGCACGACCCTGGAGTTCCTCTCGCCGTTCCTGTTGAGAGGGCCTCCTCTTGAGATGCGACGGGAACGCCGGGATCTCTTTCCCGACGAAGCAGGGAAAGGATCCCTCATCTCGAGCTACGAGGCGGAAACGGGGCTCCTTTGGATGTGGGCGGGACCCTCGTGATTCCTCTCGAGTGGAGACCAGTATGTCGGGGAACTTCTTGATTTGCACCAAGGGTGTGAAGGACCCTTTCGAAGTTCCAGAGGTGAGGTGTGATCAGCCTCGAGACGCCTCAGCGGAAATGGGCCTCATCTCGCCTGGAGGGGAGAACCTCCTGGATTTTCTCGAGTTGCGGCAGGTCTTCTCGAGTTACGACGGGGACCTCAGGGACCCGCTCTGGTGGCCTCAGGAAAGGCCAGTCCCCATGCGAGTTGCTAGGGGACCTCTCGGGATTCCTCTCCCGTCCATGCCGGGGCCTCAGTCCTTGTGTGGAGTCGGGGCCGGAACCTGAGGATTCCTCTCCAGTGTTGCCATGGATCTTGGGGTGCTTCTGAGTCTCCCCAGGGGAGTCAGGCCTCGTCTCGAGTGGGGGCATGCACGTGCGCTTTCCTCCCGAGATGCAGCAGTAGTGTCACGCTTCCTGTCACGTGGATCAAGGGATTTGTGGCTTTCCCTCGAGGCTGTCCCTCGAGGCTTTCCCACGAGGCTTTCCCACAGGGCTGTGCCACGTGCCACCTTGGTGTGAGTCGATCCTCGGCGTGAAAGACGAGCCGGTGAAGGGAAAAGAGGTTCCTCTGGAATGGACTGAGACATCTAGGGGACTCTTGGAATGGTGGCACGACCCTGGAGTTCCTCTCGCCGTTCCTGTTGAGAGGGCCTCCTCTTGAGATGCGACGGGAACGCCGGGATCTCTTTCCCGACGAAGCAGGGAAAGGATCCCTCATCTCGAGCTACGAGGCGGAAACGGGGCTCCTTTGGATGTGGGCGGGACCCTCGTGATTCCTCTCGAGTGGAGACCAGTATGTCGGGGAACTTCTTGATTTGCACCAAGGGTGTGAAGGACCCTTTCGAAGTTCCAGAGGTGAGGTGTGATCAGCCTCGAGACGCCTCAGCGGAAATGGGCCTCATCTCGCCTGGAGGGGAGAACCTCCTGGATTTTCTCGAGTTGCGGCAGGTCTTCTCGAGTTACGACGGGGACCTCAGGGACCCGCTCTGGTGGCCTCAGGAAAGGCCAGTCCCCATGCGAGTTGCTAGGGGACCTCTCGGGATTCCTCTCCCGTCCATGCCGGGGCCTCAGTCGTTGTGTGGAGTCGGGGCCGGAACCTGAGGATTCCTCTCCAGTGTTGCCATGGATCTTGGGGTGCTTCTGAGTCTCCCCAGGGGAGTCAGGCCTCGTCTCGAGTGGGGGCATGCACGTGCGCTTTCCTCCCGAGATGCAGCAGTAGTGTCACGCTTCCTGTCACGTGGATCAAGGGATTTGTGGCTTTCCCTCGAGGCTGTCCCTCGAGGCTTTCCCACGAGGCTTTCCCACAGGGCTGTGCCACGTGCCACCTTGGTGTGAGTCGATCCTCGGCGTGAAAGACGAGCCGGTGAAGGGAAAAGAGGTTCCTCTGGAATGGACTGAGACATCGGGGGGACTCTTGGAATTGTGGCACGACCCTGGAGTTCCTCTCGCCATTCCTATTGAGAGGGCCTCCTCTTGAGATGCGACGGGAACGCCGGGAACTCTTTCCCGACGAAGCAGGAAAAGGATCCCTCATCTCGAGCTATGAGGCGGAAACGGGGCTCCTCTGGATGTGTGCGGGACCCTCGTGATTCCTCTCGAGTGGACACGGCTAGGTCGGGGAACTTCTTGAATTGCACCAAGGGTGTGAAGGACCCTTTCGAAGTTCCAGAGGTGAGGTGTGATCAGCCTCGAGACGCCTCAGCGGAAATGTGCCTCATCTCGCCTGGAGGGGAGAACCTCCTGGATTTTCTCGAGTTGCGGCAGGTCTTCTCGAGTTACGACGGGGACCTCAGGGAACCGCTCTGGTGGCCTCAGGAAAGGCCAGTCCCCATGCGAGTTGCTAGGGGACCTCTCGGGATTCCTCTCCCGTCCATGCCGGGGCCTCAGTCCTTGTGTGGAGTCGGGGCCGGAACCTGAGGATTCCTCTCCAGTGTTGCCATGGATCTTGGGGTGCTTCTGAGTCTCCCCAGGGGAGTCAGGCCTCGTCTCGATTGGGGGCATGCACGTGCACTTTCCTCCCGAGCTGCAGCAGTAGTGTCACGCTTCCTGTCACGTGGATCAAGGGATTTGTGGCTTTCCCTCGAGGCTGTCCCTCGAGGCTTTCCCACGAGGCTTTCCCACAGGGCTGTGCCACGTGCCACCTTGGTGTGAGTCGATCCTCGGCGTGAAAGACGAGCCGGTGAAGGGAAAAGAGGTTCCTCTGGAATGGACTGAGACATCTAGGGGACTCTTGGAATGGTGGCACGACCCTGGAGTTCCTCTCGCCGTTCCTGTTGAGAGGGCCTCCTCTTGAGATGCGACGGGAACGCCGGGATCTCTTTCCCGACGAAGCAGGGAAAGGATCCCTCATCTCGAGCTACGAGGCGGAAACGGGGCTCCTTTGGATGTGGGCGGGACCCTCGTGATTCCTCTCGAGTGGAGACCGGTATGTCGGGGAACTTCTTGATTTGCACCAAGGGTGTGAAGGACCCTTTCGAAGTTCCAGAGGTGAGGTGTGATCAACCTCGAGACGCCTCAGCGGAAATGGGCCTCATCTCGCCTGGAGGGGAGAACCTCCTGGATTTTCTCGAGTTGCGGCAGGTCTTCTCGAGTTACGACCGGGACCTCAGGGACCCGCTCTGGTGGCCTCAGGAAAGGCCAGTCCCCATGCGAGTTGCTAGGGGACCTCTCGTGATTCCTCTCCCGTCCATGCCGGGGCCTCAGTCCTTGTGTGGAGTCGGGGTCGGAACCTGAGGATTCCTCTCCAGTGTTGCCATGGATCTTGGGGTGCTTCTGAGTCTCCCCAGGGGAGTCAGGCCTCGTCTCGAGTGGGGGCATGCACGTGCGCTTTCCTCCCGAGCTGCAGCAGTAGTTTCACGCTTCCTGTCACGTGGATCAAGGGATTTGTGGCTTTCCCTCGATGCTGTCCCTCGAGGCTCTCCCACGAGGCTTTCCCACAGGGCTGTGCCACGTGCCACCTTGGTGTGAGTCGATCCTCGGCGTGAAAGACGAGCCGGTGAAGGGAAAAGAGGTTCCTCTGGAATGGACTGAGACATCTGGGGGACTCTTGGAATGGTGGCACGACCCTGGAGTTCCTCTCGCCATTCCTATTGAGAGGGCCTCCTCTTGAGATGCGACGGGAACGCCGGGAACTCTTTCCCGACGAAGCAGGGAAAGGATCCCTCATCTCGAGCTACGAGGCGGAAACGGGGCTCCTCTGGATGTGGGCGGGACCCTCGTGATTCCTCTCGAGTGGACACGGCTAGGTCGGGGAACTTCTTGAATTGCACCAAGGGTGTGAAGGACCCTTTCGAAGTTCCAGAGGTGAGGTGTGATCAGCCTCGAGACGCCTCAGCGGAAATGGGCCTCATCTCGCCTGGAGGGGAGAACTTCCGGGATTTTCTCGAGTTGCGGCAGGTCTTGTCGAGTTACGACGGGGACCACAGGGACCCGCTCTGGTGGCCTCAGGAAAGGCCAGTCCCCATGCGAGTTGCTAGGGGACCTCTCGGGATTCCTCTCCCGTCCATGCCGGGGCCTCAGTCCTTGTGAGGAGTCGGGGCCAGAACCTGAGGATTCCTCTCCAGTGTTGCCATGGATCTTGGGGTGCCTCTGAGTCTCCCCAGGGGAGTCAGGCCTCGTCTCGATTGGGGGCATGCACGTGCGCTTTCCTCCCGAGCTGCAGCAGTAGTGTCACGCTTCCTGTCACGTGGATCAAGGGATCTCTGGCTTTACCTCGAGGCTGTCCCTCGAGGCTTTCCCACGAGGCTTTCCCACAGGGCTGTGCCACGTGCCACCTTGGTGTGAGTCGATCCTCGGCGTGAAAGACGAGCCGGTGAAGGGAAAAGAGGTTCCTCTGGAATGGACTGAGATATCTGGGGGACTCTTGGAATGCTGGCTCGACCCTGGAGTTCCTCTCGCCGTTCCTGTTGAGAGGGCCTCCTCTTGAGATGCGACGGGAACTCCGGGAAATCTTTCCCGATGAAGCAGGGAAAGGATCCCTCATCTCGAGCTACGAGACGGAAACGGGGCTCCTCTGGATGTGGGCGGGACCCTCGTGATTCCTCTCGAGTGGAGACCAGTATGTCGGGGAACTTCTTGATTTGCACCAAGGGTGTGAAGGACCCTTTCGAAGTTCCAGAGGTGAGGTGTGATCAGCCTCGAGACGCCTCAGCGGAAATGGGCCTCATCTCGCCTGGAGGGGAGAACCTCCTGGATTTTCTCGAGTTGCGGCAGGTCTTCTCGAGTTACGACGGGGACCTCAGGGACCCGCTCTGGTGGCCTCAGGAAAGGCCAGTCCCCATGCGAGTTGCTAGGGGACCTCTCGGGATTCCTCTCCCGTCCATGCCGGGGCCTCAGTCCTTGTGTGGAGTCGGGGCCGGAACCTGAGGATTCCTCTGCAGTGTTGCCATGGATCTTGGGGTGCTTCTGAGTCTCCCCAGGGGAGTCAGGCCTCGTCTCGAGTGGGGGCATGCACGTGCGCTTTCCTCCCGAGCTGCAGCAGTAGTGTCACGCTTCCTGTCACGTGGATCAAGGGATCTGTGGCTTTCCCTCGAGGCTGTCCCTCGAGGCTTTCCCACGATGCTTTCCCACAGGGCTGTGCCACGTGCCACCTTGGTGTGATTCCATCCTCGGCGTGAAAGACGAGCCGGTGAAGGGAAAAGAGGTTCCTCTGAAATGGACTGAGACATCTGGGGGACTCTTGCAATGGTGGCACGACCCTGGAGTTCCTCTCGCCGTTCCTGTTGAGAGGGCCTCCTCTTGAGATGCGACGGGAACGCCGGGAACTCTTTCCCGACGAAGCAGGGAAAGGATCCCACATCTCGAGCTACGAGGCGGAAACGGGGCTCCTCTGGATGTGGGCGGGACCCTCGTGATTCCTCTCGAGTGTAGACGGCTAGGTCGGGGAACTTCTTGAATTGCACCAAGGGTGTGAAGGACCCTTTCGAAGTTCCAGAGGTGAGGTGTGATCAGCCTCGAGACGCCTCAGCGGAAATGGGCCTCATCTCGCCTGGAGGGGAGAACTTCCGGGATTTTCTCGAGTTGCGGCAGGTCTTCTCGAGTTACGACGGGGACCACAGGGACCCGCTCTGGTGGCCTCAGGAAAGGCCAGTCCCCATGCGAGTTGCTAGGGGACCTCTCGGAATTCCTCTCCCGTCCATGCCGGGGCCTCAGTCCTTGTGAGGAGTCGGGGCCGGAACCTGAGGATTCCTCTCCAGTGTTGCCATGGATCTTGGGGTGCTTCTGAGTCTCCCCAGGGGAGTCAGGCCTCGTCTCGAGTGGGGGCATGCACGTGCGCTTTCCTCCCGAGCTGCAGCAGTAGTGTCACGCTTCCTGACACGTGGATCAAGGGATCTGTGGGTTTCCCTCGAGGCTGTCCCTGGAGGCTTTCCCACGAGGCTTTCCCACAGGGCTGTGCCACGTGCCACCTGGGTGTGAGTCGATCCTCGGCGTGAAAGACGAGCCGGTGAAGGGAAAAGAGGTTCCTCTGGAATGGACTGAGACATCTGGGGGACTCTTGGAATGGTGGCACGACCCTGGAGTTCCTCTCGCCGTTCCTGTTGAGAGGGCCTCCTCTTGAGATGCGACGGGAACGCCGGGAACTCTTTCCCGACGAAGCAGGGAAAGGATCCCTCATCTCGAGCTACGAGGCGGAAACGGGGCTCCTCTGGATGTGGGCGGAACTCTCGTGATTCCTCTCGAGTGGAGACGGGTATGTCTGGGAACTTCTTGATTTGCACCAAGGGTGTGAAGGACCCTTTTGAAGTTCCAGAGACGAGGTGTAATCAGCCTCGAGACGCCTCAGCGGAAAAGGGCCTCATCTCGCCTGGAGGGGAGAACCTCCTGGATTTTCTCGAGTTGCGGCAGGTCTTCTCGAGTTACGACGGGGACCTCAGGGACCCGCTCCGGTGGCCTCAGGAAAGGCCAGTCCCCATGCGAGTTGCTAGGGGACCTCTCGGGATTCCTCTCCCGTCCATGCCGGGGCCTCAGTCCTTGTGTGGAGTCGGGGCCGGAACCTGAGGATTCCTCTCCCGTGTTGCCATGGATCTTGGGGTGCTTCTGAGTCTCCCCAGGGGAGTCAGGCCTCGTCTCGAGTGGGGGCATGCACGTGCGCTTTCCTCCCGAGCTGCAGCAGTAGTGTCACGCTTCCTGTCACGTGGATCAAGGTATCTCTGGCTTTACCTCGAGGCTGTCCCTCGAGGCTTTCCCACGAGGCTTTCCCACAGGGCTGTGCCACGTGCCACCTTGGTGTGATTCGATCCTCGGCGTGAAAGACGAGCCGGTGAAGGGAAAAGAGGTTCCTCTGAAATGGACTGAGACATCTGGGGGACTCTTGGAATGGTGGCACGACCCTGGAGTTCCTCTCGCCGTTCCTGTTGAGAGGGCCTCCTCTTGAGATGCGACAGGAACGCCGGGAACTCTTTCCCGACGAAGCAGGGAAAGGATCCCTCATCTCGAGCTACGAGGCGGAAACGGGGCTCCTCTGGATGTGGGCGGTCCCTCGTGATACCTCTCGAGTGGAGACGGCTAGGTCGGGGAACTTGTTGATTTGCACCAAGGGTGTGAAGGACCCTTTCGAAGTTCCAGAGGTGAGGTGTGATCAGCCTCGAGACGCCTCAGCGGAAATGGGCCTCATCTCGCCTGGAGGGGAGAACCTCCTGGATTTTCTCGAGTTGCGGCAGGTCTTCTCGAGTTACGACGGGGACCTCAGGGACCCGCTCTGGTGGCCTCAGGTAAGGCCAATCCCCATGCGAGTTACGAGGGGACCTCTCGGGATTCGTCTCCCGTCCATGCCGGGGCCTCAGTCCTTGTGTGGAGTCGGGGCCGGAACCTGAGGATTCCTCTCCAGTGTTGCCATGGATCTTGGGGTGCTTCTGAGTCTCCCCAGGGGAGTCAGGCCTCGTCTCGAGTGGGGGCATGCACGTGCGCTTTCCTCCCGAGCTGCAGCAGTAGTGTCACGCTTCCTGTCACGTGGATCAAGGGATCTGTGGCTTTCCCTCGAGGCTGTCCCTCGAGGCTTTCCCACGAGGCTTTCCCACAGGGCTGTGCCACGTGCCACCTTGGTGTGAGTCGATCCTCGGCGTGAAAGACGAGCCGGTGAAGGGAAAAGAGGTTCCTCTGGAATGGACTGAGACATCTGGGAGACTCTTGGAATGGTGGCACGACCCTGGAGTTCCTCTCGCCGTTCCTGTTGAGAGGGCCTCCTCTTGAGATGCGACGGGAAGGCCGGGAAATCTTTCCCGACGAAGCAGGGAAAGGATCCCTCATCTCGAGCTACGAGGCGGAAACGGGGCTCCTCTGGATGTGGGCGGGACCCTCGTGATTCCTCTCGAGTGGAGACGGCTAGGTAGGGGAACTTCTTGATTTGCACCAAGGGTGTGAAGGACCCTTTCGAAGTTCCAGAGGTGAGGTGTCATCAGCCTCGAGACGCCTCAGCGGAAATGGGCCTCATCTCGCCTGGAGGGGAGAACCTCCTGGATTTTCTCGAGTTGCGGCAGGTCTTCTCGAGTTAGGACCGGGACCTCAGGGACCCGCTCTGTTGGCCTCAGGAAAGGCCAGTCCCCATGCGAGTTGCTAGGGGACCTCTCGGGATTCCTCTCCCGTCCATGCCGGGGCCTCAGTCCTTGTGTTGAGTCGGGGCCAGAACCTGAGGATTCCTCTCCAGTGTTGCCATGGATCTTGGGGTGCTTCTGAGTCTCCCCAGGGGAGTCAGGCCTCGTCTCGAGTGGGGGCATGCACGTGCGCTTTCCTCCCGAGCTACAGCAGTAGTGTCACGCTTCCTGTCACGTGGATCAAGGGATCTGTGGCTTTCCCTCGAGGCTGTCCCTCGAGGCTTTCCCACGAGGCTTTCCCACAGGGCTGTGCCACGTGCCACCTTGGTGTGAGTCGATCCTCGGCGTGAAAGACGAGCCGGTGAAGGGAAAAGAGGTTCCTCTGGAATGGACTGAGACATCTGGGAGACTCTTGGAATGGTGGCACGACCCTGGAGTTCCTCTCGCCGTTCCTGTTGAGAGGGCCTCCTCTTGAGATGCGACGGGAAGGCTGGGAAATCTTTCCCGACGAAGCAGGGAAAGGATCCCTCATCTCGAGCTACGAGGCGGAAACGGGGCTCCTCTGGATGTGGGCGGGACCCTCGTGATTCCTCTCGAGTGGAGACGGCTAGGTCGGGGAACTTCTTGATTTGCACCAAGGGTGTGAAGGACCCTTTCGAAGTTCCAGAGGTGAGGTGTCATCAGGCTCGAGACGCCTCAGCGGAAATGGGCCTCATCTCGCCTGGAGGGGAGAACCTCCTGGATTTTCTCGAGTTACGGCAGGTCTTCTCGAGTTACGACCGGGACCTCAGGGACCCGCTCTGTTGGCCTCAGGAAAGGCCAGTCCCCATGCGAGTTGCTAGGGGACCTCTCGGGATTCCTCTCCCATCCATGCCGGGGCCTCAGTCCTTGTGTGGAGTCGGGGCCAGAACCTGAGGATTCCTCTCCAGTGTTGCCATGGATCTTGGGGTGCTGCTGAGTCTCCTCAGGGGAGTCAGGCCTCGTCTCGAGTGGGGGCATGCACGTGCGCTTTCCTCCCGAGCTGCAGCAGTAGTGTCACGCTTCCTGTCACGTGGATCAAGGGATCGGTGGCTTTCCCTCGAGGCTGTCCCTCGACGCTTTCCCACGAGGCTTTCCCACAGGGCTGTGCCACGTGCCACCTGGGTGTGAGTCGATCCTCGGCGTGAACGACGAGCCGGTGAAGGGAAAAGAGGTTCCTCTGGAATGGACTGAGACATCTGGGGGACTCTTGGAATGGTGGCACGACCCTGGAGTTCCTCTCGCCGTTCCTGTTGAGAGGGCCTCCTCTTGAGATGCGACGGGAAGGCCGGGAACTCTTTCCCGACGAAGCAGGGAAAGGATCCCTCATCTCGAGCTACGAGGCGGAAACAGGGCTTCTCTGGATGTGGGCGGGACTCTCGTGATTCCTCTCGAGTGGAGACGGCTAGGTCGGGGAACTTCTTGATTTGCACCAAGGGTGTGAAGGACCCTTTCGAAGTTCCAGAGGTGAGGTGTGATCAGCCTCGAGACGCCTCAGCGGAAATGGGCCTCATCTCGCCTCGAGGGGAGAACCTCCTGGATTTTCTCGAGTTGCGGCAGGTCTTCTCGAGTTACGACGGGGACCTCAGGGACCCGCTCTGGTGGCCTCAGGAAAGGCCAGTCCCCATGCGAGTTGCTAGGGGACCTCTCGGGATTCCTCTCCCGTCCATGCCGGGGCCTCAGTCCTTGTGTGGAGTCGGGGCCGGAACCTGAGGATTCCTCTCCAGTGTTGCCATGGATCTTGGGGTGCTTCTGAGTCTCCCCAGGGGAGTCAGGCCTCGTCTCGAGTGGGGGCATGCACGTGCGCTTTCCTCCCGAGCTGCAGCAGTAGTGTCACGCTTCCTGTCACGTGGATCAAGGGATCTCTGGCTTTACCTCGAGGCTGTCCCTCGAGGCTTTCCCACGAGGCTTTCCCACAGGGCTGTGCCACGTGCCACCTTGGTGTGAGTCGATCCTCGGCGTGAAAGACGAGCCGGTGAAGGGAAAAGAGGTTCCTCTGGAATGGACTGAGACATCTGGGAGACTCTTGGAATGGTGGCACGACCCTGGAGTTCCTCTCGCCGTTCCTGTTGAGAGGGCCTCCTCTTGAGATGCGACGGGAAGGCCGGGAAATCTTTCCCGAAGAAGCAGGGAAAGGATCCCTCATCTCGAGCTACGAGGCGGAAACGGGGCTCCTCTGGATGTGGGCGGGACCCTCGTGATTCCTCTCGAGTGGAGACGGCTAGGTCGGGGAACTTCTTGATTTGCACCAAGGGTGTGAAGGACCCTTTCGAAGTTCCAGAGGAGAGGTGTGATCAGCCTAGAGACGCTTCAGCGGAAATGGGCCTCATCTCGCCTGGAGGGGAGAACTTCCGGGATTTTCTCGAGTTGCGGCAGGTCTTGTCGAGTTACGACGGGGACCACAGGGACCCGCTCTGGTGGCCTCAGGAAAGGCCAGTCCCCATGTGAGTTGCTAGGGGACCTCTCGGGATTCCTCTCCCGTCCATGCCGGGGCCTCAGTCCTTGTGAGGAGTCGGGGCCGGAACCTGAGGATTCCTCTCCAGTGTTGCCATGGATCTTGGGGTGCTTCTGAGTCTCCCCAGGGGAGTCAGGCCTCGTCTCGATTCGGGGCATGCACGTGCGCTTTCCTCCCGAGCTGCAGCAGTAGTGTCACGCTTCCTGACACGTGGATCAAGGGATCTGTGGCTTTCCCTCGAGGCTGTCCCTGGAGGCTTTCCCACGAGGCTTTCCCACAGGGTTTGTGCCACGTGCCACCTTGGTGTGAGTCGATCCTCGGCGTGAAAGACGAGCCGGTGAAGGGAAAAGAGGTTCCTCTGGAATGGACTGAGACATCTGGGGGACTCTTGGAATGGTGGCACGACCCTGGAGTTCCTCTCGCCGTTCCTGTTGAGAGGGCCTCCTCTTGAGATGCGACGGGAACGCCGGGAACTCTTTCCCGACGAAGCAGGGAAAGGATCCCTCATCTCGAGCTACGAGGCGGAAACGGGGCTCCTCTGGATGTGGGCGGGACCCTCGTGATTCCTCTCGAGTGGAGACGGCTAGGTCGGGGAACTTCTTGAATTGCACCAAGGGTGTGAAGGACCCTTTCGAAGTTCCATATGTGAGGTGTGATCAGCCTCGAGACGCCTCAGCGGAAACGGGCCTCATCTCGCCTGGAGGGGAGAACCTCCTGGATTTTCTCGAGTTGCGGCAGGTCTTCTCGAGTTACGACGGGGACCTCAGGGACCCGCTATGGTGGCCTCAGGAAAGGCCAGTCCCCATGCGAGTTGCTAGGGGACCTCTCGGGATTCCTCTCCCGTCCATGCCGGGGCCTCAGTCCTTGTGTGGAGTCGGGGCCGGAACCTGAGGATTCCTCTGCAGTGTTGCCATGGATCTTGGGGTGCTTCTGAGTCTCCCCAGGGGAGTCAGGCCTCGTCTCGAGTGGGGACATGCACGTGCGCTTTCCTCCCGAGCTGCAGCAGTAGTGTCACGCTTCCTGTCACGTGAATCAAGGGATCTGTGGCTTTCCCTCGAGGCTGTCCCTCGACGCTTTCCCACGAGGCTTTCCCACAGGGCTGTGCCACGTGCCACCTTGGTGTGAGTCGATCCTCGGCGTGAAAGACGAGCCGGTGAAGGGAAAAGAGGTTCCTCTGGAATGGACTGAGACATCTGGGGGACTCTTGGAATGGTGGCACGACCCTGGAGTTCCTCTCGCCGTTCCTGTTGAGAGGGCCTCCTCTTGAGATGCGACGGGAACGCCAGGAACTCTTTCCCGACGAAGCAGGGAAAGGATCCCTCATCTCGAGCTACGAGGCGGAAACGGGGCTCCTCTGGATGTGGGCGGGACCCTCGTGATTCCTCTCGAGTGGAGACGGTTAGGTCGGGGAACTTCTTGATTTGCACCAAGGGTGTGAAGGACCCTTTCGAAGTTCCAGAGGTGAGGTGTGATCAGCCTCGAGACGCCTCAGCGGAAATGGGCATCATCTCGCCTGGAGGGGAGAACCTCCTGGATTTTCTCGAGTTGCGGCAGGTCTTCTCGAGTTATGACGGGGACCTCAGGGACCCGCTCTGGTGGCCTCAGGAAAGGCCAGTCCCCATGCGAGTTGCTAGGGGACCTCTCGGGATTCCTCTGCCGTCCATGCCGGGGCCTCAGTCCTTGTGTGGAGTCGGGGCCGGAACCTGAGGATTCCTCTGCAGTGTTGCCATGGATCTTGGGGTGCTTCTGAGTCTCCCCAGGGGAGTCAGGCCTCGTCTCGAGTGGGGGCATGCATGTGCGCTTTCCTCCCGAGCTGCAGCAGTAGAGTCACGCTTCCTGTCACGTGGATCAAGGGATCTGTGGCTTTCCCTCGAGGCTGTCCCTCGAGGCTTTCCCACGAGTCTTTCCAACAGGGCTGTGCCACGTGCCACCTTGGTGTGATTCGATCCTCGGCGTGAAAGACGAGCCGGTGAAGGGAAAAGAGGTTCCTCTGAAATGGACTGAGACATCTGGGGGACTCTTGGAATGGTGGCACGACCCTGGAGTTCCTCTCGCCGTTCCTGTTGAGAGGGCCTCCTCTTGAGATGCGACAGGAACGCCGGGAACTCTTTCCCGACGAAGCAGGGAAAGGATCCCTCATCTCGAGCTACGAGGCGGAAACGGGGCTCCTCTGGATGTGGGCGGGACCCTCGTGATTCCTCTCGAGTGGAGACGGCTAGGTCGGGGAACTTCTTGAATTGCACCAAGGGTGTGAAGGACCCTTTCGAAGTTCCATATGTGAGGTGTGATCAGCCTCGAGACGCCTCAGCGGAAACGGGCCTCATCTCGCCTGGAGGGGAGAACCTCCTGGATTTTCTCGAGTTGCGGCAGGTCTTCTCGAGTTACGACGGGGACCTCAGGGACCCGCTATGGTGGCCTCAGGAAAGGCCAGTCCCCATGCGAGTTGCTAGGGGACCTCTCGGGATTCCTCTCCCGTCCATGCCGGGGCCTCAGTCCTTGTGTGGAGTCGGGGCCGGAACCTGAGGATTCCTCTGCAGTGTTGCCATGGATCTTGGGGTGCTTCTGAGTCTCCCCAGGGGAGTCAGGCCTCGTCTCGAGTGGGGACATGCACGTGCGCTTTCCTCCCGAGCTGCAGCAGTAGTGTCACGCTTCCTGTCACGTGGATCAAGGGATCTGTGGCTTTCCCTCGAGGCTGTCCCTCGAGGCTTTCCCACGAGTCTTTCCCACAGGGCTGTGCCACGTGCCACCTTGGTGTGATTCGATCCTCGGCGTGAAAGACGAGCCGGTGAAGGGAAAAGAGGTTCCTCTGAAATGGACTGAGACATTTGGGGGACTCTTGGAATGGTGGCACGACCCTGGAGTTCCTCTCGCCGTTCCTGTTGAGAGGGCCTCCTCTTGAGATGCGACGGGAACGCCGGGAACTCTTTCCCGACGAAGCAGGGAAAGGATCCCTCATCTCGAGCTACGAGGTGGAAACGGGGCTCCTCTGGATGTGGGCGGGACCATCGTGATTCCTCTCGAGTGGAGACGGCTAGGTCGGGGAACTTCTTGAATTGCACCAAGGGTGTGAAGGACCCTTTCGAAGTTCCAGAGGTGAGGTGTGATCAGCCTCGAGATGCCTCAGCGGAAATGGGGCTCATCTCGCCTGGAGGGGAGAACTTCCGGGATTTTCTCGAGTTGCGGCAGGTCTTGTCGAGTTACGACGGGGACCACAGGGACCCGCTCTGGTGGCCTCAGGAAAGGCCAGTCCCCATGCGAGTTGCTAGGGGACCTCTCGGGATTCCTCTCCCGTCCATGCAGGGGCCTCAGTCCTTGTGAGGAGTCGGGGCCGGAACCTGAGGATTCCTCTCCAGTGTTGCCATGGATCTTGGGGTGCTTCTGAGTCTCCCCAGGGGAGTCAGGCCTCGTCTCGAGTGGGGGCATGCACGTGCGCTTTCCTCCCGAGCTGCAGCAGTAGTGTCACGCTTCCTGTCACGTGGATCAAGGGATCTGTGGCTTTCCCTCGAGCCTGTCCCTGGAGGCTTTCCCACGAGGCTTTCCCACAGGGCTGTGCCACGTGCCACCTTGGTGTGAGTCGATCCTCGGCGTGAAAGACGAGCCGGTGAAGGGAAAAGAGGTTCCTCTGGAATGGACTGAGACATCTGGGGGACTCTTGGAATGGTGGCACGACCCTGGAGTTCCTCTCGCCGTTCCTGTTGAGAGGGCCTCCTCTTGAGATGCGACGGGAACGCCGGGAACTCTTTCCCGACGAAGCAGGGAAAGGATCCCTCATCTCGAGCTATGAGTCGGAAACGGGGCTCCTCTGGATGTGGGCGGGACCCTCGTGATTCCTCTCGAGTGGAGACGGGTATGTCGGGGAACTTCTTGATTTGCACCAAGGGTGTGAAGGAGCCTTTCGAAGTTCCAGAGGTGAGGTGTGATCAGCCTCGAGACGCCTCAGCGGAAACGGGCCTCCTATCGCCTGGAGGGGAGAACCTCCTGGATTTTCTCGAGTTGCGGCAGGTCTTCTCGAGTTACGACGGGGACCTCAGGGACCCGCTCTGGTGGCCTCAGGAAAGGCCAGTCCCCATGCGAGTTGCTAGGGGACCTCTCGGGATTCCTCTCCCATTCTTGCCGGGGCCTCAGTCCTTGTGTGGAGTCGGGGCCGGAACCTGAGGATTCCTCTCCAGTGTTGCCATGGATCTTGGGGTGCTTCTGAGTCTCCCCAGGGGATTCAGGCCTCGTCTCGAGTGGGGGCATGCACGTGCGCTTTCCTCCCGAGCTGCAGCAGTAGTGTCACGCTTACTGTCACATGGATCAAGGGATCTGTGGATTTCCCTCGAGGCTGTCCCTCGAGGCTTTCACACGGGGCTTTCCCACAGGGCTGTGCCACGTGCCACCTTGGTGTGAGTCGATCCTCGGCGTGAAAGACGAGCCGGTGAAGGGAAAAGAGGTTCCTCTGGAATGGACTGAGACATCTGGGAGACTCTTGGAATGGTGGCACGACCCTGGAGTTCCTCTCGCCGTTCCTGTTGAGAGGGCCTCCTCTTGAGATGCGACGGGAACGCCGGGAACTCTTTCCCGAAGAAGCAGGGAAAGGATCCCTCATCTCGAGCTACGAGGCGGAAACGGGGCTCCTCTGGATGTGGGCGGGACTCTCGTGATTCCTCTCGAGTGGAGACGGCTAGGTCGGGGAACTTCTTGATTTGCACCAAGGGTGTGAAGGACCCTTTCGAAGTTCCAGATGTGAGGTGTGATCAGCCTCGAGACGCCTCAGCGGAAATGGGCCTCATCTCGCCTGGAGGGGAGAACCTCCTGGATTTTCTCGAGTTGCGGCAGGTCTTGTCGAGTTACGACGGGGACCTCAGGAACCCGCTCTGGTGGCCTCAGGAAAGGCCAGTCCCCATGCGAATTGCTAGGGGACCTCTCGGGATTCCTCTCCCGTCCATGCCGGGGCCTCAGTCCTTGTGTGGAGTCGGGGCCGGAACCTGAGGATTCCTCTCCAGTGTTGCCATGGATCTTGGGGTGCTTCTGAGTCTCCCCAGGGGAGTCAGGCCTCGTCTCGAGTGGGGGCATGCACGTGCGCTTTCCTCCCGAGCTGCAGCAGTAGTGTCACGCTTCCTGTCACGTGGATCAAGGGATCTGTGGCTTTCCCTCGAGGCTGTCCCTCGAGGCTTTCCCACGAGGCTTTCCCACAGGGCTGTGCCACGTGCCACCTTGGTGTGAGTCGATCCTCGGCGTGAAAGACGAGCCGGTGAAGGGAAAAGAGGTTCCTCTGGAATGGACTGAGACATCTGGGGGACTCTTGGAATGGTGGCACGACCCTGGAGTTCCTCTCGCCGTTCCTGTTGAGAGGGCCTCCTCTTGAGATGCGACGGGAAGGCCGGGAACTCTTTCCCGACGAAGCAGGGAAAGGATCCCTCATCTCGAGCTACGAGGCGGAAACAAGGCTTCTCTGGATGTGGGCGGGACTCTCGTGATTCCTCTCGAGTGGAGACGGCTAGGTCGGGGATCTTCTTGATTTGCACCAAGGGTGTGAAGGACCCTTTCGAAGTTCCAGAGGTGAGGTGTGATCAGCCTCGAGACGCCTCAGCGGAAATGGGCCTCATCTCGCCTGGAGGGGAGAACCTCCTGGATTTTCTCGAGTTGCGGCAGGTCTTCTCGAGTTACGACGGGGACCTCAGGGACCCGCTCTGGTGGCCTCAGGAAAGGCCAGTCCCCATGCGAGTTGCTAGGGGACCTCTCGGGATTCCTCTCCCATCCATGCCGGGGCCTCAGTCCTTGTGTGGAGTCGGGGCCGGAACCTGAGGATTCCTCTCCAGTGTTGCCATGGATCTTGGGGTGCATCTGAGTCTCCCCAGGGGAGTCAGGCCTCGTCTCGAGTGGGGGCATGCACGTGCGCTTTCCTCCCGAGCTGCAGCAGTAGTGTCACGCTTCCTGTCACGTGGATCAAGGGATCTGTGGCTTTCCCTCGAGGCTGTCCCTCGAGGCTTTCCCACGAGGCTTTCCCACAGGGCTGTGCCACGTGCCACCTTGGTGTGAGTCGATCCTCGGCGTGAAAGACGAGCCGGTGAAGGGAAAAGAGGTTCCTCTGGAATGGACTGAGACATCTGGGGGACTCTTGGAATGGTGGCACGACCCTGGAGTTCCTCTCGCCGTTCCTGTTGAGAGGGCCTCCTCTTGAGATGCGACGGGAAGGCCGGGAACTCTTTCCCGACGAAGCAGGGAAAGGATCCCTCATCTCGAGCTACGAGGCGGAAACAGGGCTTCTCTGGATGTGGGCGGGACTCTCGTGATTCCTCTCGAGTGGAGACGGATAGGTCGGGGAACTTCTTGATTTGCACCAAGGGTGTGAAGGACCCTTTCGAAGTTCCAGAGGTGAGGTGTGATCAGCCTCGAGACGCCTCAGCGGAAATGGGCCTCATCTCGCCTGGAGGGGAGAACCTCCTGGATTTTCTCGAGTTGCGGCAGGTCTTCTCGAGTTACGACGGGGACCTCAGGGACCCGCTCTGGTGGCCTCAGGAAAGGCCAGTCCCCATGCGAGTTGCTAGGGGACCTCTCGGGATTCCTCTCCCGTCTATGCCGGGGCCTCAGTCCTTGTGTGGAGTCGGGGCCGGAACCTGAGGATTCCTCTCCAGTGTTGCCATGGATCTTGGGGTGCTTCTGAGTCTCCCCAGGGGAGTCAGGCCTCGTCTCGAGTGGGGGCATGCACGTGCGCTTTCCTCCCGAGCTGCAGCAGTAGTGTCACGCTTCCTGTCACGTGGATCAAGGGATCTGTGGCTTTCCCTCGAGGCTGTCCCTCGAGGCTTTCCCACGAGGCTTTCCCACAGGGCTGTGCCACGTGCCACCTTGGTGTGAGTCGATGCTCGGCGTGAAAGACGAGCCGGTGAAGGGAAAAGGGGTTCCTCTGGAATGGACTGAGACATCTGGGGGACTCTTGGAATGGTGGCACGAACCTGGAGTTCCTCTCGCCGATCCTGTTGAGAGGGCCTCCTCTTGAGATGCGACGGGAACGCCGGGTACTCTTTCCCGACGAAGCAGGGAAAGGATCCCTCATCTCGAGCTACGAGGCGTAAACGGGGCTCCTCTGGATGTGGGCGGGACCTTCGTGATTCCCCTCGAGTGGAGACGGCTAGGTCGGGGAACTTCTTGATTTGCACCAAGGGTGTGAAGGACCCTTTCGAAGTTCCAGAGGTGAGGTGTGATCAGCCTCGAGACGCCTCAGCGGAAATGGGCCTCATCTCGTCTGGAGTAGAGAACCTCCTGGATTTTCTCGAGTTGCGGCAGGTCTTCTCGAGTTACGACGGGGACCTCAGGGACCCGCTCTGGTGGCCTCAGGAAAGGCCAGTCCCCATGCGAGTTGCTAGGGGACCTCTCGGGATTCCTCTCCCGTCCATGCCGGGGCCTCAGTCCTTGTGTGGAGTCGGGGCCGGAACCTGAGGATTCCTCTCCAGTGTTGCCATGGATCTTGGGGTGCTTCTGAGTCTCCCCAGGGGAGTCAGGTCTCGTCTCGAGTGGGGGCATGCACGTGCGCTTTCCTCCCGAGCTGCAGCAGTAGTGTCACGCTTCCTGTCACGTGGATCAAGGGATCTGTGGCTTTCCCTCGAGGCTGTCCCTCGAGGCTTTCCCACGAGGCTTTCCCACAGGGCTGTGCCACGTGCCACCTTGGTGTGAGTCGATCCTCGGCGTGAAAGACGAGACGGTGAAGGGAAAAGGGGTTCCTCTGGAATGGACTGAGACATCTGGGGGACTCTTGGAATGGTGGCACGATCCTGGAGTTCCTCTCGCCGTTCCTGTTGAGAGGGCCTCCTCTTGAGATGCGACGGGAACGCCGGGAACTCTTTCCCGACGAAGCAGGGAAAGGATCACTCATCTCGAGCTACGAGGCGAAAACGGGGCTCCTCTGGATGTGGGCGGGACCCTCGTGATTGCTCTCGAGTGGAGACGGCTAGGTCGGGGAACTTCTTGATTTGCACCAAGGGTGTGAAGGACCCTTTCGAAGTTCCAGAGGTGAGGTGTGATCAGCCTCGAGACGCCTCAGCGGAAATGGGCCTCATCTCGCCTGGAGGGGAGAACCTCCTGGATTTTCTCGAGTTGCGGCAGGTCTTCTCGAGTTACGACGGGGACCTCAGGGACCCGCTCTGGTGGCCTCAGGAAAGGCCAGTCCCCATGCGAGTTGCTAGGGGACCTCTCGGGATTCCTCTCCCGTCCATGCCGGGGCCTCAGTCCTTGTGTGGAGTCGGGGCCGGAACCTGAGGATTCCTCTCCAGTGTTGCCATGGCTGTTGGGGTGCTTCTGAGTCTCCCCAGGGGAGTCAGGCCTCGTCTCGAGTGGGGGCATGCACGTGCGCTTTCCTCCCGAGCTGCAGCAGTAGTGTCACGCTTGCTGTTCACGTGGATCAAGGGATCTGTGGCTTTCCCTCGAGGCTGTCCCTCGAGGCTTTCCCACGAGGCTTTCCCACAGGGCTGTGCCACGTGCCACCTTGGTGTGAGTCGATGCTCGGCGTGAAAGACGAGCCGGTGAAGGGAAAAGGGGTTCCTCTGGAATGGACTGAGACATCTGGGGGACTCTTGGAATGGTGGCACGAACCTGGAGTTCCTCTCGCCGTTCCTGTTGAGAGGGCCTCCTCTTGAGATGCGACGGGAACGCCGGGAACTCTTTCCCGACGAAGCAGGGAAAGGATCCCTCATCTCGAGCTACGAGGCGGAAACGGGGCTCCTCTGGATGTGGGCGGGACCATCGTGATTCCTCTCGAGTGGAGACGGCTAGGTCGGGGAACTTCTTGTTTTGCACCAAGGGTGTGAAGGACCCTTTCGAAGTTCCAGAGGTGAGGTGTGATCAGCCTCGAGACGCCTCAGCGGAAATGGGCCTCATCTCGCCTGGAGGGGAGAACCTCCTGGATTTTCTCGAGTTGCGGCAGGTCTTCTCGAGTTACGACGGGGACCTCAGGGACCCGCTCTGGTGGCCTCAGGAAAGGCCAGTCCCCATGCGAGTTGCTAGGGGACCTCTCGGGATTCCTCTCCCGTCTATGCCGGGGCCTCAGTCCTTGTGTGGAGTCGGGGCCGTAACCTGAGGATTCCTCTCCAGTGTTGCCATGGATCTTGGGGTGCTTCTGAGTCTCCCCAGGGGAGTCAGGCCTCGTCTCGAGTGGGGGCATGCACGTGCGCTTTCCTCCCGAGCTGCAGCAGTAGTGTCACGCTTCCTGTCACGTGGATCAAGGGATCTCTGGCTTTACCTCGAGGCTGTCCCTCGAGGCTTTCCCACGAGGCTTTCCCACAGGGCTGTGCCACGTGCCACCTTGGTGTGAGTCGATCCTCGGCGTGAAAGACGAGCCGGTGAAGGGAAAAGAGGTTCCTCTGGAATGGACTGAGACATCTGGGAGACTCTTGGAATGGTGGCACGACCCTGGAGTTCCTCTCGCCGTTCCTGTTGAGAGGGCCTCCTCTTGAGATGCGACGGGAAGGCCGGGAAATCTTTCCCGAAGAAGCAGGGAAAGGATCCCTCATCTCGAGCTACGAGGCGGAAACGGGGCTCCTCTGGATGTGGGCGGGACCCTCGTGATTCCTCTCGAGTGGAGACGGCTAGGTCGGGGAACTTCTTGATTTGCACCAAGGGTGTGAAGGACCCTTTCGAAGTTCCAGAGGAGAGGTGTGATCAGCCTAGAGACGCTTCAGCGGAAATGGGCCTCATCTCGCCTGGAGGGGAGAACTTCCGGGATTTTCTCGAGTTGCGGCAGGTCTTGTCGAGTTACGACGGGGATCACAGGGACCCGCTCTGGTGGCCTCAGGAAAGGCCAGTCCCCATGTGAGTTGCTAGGGGACCTCTCGGGATTCCTCTCCCGTCCATGCCGGGGCCTCAGTCCTTGTGAGGAGTCGGGGCCGGAACCTGAGGATTCCTCTCCAGTGTTGCCATGGATCTTGGGGTGCTTCTGAGTCTCCCCAGGGGAGTCAGGCCTCGTCTCGATTCGGGGCATGCACGTGCGCTTTCCTCCCGAGCTGCAGCAGTAGTGTCACGCTTCCTGACACGTGGATCAAGGGATCTGTGGCTTTCCCTCGAGGCTGTCCCTGGAGGCTTTCCCACGAGGCTTTCCCACAGGGCTGTGCCACGTGCCACCTTGGTGTGAGTCGATCCTCGGCGTGAAAGACGAGCCGGTGAAGGGAAAAGAGGTTCCTCTGGAATGGACTGAGACATCTGGGGGACTCTTGGAATGGTGGCACGACCCTGGAGTTCCTCTCGCCGTTCCTGTTGAGAGGGCCTCCTCTTGAGATGCGACGGGAACGCCGGGAACTCTTTCCCGACGAAGCAGGGAAAGGATCCCTCATCTCGAGCTACGAGGCGGAAACGGGGCTCCTCTGGATGTGGGCGGGACCCTCGTGATTCCTCTCGAGTGGAGACGGCTAGGTCGGGGAACTTCTTGAATTGCACCAAGGGTGTGAAGGACCCTTTCGAAGTTCCATATGTGAGGTGTGATCAGCCTCGAGACGCCTCAGCGGAAACGGGCCTCGTCTCGCCTGGAGGGGAGAACCTCCTGGATTTTCTCGAGTTGCGGCAGGTCTTCTCGAGTTATGACGGGGACCTCAGGGACCCGCTCTGGTGGCCTCAGGAAAGGCCAGTCCCCATGCGAGTTGCTAGGGGACCTCTCGGGATACCTCTCCCGTCCATGCCGGGGCCTCAGTCCTTGTGTGGAGTCGGGGCCGGAACCTGAGGATTCCTCTGCAGTGTTGCCATGGATCTTGGGGTGCTTCTGAGTCTCCCCAGGGGAGTCAGGCCTCGTCTCGAGTGGGGGCATGCATGTGCGCTTTCCTCCCGAGCTGCAGCAGTAGAGTCACGCTTCCTGTCACGTGGATCAAGGGATCTGTGGCTTTCCCTCGAGGCTGTCCCTCGAGGCTTTCCCACGAGTCTTTCCAACAGGGCTGTGCCACGTGCCACCTTGGTGTGATTCGATCCTCGGCGTGAAAGACGAGCCAGTGAAGGGAAAAGAGGGTCCTCTGAAATGGACTGAGACATCTGGGGGACTCTTGGAATGGTGGCACGACCCTGGAGTTCCTCTCGCCGTTCCTGTTGAGAGGGCCTCCTCTTGAGATGCGACAGGAACGCCGGGAACTCTTTCCCGACGAAGCAGGGAAAGGATCCCTCATCTCGAGCTACGAGGCGGAAACGGGGCTCCTCTGGATGTGGGCGGGACCCTCGTGATTCCTCTCGAGTGGAGACGGCTAGGTCGGGGAACTTCTTGAATTGCACCAAGGGTGTGAAGGACCCTTTCGAAGTTCCATATGTGAGGTGTGATCAGCCTCGAGACGCCTCAGCGGAAACGGGCCTCATCTCGCCTGGAGGGGAGAACCTCCTGGATTTTCTCGAGTTGCGGCAGGTCTTCTCGAGTTACGACGGGGACCTCAGGGACCCGCTATGGTGGCCTCAGGAAAGGCCAGTCCCCATGCGAGTTGCTAGGGGACCTCTCGGGATTCCTCTCCCGTCCATGCCGGGGCCTCAGTCCTTGTGTGGAGTCGGGGCCGGAACCTGAGGATTCCTCTGCAGTGTTGCCATGGATCTTGGGGTGCTTCTGAGTCTCCCCAGGGGAGTCAGGCCTCGTCTCGAGTGGGGACATGCACGTGCGCTTTCCTCCCGAGCTGCAGCAGTAGTGTCACGCTTCCTGTCACGTGGATCAAGGGATCTGTGGCTTTCCCTCGAGGCTGTCCCTCGAGGCTTTCCCACGAGGCTTTCCCACAGGGCTGTGCCACGTGCCACCTTGGTGTGAGTCGATCCTCGGCGTGAAAGACGAGCCGGTGAAGGGAAAAGAGGTTCCTCTGGAATGGACTGAGACATCTGGGAGACTCTTGGAATGGTGGCACGACCCTGGAGTTCCTCTGGCCGTTCCTGTTGAGAGGGCCTCCTCTTGAGATGCGACGGGAAGGCCGGGAAATCTTTCCCGAAGAAGCAGGGAAAGGATCCCTCATCTCGAGCTACGAGGCGGAAACGGGGCTCCTCTGGATGTGGGCGGGACCCTCGTGATTCCTCTCGAGTGGAGACGGCTAGGTCGGGGAACTTCTTGATTTGCACCAAGGGTGTGAAGGACCCTTTCGAAGTTCCAGAGGAGAGGTGTGATCAGCCTAGAGACGCTTCAGCGGAAATGGGCCTCATCTCGCCTGGAGGGGAGAACTTCCGGGATTTTCTCGAGTTGCGGCAGGTCTTGTCGAGTTACGACGGGGATCACAGGGACCCGCTCTGGTGGCCTCAGGAAAGGCCAGTCCCCATGTGAGTTGCTAGGGGACCTCTCGGGATTCCTCTCCCGTCCATGCCGGGGCCTCAGTCCTTGTGAGGATTCGGGGCCGGAACCTGAGGATTCCTCTCCAGTGTTGCCATGGATCTTGGGGTGCTTCTGAGTCTCCCCAGGGGAGTCAGGCCTCGTCTCGATTCGGGGCATGCACGTGCGCTTTCCTCCCGAGCTGCAGCAGTAGTGTCACGCTTCCTGACACGTGGATCAAGGGATCTGTGGCTTTCCCTCGAGGCTGTCCCTGGAGGCTTTCCCACGAGGCTTTCCCACAGGGCTGTGCCACGTGCCACCTTGGTGTGAGTCGATCCTCGGCGTGAAAGACGAGCCGGTGAAGGGAAAAGAGGTTCCTCTGGAATGGACTGAGACATCTGGGGGACTCTTGGAATGGTGGCACGACCCTGGAGTTCCTCTCGCCGTTCCTGTTGAGAGGGCCTCCTCTTGAGATGCGACGGGAACGCCGGGAACTCTTTCCCGACGAAGCAGGGAAAGGATCCCTCATCTCGAGCTACGAGGCGGAAACGGGGCTCCTCTGGATGTGGGCGGGACCCTCGTGATTCCTCTCGAGTGGAGACGGCTAGGTCGGGGAACTTCTTGAATTGCACCAAGGGTGTGAAGGACCCTTTCGAAGTTCCATATGTGAGGTGTGATCAGCCTCGAGACGCCTCAGCGGAAACGGGCCTCATCTCGCCTGGAGGGGAGAACCTCCTGGATTTTCTCGAGTTGCGGCAGGTCTTCTCGAGTTATGACGGGGACCTCAGGGACCCGCTCTGGTGGCCTCAGGAAAGGCCAGTCCCCATGCGAGTTGCTAGGGGACCTCTCGGGATACCTCTCCCGTCCATGCCGGGGCCTCAGTCCTTGTGTGGAGTCGGGGCCGGAACCTGAGGATTCCTCTGCAGTGTTGCCATGGATCTTGGGGTGCTTCTGAGTCTCCCCAGGGGAGTCAGGCCTCGTCTCGAGTGGGGGCATGCATGTGCGCTTTCCTCCCGAGCTGCAGCAGTAGAGTCACGCTTCCTGTCACGTGGATCAAGGGATCTGTGGCTTTCCCTCGAGGCTGTCCCTCGAGGCTTTCCCACGAGTCTTTCCAACAGGGCTGTGCCACGTGCCACCTTGGTGTGATTCGATCCTCGGCGTGAAAGACGAGCCGGTGAAGGGAAAAGAGGGTCCTCTGAAATGGACTGAGACATCTGGGGGACTCTTGGAATGGTGGCACGACCCTGGAGTTCCTCTCGCCGTTCCTGTTGAGAGGGCCTCCTCTTGAGATGCGACAGGAACGCCGGGAACTCTTTCCCGACGAAGCAGGGAAAGGATCCCTCATCTCGAGCTACGAGGCGGAAACGGGGCTCCTCTGGATGTGGGCGGGACCCTCGTGATTCCTCTCGAGGGGAGACGGCTAGGTCGGGGAACTTCTTGAATTGCACCAAGGGTGTGAAGGACCCTTTCGAAGTTCCATATGTGAGGTGTGATCAGCCTCGAGACGCCTCAGCGGAAACGGGCCTCATCTCGCCTGGAGGGGAGAACCTCCTGGATTTTCTCGAGTTGCGGCAGGTCTTCTCGAGTTACGACGGGGACCTCAGGGACCCGCTATGGTGGCCTCAGGAAAGGCCAGTCCCCATGCGAGTTGCTAGGGGACCTCTCGGGATTCCTCTCCCGTCCATGCCGGGGCCTCAGTCCTTGTGTGGAGTCGGGGCCGGAACCTGAGGATTCCTCTGCAGTGTTGCCATGGATCTTGGGGTGCTTCTGAGTCTCCCCAGGGGAGTCAGGCCTCGTCTCGAGTGGGGACATGCACGTGCGCTTTCCTCCCGAGCTGCAGCAGTAGTGTCACGCTTCCTGTCACGTGGATCAAGGGATCTGTGGCTTTCCCTCGAGGCTGTCCCTCGACGCTTTCCCACGAGGCTTTCCCACAGGGCTGTGCCACGTGCCACCTTGGTGTGAGTCGATCCTCGGCGTGAAAGACGAGCCGGTGAAGGGAAAAGAGGTTCCTCTGGAATGGACTGAGACATCTGGGGGACTCTTGGAATGGTGGCACGACCCTGGAGTTCCTCTCGCCGTTCCTGTTGAGAGGGCCTCCTCTTGAGATGCGACGGGAACGCCGGGAACTCTTTCCCGACGAAGCAGGGAAAGGATCCCTCATCTCGAGCTACGAGGCGGAAACGGGGCTCCTCTGGATGTGGGCGGGACCCTCGTGATTCCTCTCGAGTGGAGACGGCTAGGTCGGGGAACTTCTTGATTTGCACCAAGGGTGTGAAGGACCCTTTCCAAGTTCCAGAGGTGAGGTGTGATCAGCCTCGAGACGCCTCAGCGGAAATGGGCCTCAACTCGCCTGGAGGGGAGAACCTCCTGGATTTTCTCGAGTTGCGGCAGGTCTTCTCGAGTTATGACGGGGACCTCAGGGACCCGCTCTGGTGGCCTCAGGAAAGGCCAGTCCCCATGCGAGTTGCTAGGGGACCTCTCGGGATACCTCTCCCGTCCATGCCGGGGCCTCAGTCCTTGTGTGGAGTCGGGGCCGGAACCTGAGGATTCCTCTGCAGTGTTGCCATGGATCTTGGGGTGCTTCTGAGTCTCCCCAGGGGAGTCAGGCCTCGTCTCGAGTGGGGGCATGCATGTGCGCTTTCCTCCCGAGCTGCAGCAGTAGTGTCACGCTACCTGTCACGTGGATCAAGGGATCTGTGGCTTTCCCTCGAGGCTGTCCCTCGAGGCTTTCCCACGAGTCTTTCCCACAGGGCTGTGCCACGTGCCACCTTGGTGTGATTCGATCCTCGGCGTGAAAGACGAGCCGGTGAAGGGAAAAGAGGTTCCTCTGAAATGGACTGAGACATCTGGGGGACTCTTGGAATGGTGGCACGACCCTGGAGTTCCTCTCGCCGTTCCTGTTGAGAGGGCCTCCTCTTGAGATGCGACGGGAACGCCGGGAACTCTTTCCCGACGAAGCAGGGAAAGGATCCCTCATCTCGAGCTACGAGGTGGAAACGGGGCTCCTCTGGATGTGGGCGGGACCATCGTGATTCCTCTCGAGTGGAGACGGCTAGGTCGGGGAACTTCTTGAATTGCACCAAGGGTGTGAAGGACCCTTTCGAAGTTCCAGAGGTGAGGTGTGATCAGACTCGAGATGCCTCAGCGGAAATGGGCCTCATCTCGCCTGGAGGGGAGAACTTCCGGGATTTTCTCGAGTTGCGGCAGGTCTTGTCGAGTTACGACGGGGACCACAGGGACCCGCTCTGGTGGCCTCAGGAAACGCCAGTCCCCATGCGAGTTGCTAGGGGACCTCTCGGGATTCCTCTCCCGTCCATGCAGGGGCCTCAGTCCTTGTGAGGAGTCGGGGCCGGAACCTGAGGATTCCTCTCCAGTGTTGCCATGGATCTTGGGGTGCTTCTGAGTCTCCCCAGGGGAGTCAGGCCTCGTCTCGAGTGGGGGCATGCACGTGCGCTTTCCTCCCGAGCTGCAGCAGTAGTGTCACGCTTCCTGTCACGTGGATCAAGGGATCTGTGGCTTTCCCTCGAGCCTGTCCCTGGAGGCTTTCCCACGAGGCTTTCCCACAGGGCTGTGCCACGTGCCACCTTGGTGTGAGTCGATCCTCGGCGTGAAAGACGAGCCGGTGAAGGGAAAAGAGGTTCCTCTGGAATGGACTGAGACATCTGGGGGACTCTTGGAATGGTGGCACGACCCTGGAGTTCCTCTCGCCGTTCCTGTTGAGAGGGCCTCCTCTTGAGATGCGACGGGAACGCCGGGAACTCTTTCCCGACGAAGCAGGGAAAGGATCCCTCATCTCGAGCTATGAGTCGGAAACGGGGCTCCTCTGGATGTGGGCGGGACCCTCGTGATTCCTCTCGAGTGGAGACGGGTATGTCGGGGAACTTCTTGATTTGCACCAAGGGTGTGAAGGAGCCTTTCGAAGTTCCAGAGGTGAGGTGTGATCAGCCTCGAGACGCCTCAGCGGAAACGGGCCTCCTATCGCCTGGAGGGGAGAACCTCCTGGATTTTCTCGAGTTGCGGCAGGTCTTCTCGAGTTACGACGGGGACCTCAGGGACCCGCTCTGGTGGCCTCAGGAAAGGCCAGTCCCCATGCGAGTTGCTAGGGGACCTCTCGGGATTCCTCTCCCATTCTTGCCGGGGCCTCAGTCCTTGTGTGGAGTCGGGGCCGGAACCTGAGGATTCCTCTCCAGTGTTGCCATCGATCTTGGGGTGCTTCTGAGTCTCCCCAGGGGATTCAGGCCTCGTCTCGAGTGGGGGCATGCACGTGCGCTTTCCTCCCGAGCTGCAGCAGTAGTGTCACGCTTACTGTCACATGGATCAAGGGATCTGTGGATTTCCCTCGAGGCTGTCCCTGGAGGCTTTCACACGGGGCTTTCCCACAGGGCTGTGCCACGTGCCACCTTGGTGTGAGTCGATCCTCGGCGTGAAAGACGAGCCGGTGAAGGGAAAAGAGGTTCCTCTGGAATGGACTGAGACATCTGGGGGACTCTTGGAATGGTGGCACGAACCTGGAGTTCCTCTCGCCATTCCTGTTGAGAGGGCCTCCTCTTGAGATGCGACGGGAACGGCGGGAACTCTTTCCCGAAGAAGCAGGGAAAGGATCCCTCATCTCGAGCTACGAGGCGGAAACGGGGCTCCTCTGGATGTGGGCGGGACTCTCGTGATTCCTCTCGAGTGGAGACGGCTAGGTCGGGGAACTTCTTGATTTGCACCAAGGGTGTGAAGGACCCTTTCGAAGTTCCAGATGTGAGGTGTGATCAGCCTCGAGACGCCTCAGCGGAAATGGGCCTCATCTAGCCTGGAGGGGAGAACCTCCTGGATTTTCTCGAGTTGCGGCAGGTCTTGTCGAGTTACGACGGGGACCTCAGGAACCCGCTCTGGTGGCCTCAGAAAAGGCCAGTCCCCATGCGAATTGCTAGGGGACCTCTCGGGATTCCTCTCCCGTCCATGCCGGGGCCTCAGTCCTTGTGTGGAGTCGGGGCCGGAACCTGAGGATTCCTCTCCAGTGTTGCCATGGATCTTGGTGTGCTTCTGAGTCTCCCCAGGGGAGTCAGGCCTCGTCTCGAGTGGGGGCATGCACGTGCGCTTTCCTCCCGAGCTGCAGCAGTAGTGTCACGCTTCCTGTCACGTGGATCAAGGGATCTGTGGCTTTCCCTCGAGGCTGTCCCTCGAGGCTTTCCCACGAGGCTTTCCCACAGGGCTGTGCCACGTGCCACCTTGGTGTGAGTCGATCCTCGGCGTGAAAGACGAGCCGGTGAAGGGAAAAGAGGTTCCTCTGGAATGGACTGAGACATCTGGGGGACTCTTGGAATGGTGGCACGACCCTGGAGTTCCTCTCGCCGTTCCTGTTGAGAGGGCCTCCTCTTGAGATGCGACGGGAACGCAGGGAACTCTTTCCCGACGAAGCAGGGAAAGGATCCCTCATCTCGAGCTACGAGGCGGAAACAAGGCTTCTCTGGATGTGGGCGGGACTCTCGTGATTCCTCTCGAGTGGAGACGGCTAGGTCGGGGAACTTCTTGATTTGCACCAAGGGTGTGAAGGACCCTTTCGAAGTTCCAGAGGTGAGGTGTGATCAGCCTCGAGACGCCTCAGCGGAAATGGGCCTCATCTCGCCTGGAGGGGAGAACCTCCTGGATTTTCTCGAGTTGCGGCAGGTCTTCTCGATTTACGACGGGGACCTCAGGGACCCGCTCTGGTGGCCTCAGGAAAGGCCAGTCCCCATGCGAGTTGCTAGGGGACCTCTCGGGATTCCTCTCCCGTCCATGCCGGGGCCTCAGTCCTTGTGTGGAGTCGGGGCCGGAACCTGAGGATTCCTCTCCAGTGTTGCCATGGATCTTGGGGTGCTTCTGAGTCTCCCCAGGGGAGTCAGGCCTCGTCTCGGGTGGGGGCATGCACGTGCGCTTTCCTCCCGAGCTGCAGCAGTAGTGTCACGCTTCCTGTCACGTGGATCAAGGGATCTGTGGCTTTCCCTCGAGGCTGTCCCTCGAGGCTTTCCCACGAGGCTTTCCCACAGGGCTGTGCCACGTGCCACCTTGGTGTGAGTCGATCCTCGGCGTGAAAGACGAGCCGGTGAAGGGAAAAGAGGTTCCTCTGGAATGGACTGAGACATCTGGGGGACTCTTGGAATGGTGGCACGACCCTGGAGTTCCTCTCGCCGTTCCTGTTGAGAGGGCCTCCTCTTGAGATGCGACGGGAAGGCCGGGAACTCTTTCCCGACGAAGCAGGGAAAGGATCCCTCATCTCGAGCTACGAGGCGGAAACAGGGCTTCTCTGGATGTGGGCGGGACTCTCGTGATTCCTCTCGAGTGGAGACGGCTAGGTCGGGGAACTTCTTGATTTGCACCAAGGGTGTGAAGGACCCTTTCGAAGTTCCAGAGGTGAGGTGTGATCAGCCTCGAGACGCCTCAGCGGAAATGGGCCTCATCTCGCCTGGAGGGGAGAACCTCCTGGATTTTCTCGAGTTGCGGCAGGTCTTCTCGAGTTACGACGGGGACCTCAGGGACCCGCTCTGGTGGCCTCAGGAAAGGCCAGTCCCCATGCGAGTTGCTAGGGGACCTCTCGGGATTCCTCTCCCGTCTATGCCGGGGCCTCAGTCCTTGTGTGGAGTCGGGGCCGGAACCTGAGGATTCCTCTCCAGTGTTGCCATGGATCTTGGGGTGCTTCTGAGTCTCCCCAGGGGAGTCAGGCCTCGTCTCGAGTGGGGGCATGCACGTGCGCTTTCCTCCCGAGCTGCAGCAGTAGTGTCACGCTTCCTGTCACGTGGATCAAGGGATCTGTGGCTTTCCCTCGAGGCTGTCCCTCGAGGCTTTCCCACGAGGCTTTCCCACAGGGCTGTGCCACGTGCCACCTTGGTGTGAGTCGATGCTCGGCGTGAAAGACGAGCCGGTGAAGGGAAAAGGGGTTCCTCTGGAATGGACTGAGACATCTGGGGGACTCTTGGAATGGTGGCACGAACCTGGAGTTCCTCTCGCCGATCCTGTTGAGAGGGCCTCCTCTTGAGATGCGACGGGAACGCCGGGAACTCTTTCCCGACGAAGCAGGGAAAGGATCCCTCATCTCGAGCTACGAGGCGTAAACGGGGCTCCTCTGGATGTGGGCGGGACCTTCGTGATTCCCCTCGAGTGGAGACGGCTAGGTCGGGGAACTTCTTGATTTGCACCAAGGGTGTGAAGGACCCTTTCGAAGTTCCAGAGGTGAGGTGTGATCAGCCTCGAGACGCCTCAGCGGAAATGGGCCTCATCTCGTCTGGAGGGGAGAACCTCCTGGATTTTCTCGAGTTGCGGCAGGTCTTCTCGAGTTACGACGGGGACCTCAGGGACCCGCTCTGGTGGCCTCAGGAAAGGCCAGTCCCCATGCGAGTTGCTAGGGGACCTCTCGGGATTCCTCTCCCGTCCATGCCGGGGCCTCAGTCCTTGTGTGGAGTCGGGGCCGGAACCTGAGGATTCCTCTCCAGTGTTGCCATGGATCTTGGGGTGCTTCTGAGTCTCCCCAGGGGAGTCAGGCCTCGTCTCGAGTGGGGGCATGCACGTGCGCTTTCCTCCCGAGCTGCAGCAGTAGTGTCACGCTTCCTGTCACGTGGATCAAGGGATCTGTGGCTTTCCCTCGAGGCTGTCCCTCGAGGCTTTCCCACGAGGCTTTCCCACAGGGCTGTGCCACGTGCCACCTTGGTGTGAGTCGATCCTCGGCGTGAAAGACGAGACGGTGAAGGGAAAAGGGGTTCCTCTGGAATGGACTGAGACATCTGGGGGACTCTTGGAATGGTGGCACGATCCTGGAGTTCCTCTCGCCGTTCCTGTTGAGAGGGCCTCCTCTTGAGATGCGACGGGAACGCCGGGAACTCTTTCCCGACGAAGCAGGGAAAGGATCACTCATCTCGAGCTACGAGGCGAAAACGGGGCTCCTCTGGATGTGGGCGGGACCCTCGTGATTGCTCTCGAGTGGAGACGGCTAGGTCGGGGAACTTCTTGATTTGCACCAAGGGTGTGAAGGACCCTTTCGAAGTTCCAGAGGTGAGGTGTGATCAGCCTCGAGACGCCTCAGCGGAAATGGGCCTCATCTCGCCTGGAGGGGAGAACCTCCTGGATTTTCTCGAGTTGCGGCAGGTCTTCTCGAGTTACGACGGGGACCTCAGGGACCCGCTCTGGTGGCCTCAGGAAAGGCCAGTCCCCATGCGAGTTGCTAGGGGACCTCTCGGGATTCCTCTCCCGTCCATGCCGGGGCCTCAGTCCTTGTGTGGAGTCGGGGCCGGAACCTGAGGATTCCTCTCCAGTGTTGCCATGGATGTTGGGGTGCTTCTGAGTCTCCCCAGGGGAGTCAGGCCTCGTCTCGAGTGGGGGCATGCACGTGCGCTTTCCTCCCGAGCTGCAGCAGTAGTGTCACGCTTGCTGTTCACGTGGATCAAGGGATCTGTGGCTTTCCCTCGAGGCTGTCCCTCGAGGCTTTCCCACGAGGCTTTCCCACAGGGCTGTGCCACGTGCCACCTTGGTGTGAGTCGATGCTCGGCGTGAAAGACGAGCCGGTGAAGGGAAAAGGGGTTCCTCTGGAATGGACTGAGACATCTGGGGGACTCTTGGAATGGTGGCACGAACCTGGAGTTCCTCTCGCCGTTCCTGTTGAGAGGGCCTCCTCTTGAGATGCGACGGGAACGCCGGGAACTCTTTCCCGACGAAGCAGGGAAAGGATCCCTCATCTCGAGCTACGAGGCGGAAACGGGGCTCCTCTGGATGTGGGCGGGACCATCGTGATTCCTCTCGAGTGGAGACGGCTAGGTCGGGGAACTTCTTGTTTTGCACCAAGGGTGTGAAGGACCCTTTCGAAGTTCCAGAGGTGAGGTGTGATCAGCCTCGAGACGCCTCAGCGGAAATGGGCCTCATCTCGCCTGGAGGGGAGAACCTCCTGGATTTTCTCGAGTTGCGGCAGGTCTTCTCGAGTTACGACGGGGACCTCAGGGACCCGCTCTGGTGGCCTCAGGAAAGGCCAGTCCCCATGCGAGTTGCTAGGGGACCTCTCGGGATTCCTCTCCCGTCCATGCCGGGGCCTCAGTCCTTGTGTGGAGTCGGGGCCGGAACCTGAGGATTCCTCTCCAGTGTTGCCATGGATCTTGGGGTGCTTCTGAGTCTCCCCAGGGGAGTCAGGCCTCGTCTCGAGTGGGGGCATGCACGTGCGCTTTCCTCCCGAGCTGCAGCAGTAGTGTCACGCTTCCTGTCACGTGGATCAAGGGATCTCTGGCTTTACCTCGAGGCTGTCCCTCGAGGCTTTCCCACGAGGCTTTCCCACAGGGCTGTGCCACGTGCCACCTTGGTGTGAGTCGATCCTCGGCGTGAAAGACGAGCCGGTGAAGGGAAAAGAGGTTCCTCTGGAATGGACTGAGACATCTGGGAGACTCTTGGAATGGTGGCACGACCCTGGAGTTCCTCTCGCCGTTCCTGTTGATAGGGCCTCCTCTTGAGATGCGACGGGAAGGCCGGGAACTCTTTCCCGACGAAGCAGGGAAAGGATCCCTCATCTCGAGCTACGAGGCGGAAAAGGGGCTCCTCTGGATGTGGGCGGGACCCTCGTGATTCCTCTCGAGTGGAGACGGCTAGGTCGGGGAACTTCTTGATTTGCACCAAGGGTGTGAAGAACCCTTTCGAAGTTCCAGAGGTGAGGTGTGATCAGCCTCGAGACGCCTCAGCGGAAATGGGCCTCATCTCGCCTGGAGGGGAGAACCTCCTGGATTTTCTCGAGTTGCGGCAGGTCTTCTCGAGTTACGACGGGGACCTCAGGGACCCGCTCTGGTGGCCTCAGGAAAGGCCAGTCCCCATGCGAGTTGCTAGGGGACCTCTCGGAATTCCTCTCCCATCCATGCCGGGGCCTCAGTCGTTGTGTGGAGTCGGGGCCGGAACCTGAGGATTCCTCTCCAGTGTTGCCATGGATCTTGGGGTGCTTCTGAGTCTCCCCAGGGGAGTCAGGCCTCGTCTCGAGTGGGGGCATGCACGTGCGCTTTCCTCCCGAGCTGCAGCAGTAGTGTCACGCTTCCTGTCACGTGGATCAAGGGGTCTGTGGCTTTCCCTCGAGGCTGTCCCTCGAGGCTTTCCCACGAGGCTTTCCCACAGGGCCGTGCCACGTGCCACCTTGGTGTGAGTCGATCCTCGGCGTGAAAGACGAGCCGGTGAAGGGAAAAGAGGTTCCTCTGGAATGGACTGAGACATCTGGGGGACTCTTGGAATGGTAGCACGATCCTGGAGTTCCTCTCGCCATTCCTGTTGAGAGGGCCTCCTCTTGAGTTGCGACGGGAACGCCGGGAACTCTTTCCCGACGAAGCAGGGAAAGGATCACTCATCTCGAGCTACGAGGCGAAAGCGGGGCTCTTCTGGATGTGTTGCGGGACCCTCGTGATTCCTCTCGAGTGGAGACGGCTAGGTCGGGGAACTTCTTGATTTGCACCAAGGGTGTGAAGGACCCTTTCGAAGTTCCACAGGTGAGGTGTGATCAGCCTCGAGACGCCTCAGCGGAAATGGGCCTCATCTCGCCTGGAGGGGAGAACCTCCTGGATTTTCTCGAGTTGCGGCAGGTCTTCTCGAGTTACGACGGGGACCTCAGGGACCCGCTCTGGTGGCCTCAGGAAAGGCCAGTCCCCATGCGAGTTGCTAGGGGACCTCTCGGGATTCCTCTCCCGTCCATGCCGGGGCCTCAGTCCTTGTGTGGAGTCGGGGCCGGAACCTGAGGATTCCTCTCCAGTGTTGCCATGGATCTTGGGGTGCTTCTGAGTCTCCCCAGGGGAGTCAGGCCTCGTCTCGAGTGGGGGCATGCACGTGCGCTCTCCTCCCGAACTGCAGCAGTAGTGTCACGCTTCCTGTCACGTGGATCAAGGGATCTGTGGCTTTCCCTCGAGGCTGTCCCTCGAGGCTTTCCCACGAGGCTTTCCCACAGGGCTGTGCCACGTGCCAGCTTGGTGTGAGTCGATCCTCGGCGTGAAAGACGAGCCGGTGAAGGGAAAAGAGGTTCCTCTGGAATGGACTGAGACATCTGGGAGACTCTTGGAATGGTGGCACGACCCTGGAGTTCCTCTCGCCGTTCCTGTTGAGAGGGCCTCCTCTTGAGATGCGACGGGAAGGCCGGGAAATCTTTCCCGACGAAGCAGGGAAAGGATCCCTCATCTCGAGCTACGAGGCGGAAACGGGGCTCCTCTGGATGTGGGCGGGACCCTCGTGATTCCTCTCCAGTGGAGACGGCTAGGTCCGGGAACTTCTTGATTTGCACCAAGGGTGTGAAGGACCCTTTCGAAGTTCCAGAGGTGAGGTGTGATCAGCCTCGAGACGCCTCAGCGGAAATGGGCCTCATCTCGCCTGGAGGGGAGAACCTCCTGGATTTTCTCGAGTTGCGGCAGGTCTTCTCGAGTTACGACGGGGACCTCAGGGACCCGCTCTGGTGGCCTCAGGAAAGGCCAGTCCCCATGCGAGTTGCTAGGGGACCTCTCGGTATTCCTCTCCCGTCCATGCCGGGGCCTCAGTCCTTGTGTGGAGTCGGAGCCGGAACCTGAGGATTCCTCTCCAGTGTTGCCATGGATCTTGGGGTGCTTCTGAGTCTCCCCAGGGGAGTCAGGCCTCGTCTCGAGTGGGGGCATGCACGTGCGCTTTCCTCCCGAGCTGCAGCAGTAGTGTCACGCTTCCTGTCACGTGGATCAAGGAATCTGTGGCTTTCCCTCGAGGCTGTCCCTCGAGGCTTTCCCACGAGGCTTTCCCACAGGGCTGTGCCACGTGCCACCTTGGTGTGAGACGATCCTCGGCGTGAAAGACGAGCCGGAGAAGGGAAAAGAGGTTCCTCTGGAATGGACTGAGACATCTGGGGGACTCTTGGAATGGTGGCACGACCCTGGAGTTCCTCTCGCCGTTCCTGTAGAGAGGGCCTCCTCTTGAGATGCGACGGGAACGCCGGGAACTCTTTCCCGACGAAGCAGGGAAAGGATCCCTCATCTCTAGCTACGAGGAGGTAACGGGGCTCCACTGGATGTGGGCGGGACCCTCGTGATTGCTCTCGAGTGGAGACGGGTATGTCGGGGAACTTCTTGATTTGCACCAAGGGTGTGAAGGACCCTTTCGAAATTCCAGAGCTGAGGTGTGATCAGCCTCGAGACGCCTCAGTGGAAATGGGCATCATCTCGCCTGGAGGGGAGAACCTCCTGGATTTTCTCGAGTTGCGGCAGGTCTTCTCGAGTTACGACGGGGACCTCAGGGACCCGCTCTGGTGGCCTCAGGAAAGGCCAGTCCCCATGCGAGTTGCTAGGGGACCTCTCGGAATTCCTCTCCTGTCCATGCCGGGGCCTCAGTCCTTGTGTGGAGTCGGGGCCGGAACCTGAGGATTCCTCTCCAGTGTTGCCATGGATCTTGGGGTGCTTCTGAGTCTCCCCAGGGGAGTCAGGCTTCGTCTCGAGTGGGGCAATGCACGTGCGCTTTCCTCCCGAGCTGCAGCAGTAGTGTCACGCTTCCTGTCACGTGGATCAAGGGATCTGTGGCTTTGCCTCGAGGCTGTCCCTCGAGGCTTTCCCACGAGGCTTTCCCACAGGGCTGTGCCACGTGCCACCTTGGTGTGAGTCGATCCTCGGCGTGAAAGACGAGCCGGTGAAGGGAAAAGAGGTTCCTCTGGAATGGACTGAGACATCTGGGGGACTCTTGGAATGGTGGCACGACCCTGCAGTTCCTCTCGCCGTTCCTGTTGAGAGGGCCTCCTCTTGAGATGCGACGGGAAGGCCGGGAACTCTTTCCCGACGAAGCAGGGAAAGGATCCCTCATCTCGAGCTACGAGGCCGAAACGGGGCTCCTCTGGATGTGCGCGGGACCCTCGTGATTCCTCTCGAGTGGAGACGGGTATGTCGGGGAACTTCTTGATTTGCACCAAGGGTGTGAAGGACCCTTTCGAAGTTCCAGAGGTGAGGTGTGATCAGCCTCGAGACGCCTCAGCGGAAATGGGCCTCATCTCGCCTGGAGCGGAGAACCTCCTGGATTTTCTCGAGTTGCGGCAGGTCTTCTCGACTTACGACGGGGACCTCAGGGACCCGCTCTGGTGGCCTCAGGAAAGGCCAGTCCCCATGCGAGTTGCTAGGAGACCTCTCGGGATTCCTCTCCCGTCCATGCCGGGGCCTCAGTCCTTGTGTGGAGTCGGGGCCGGAACCTGAGGATTCCTCTCCAGTGTTGCCATGGATCTTGGGGTGCTTCTGAGTCTCCCCAGGGGAGTCAGGCCTCGTCTCGAGTGGGGGCATGCACGTGCGCTTTCCTCCCGAGCTGCAGCAGTAGTGTCACTCTTCCTGTCACGTGGATCAAGGGATCTGTGGCTTTCCCTCGAGGCTGTCCCTCGAGGCTGTCCCTCGAGGCTTTCCCACGAGGCTTTCCCACAGGGCTGTGCCACGTGCCACCTTGGTGTGTGTCGATCCTCGGCGAGAAAGACGAGCCGGTGAAGGGAAAAGAGGGTCCTCTGGAATGGACTGAGATATCTGGGGGACTCTTGGAATGGTGGCTCGACCCTGGAGTTCCTCTCGCCGTTCCTTTGAGAGGGCCTCCTCTTGAGATGCGACGGGAACGCCGGGAACTCTTTCCCGACGAAGCAGGGAAAGGATCCCTCATCTCGAGCTACGAGGCGGAAACGGGGCTCCTCTGGATGTGGGCGGGACCCTCGTGATTCCTCTCGAGTGGAGACGGCTATGTCGGGGAACTTCTTGATTTGCACCAAGGGTGTGAAGGAGCCTTTCGAAGTTCCAGAGGTGAGGTGTGATCAGCCTCGAGACGCCTCAGCAGAAATGGGCCTCATCTCGCCTGGAGGGGAGAACCTCCTGGATTTTCTCGAGTTGCGGCAGGTCTTCTCGAGTTACGACGGGGACCTCAGGGACCCGCTCTGGTGGCCTCAGGAAAGGCCAGTCCCCATGCGAGTTGCTAGGGGACCTCTCGGGATTCCTCTCCCGTCCATGCCGGGGCCTCAGTCCTTGTGTGGAGTCGGGGCCGGAACCTGAGGATTCCTCTCCAGTGCTGCCATGGATCTTGGGGTGCTTCTGAGTCTCCCCAGGGGAGTCAGGCCTCGTCTCGAGTGGGGGCATGCACGTGCGCTTTCCTCCCGAGCTGCAGCAGTAGTGTCACGCTTCCTGTCACGTGGATCAAGGGATCTGTGGCTTTCCCTCGAGGCTGTCCCTCGAGGCTTTCCCACGAGGCTTTCCCACAGGGCTGTGCCACGTGCCACCTTGGTGTGAGTCGATCCTCGGCGTGAAAGACGAGCCGGTGATGGGAAAAGAGGTTCCTCTGGAATGGACTGAGACATCTGGGGGACTCTTGGAATGGTGGCACGACCCTGGAGTTCTTCTCGCCGTTCCTGTAGAGAGGGCCTCCTCTTGAGATGCGATGGGAACGCCGGGAACTCTTTCCCGACGTAGCAGGGAAAGGATCCCTCATCTCGAGCTACGAGGAGGAAACTGGGCTCCACTGGATGTGGGCGGGACCTTCGTGATTGCTCTCGAGTGGAGACGGGTATGTCGGGGAACTTCTTGATTTGCACCAAGGGTGTGAAGGACCCTTTCAAAGTTCCAGAGCTGAGGTGTGATCAGCCTCGAGACGCCTCAGTGGAAATGGGCCTCATCTCGCCTGGAGGGGAGAACCTCCTGGATTTTCTCGAGTTGCGGCAGGTCTTCTCGAGTTACGACGGGGACCTCAGGGACCCGCTCTGGTGGCCTCAGGAAAGGCCAGTCCCCATGCGAGTTGCTAGGGGACCTCTCGGGATTCCTCTCCCGTCCATGCCGGGGCCTCAGTCCTTGTGTGGAGTCGGGGCCGGAACCTGAGGATTCCTCTCCAGTGTTGCCATGGATCTTGGGGTGCTTCTGAGTCTCCCCAGGGGAGTCAGGCCTCGTCTCGAGTGGGGGCATGCACGTGCGCTTTCCTCCCGAGCTGCAGCAGTAGTGTCACGCTTCCTGTCACGTGGATCAAGGGATCTGTGGCTTTCCCTCGAGGCTGTCCCTCGAGGCTTTCCCACGAGGCTTTCCCACAGGGCTGTGCCACGTGCCACCTTGGTGTGAGTCGATCCTCGGCGTGAAAGACGAGCCGGTGAAGGGAAAAGAGGTTCCTCTGGAATGGACTGAGACATCTGGGGGACTCTTGGAATGCTGGCTCGACCCTGGAGTTCCTCTCGCCGTTCCTGTTGAGAGGGCCTCCTCTTGAGATGCGACGGGAACGCCGGGAACTCTTTCCCGACGAAGCAGGGAAAGGATCCCTCATCTCGAGCTACGAGGCGGAAACGGGGCTCCTCTGGATGTGGGCGGGACCCTCGTGATTCCTCTCGAGTGGAGACGGTTAGGTCGGGGAACTTCTTGATTTGCACCAAGGGTGTGAAGGAGCCTTTCGAAGATCCAGAGGTGAGGTGTGATCAGCCTCGAGACGCCTCAGCAGAAATGGGCCTCATCTCGCCTGGAGGGGAGAACCTCCTGGATTTTCTCGAGTTGCGGCAGGTCTTCTCGAGTTACGACGGGGACCTCAGGGACCCGCTCTGGTGGCCTCAGGAAAGGCCAGTCCCCATGCGAGTTGCTAGGGGACCTCTCGGGATTCCTCTCCCGTCCATGCCGGGGCCTCAGTCCTTGTGTGGAGTCGGGGCCGGAACCTGAGGATTCCTCTCCAGTGTTGCCATGGATCTTGGGGTGCTTCTGAGTCTCCCCAGGGGAGTCAGGCCTCGTCTCGAGTGGGGGCATGCACGTGCGCTTTCCTCCAGAGCTGCAACAGTAGTGTCACGCTTCCTGTCACGTGGATCAAGGGATCTGTGGCTTTCCCTCGAGGCTGTCCCTCGAGGCTGTCCCTCGAGGCTTTCCCACGAGGCTTTCCCACAGGGCTGTGCCACGTGCCACCTTGGTGTGTGTCGATCCTCGGCGAGAAAGACGAGCCGGTGAAGGGAAAAGAGGGTCCTCTGGAATGGACTGAGATATCTGGGGGACTCTTGGAATGGTGGCTCGACCCTGGAGTTCCTCTCGCCGTTCCTGTTGAGAGGGCCTCCTCTTGAGATGCGACGGGAACGCCGGGAACTCTTTCCCGACGAAGCAGGGAAAGGATCCCTCATCTCGAGCTACGAGGCGGAAACGGGGCTCCTCTGGATGTGGGCGGGACCCTCGTGATTCCTCTCGAGTGGAGACGGCTATGTCGGGGAACTTCTTGATTTGCACCAAGGGTGTGAAGGAGCCTTTCGAAGTTCCAGAGGTGAGGTGTGATCAGCCTCGAGACGCCTCAGCAGAAATGGGCCTCATCTCGCCTGGAGGGGAGAACCTCCTGGATTTTCTCGAGTTGCGGCAGGTCTTCTCGAGTTACGACGGGGACCTCAGGGACCCGCTCTGGTGGCCTCAGGAAAGGCCAGTCCCCATGCGAGTTGCTAGGGGACCTCTCGGGATTCCTCTCCCGTCCATGCCGGGGCCTCAGTCCTTGTGTGGAGTCGGGGCCGGAACCTGAGGATTCCTCTCCAGTGCTGCCATGGATCTTGGGGTGCTTCTGAGTCTCCCCAGGGGAGTCAGGCCTCGTCTCGAGTGGGGGCATGCACGTGCGCTTTCCTCCCGAGCTGCAGCAGTAGTGTCACGCTTCCTGTCACGTGGATAAAGGAATCTGTGGCTTTCCCTCGAGGCTGTCCCTCGAGGCTTTCCCACGAGGCTTTCCCACAGGGCTGTGCCACGTGCCACCTTGGTGTGAGTCGATCCTGGGCGTGAAAGACGAGCCGGTGAAGGGAAAAGAGGTTCCTCTGGAATGGACTGAGACATCTGGGGGACTCTTGGAATGGTGGCACGACCCTGAAGTTCTTCTCGCCGTTCCTGTAGAGAGGGCCTCCTCTTGAGATGCGACGGGAACGCCGGGAACTCTTTCCCGACGTAGCAGGGAAAGGATCCCTCATCTCGAGCTACGAGGAGGAAACGGGGCTCCACTGGATGTGGGCGGGACCCTCGTGATTGCTCTCGAGTGGAGACGGGTATGTCGGGGAACTTCTTGATTTGCACCAAGGGTGTGAAGGACCCTTTCGAAGTTCCAGAGCTGAGGTGTGATCAGCCTCGAGACGCCTCAGTGGAAATGGGCCTCATCTCGCCTGGAGGGGAGAACCTCCTGGATTTTCTCGAGTTGCGGCAGGTCTTCTCGAGTTACGACGGGGACCTCAGGGACCCGCTCTGGTGGCCTCAGGAAAGGCCAGTCCCCATGCGAGTTGCTAGGGGACCTCTCGGGATTCCTCTCCCATCCATGCCGGGGCCTCAGTCCTTGTGTGGAGTCGGGGCTGGAACCTGAGGATTCCTCTCCAGTGTTGCCATGGATCTTGGGGTGCTTCTGAGTCTCCCCAGGGGAGTCAGGCCTCGTCTCGAGTGGGGGCATGCACGTGCGCTTTCCTCCCGAGCTGCAGCAGTAGTGTCACGCTTCCTGTCACGTGGATCAAGGGATCTCTGGCTTTCCCTCGAGGCTGTCCCTCGAGGCTTTCCCACGAGGCTTTCCCACAGGGCTGTGCCACGTGCCACCTTGGTGTGCGTCGATCCTGGGCGTGAAAGACGAGCCGGTGAAGGGAAAAGAGGTTCCTCTGGAATGGACTGAGACATCTGGGGGACTCTTGGAATGGTGGCACGACCCTGGAGTTCTTCTCGCCGTTCCTGTAGAGAGGGCCTCCTCTTGAGATGCGACGGGAACGCCGGGAACTCTTTCCCGACGTAGCAGGGAAAGGATCCCTCATCTCGAGCTACGAGGAGGAAACGGGGCTCCACTGGATGTGGGCGGGACCCTCGTGATTGCTCTCGAGTGGAGACGGGTATGTCGGGGAACTTCTTGATTTGCACCAAGGGTGTGAAGGACCCTTTCGAAGTTCCAGAGCTGAGGTGTGATCAGCCTCGAGACGCCTCAGTGGAAATGGGCCTCATCTCGCCTGGAGGGGAGAACCTCCTGGATTTTCTCGAGTTGCGGCAGGTCTTCTCGAGTTACGACGGGGACCTCAGGGACCCGCTCTGGTGGCCTCAGGAAAGGCCAGTCCCCATGCGAGTTGCTAGGGGACCTCTCGGGATTCCTCTCCCGTCCATGCCGGGGCCTCAGTCCTTGTGTGGAGTCGGGGCCGGAACCTGAGGATTCCTCTCCAGTGTTGCCATGGATCTTGGGGTGCTTCTGAGTCTCCCCAGGGGAGTCAGGCCTCGTCTCGAGTGGGGGCATGCACGTGCGCTTTCCTCCCGAGCTGCAGCAGTAGTGTCACGCTTCCTGTCACGTGGATCAAGGGATCTGTGGCTTTCCCTCGAGGCTGTCCCTCGAGGCTTTCCCACGAGGCTTTCCCACAGGGCTGTGCCACGTGCCACCTCGGTGTGAGTCGATCCTCGGCGTGAAAGACGAGCCGGTGAAGGGAAAAGAGGTTCCTCTGGAATGGACTGAGACATCTGGGGGACTCTTGGAATGCTGGCTCGACCCTGGAGTTCCTCTCGCCGTTCCTGTTGAGAGGGCCTCCTCTTGAGATGCGACGGGAACGCCGGGAACTCTTTCCCGACGAAGCAGGGAAAGGATCCCTCATCTCGAGCTACGAGGCGGAAACGGGGCTCCTCTGGATGTGGGCGGGACCCTCGTGATTCCTCTCGAGTGGAGACGGTTAGGTCGGGGAACTTCTTGATTTGCACCAAGGGTGTGAAGGAGCCTTTCGAAGATCCAGAGGTGAGGTGTGATCAGCCTCGAGACGCCTCAGCAGAAATGGGCCTCATCTCGCCTGGAGGGGAGAACCTCCTGGATTTTCTCGAGTTGCGGCAGGTCTTCTCGAGTTACGACGGGGACCTCAGGGACCCGCTCTGGTGGCCTCAGGAAAGGCCAGTCCCCATGCGAGTTGCTAGGGGACCTCTCGGGATTCCTCTCCCGTCCATGCCGGGGCCTCAGTCCTTGTGTGGAGTCGGGGCCGGAACCTGAGGATTCCTCTCCAGTGTTGCCATGGATCTTGGGGTGCTTCTGAGTCTCCCCAGGGGAGTCAGGCCTCGTCTCGAGTGGGGGCATGCACGTGCGCTTTCCTCCAGAGCTGCAGCAGTAGTGTCACGCTTCCTGTCACGTGGATCAAGGGATCTGTGGCTTTCCCTCGAGGCTGTCCCTCGAGGCTTTCCCACGAGGCTTTCCCACAGGGCTGTGCCACGTGCCACCTTGGTGTGAGTCGATCCTCGGCGTGAAAGAAGAGCCGGTGAAAGGAAAAGAGGCTCCTCTGGAATGGACTGAGACATCTGGGGGACTCTTGGAATGGTGGCTCGACCCTGGAGTTCCTCTCGCCGTTCCTGTTGAGAGGGCTTCCTCTTCAGATGCGACGGGAACGCCGGGAACTCTTTCCCGACGAAGCAGGGAAAGGATCCCTCATCTCGAGCTACGAGGCGGAAACGGGGCTCCTCTGGATGTGGGCGGGACCCTCGTGATTCCTCTCGAGTGGAGACGGCTAGGTCGGGGAACTTCTTGATTTGCACCAAGGGTGTGAAGGAGCCTTTCGAAGTTCCAGAGGTGAGGTGTGATCAGCCTCGAGACGCCTCAGCAGAAATGGGCCTCATCTCGCCTGGAGGGGAGAACCTCCTGGATTTTCTCGAGTTGCGGCAGGTCTTCTCGAGTTACGACGGGGACCTCAGGGACCCGCTCTGGTGGCCTCAGGAAAGGCCAGTCCCCATGCGAGTTGCTTGGGGACCTCTCGGGATTCCTCTCCCGTCCATGCCGGGGCCTCAGTCCTTGTGTGGAGTCGGGGCCGGAACCTGAGGATTCCTCTCCAGTGTTGCCATGGATCTTGGGGTGCTTCTGAGTCTCCCCAGGGGAGTCAGGCGTCGTCTCGAGTGGGGGCATGCACGTGCGCTTTCCTCCCGAGCTGCAGCAGTAGTGTCACGCTTCCTGTCACGTGGATCAAGGGATCTGTGGCTTTCCCTCGAGGCTGTCCCTCGAGGCTTTCCCACAGGGCTGTGCCACGTGCCACCTTGGTGTGAGTCGATCCTCGGCGTGAAAGACGAGCCGGTGAAGGGAAAAGTGGTTCCTCTGGAACGGACTGAGACATCTGGGGGACTCTTGGAATGGTGGCACGACCCTGGAGTTCCTCTCGCCGTTCCTGTTGAGAGGGCCTCCTCTTGAGATGCGACGGGAATGCCGGGAACTCTTTCCCGACGAAGCAGGGAAAGGATCCCTCATCTCGAGCTACGAGGCGGAAACGGGGCTCCTCTGGCTGTGGGCGGGACCCTCGTGATTCCTGTCGAGTGGAGACGGCTAGGTCGGGGAACTTCTTGATTTGCACCAAGGGTGTGAAGGACCCTTTCGAAGTTCCAGAGGTGAGGTGTGATCAGCCTCGAGACGCCTCAGCGGAAATGGGCCTCATCTCGCCTGGAGGGGAGAACCTCCTGGATTTTCTCGAGTTGCGGCAGGTCTTCTCGAGTTACGACGGGGACGGCACGGACCCGCTCTGGTGGCCTCAGGAAAGGCCATCCCATGTGAGTTGCTAGGGGACCTCTCGGGATTCCTCTCCCGTCCATGCCGGGGCCTCAGTCCTTGTGTGGAGTCGGAGCCGGAACCTGAGGATTCCTCTCCAGTGTTGCCATGGATCTTGGGGTGCTTCTGAGTCTCCCCAGGGAAGTCAGGCCTCGTCTCGAGTGGGGACATGCTCGTGCGCTTTCTTCCCGAGCTGCAGCAGTAGTGTCACGCTTCCTGTCACGGGGATCAAGGGATCTGTGGCTTTCCCTCGAGGCTGTCCCTCGAGGCTTTCCCACAAGGCTTTCCCACAGGGCTGTGCCACGTGCCACCTTGGTGTGAGTCGATCCTCGGCGTGAAAGACGAGCCGGTGAAGGGAAAAGAGGTTCCTCTGGAATGGACTGAGACATCTGGGGGACTCTTGGAATGCTGGCTCGACCCTGGAGTTCCTCTCGCCGTTCCTATTGAGAGGGCCTCCTCTTGAGATGCGACGGGAACGCCGGGAACTCTTTCCCGACGAATCAGGGAAAGGATCCCTCATCTCGAGCTACGAGGCGGAAACGGGGCTCCTCTGGATGTGGGCGGGACCCTCGTGATTCCTCTCGAGTGGAGACGGCTAGGTCGGGGAACTTCTTGATTTGCACCAAGGGTGTGAAGGACCCTTTCGAAGTTCCAGAGCTGAGGTGTGATCAGCCTCGAGACGCCTCAGTGGAAATGGGCCTCATCTCGCCTGGAGGGGAGAACCTCCTGGATTTTCTCGAGTTGCGGCAGGTCTTCTCGAGTTACGACGGGGACCTCAGGGACCCGCTCTGGTGGCCTCAGGAAAGGCCAGTCCCCATGCGAGTTGCTAGGGGACCTCTCGGGATTCCTCTCCCATCCATGCCGGGGCCTCAGTCCTTGTGTGGAGTCGGGGCCGGAACCTGAGGATTCCTCTCCAGTGTTGCCATGGATCTTGGGGTGCTTCTGAGTCTCCCCAGAGGAGTCAGGCCTCGTCTCGAGTGGGGGCATGCACGTGCGCTTTCCTCCCGAGCTGCAGCAGTAGTGTCATGCTTCCTGTCACGTGGATCAAGGGATCTGTGGCTTTCCCTCGAGGCTGTCCCTCGAGGCTTTCCCACGAGGCTTTCCCACAGGGCTGTGCCACGTGCCACCTTGGTGTGCGTCGATCCTGGGCGTGAAAGACGAGCCGGTGAAGGGAAAAGAGGTTCCTCTGGAATGGACTGAGACATCTGGGGGACTCTTGGAATGGTGGCACGACCCTGGAGTTCTTCTCGCCGTTCCTGTAGAGAGGGCCTCCTCTTGAGATGCGACGGGAACGCCGGGAACTCTTTCCCGACGTAGCAGGGAAAGGATCCCTCATCTCGAGCTACGAGGAGGAAACGGGGCTCCACTGGATGTGGGCGGGACCCTCGTGATTGCTCTCGAGTGGAGACGGGTATGTCGGGGAACTTCTTGATTTGCACCAAGGGTGTGAAGGACCCTTTCGAAGTTCCAGAGCTGAGGTGTGATCAGCCTCGAGACGCCTCAGTGGAAATGGGCCTCATCTCGCCTGGAGGGGAGAACCTCCTGGATTTTCTCGAGTTGCGGCAGGTCTTCTCGAGTTACGACGGGGACCTCAGGGACCCGCTCTGGTGGCCTCAGGAAAGGCCAGTCCCCATGCGAGTTGCTAGGGGACCTCTCGGGATTCCTCTCCCGTACATGCCGGGGCCTCAGTCCTTGTGTGGAGTCGGGGCCGGAACCTGAGGATTCCTCTCCAGTGTTGCCATGGATCTTGGGGTGCTTCTGAGTCTCCCCAGGGGAGTCAGGCGTCGTCTCGAGTGGGGGCATGCACGTGCGCTTTCCTCCCGAGCTGCAGCAGTAGTGTCACGCTTCCTGTCACGTGGATCAAGGGATCTGTGGCTTTCCCTCGAGGCTGTCCCTCGAGGCTTTCCCACAGGGCTGTGCCACGTGCCACCTTGGTGTGAGTCGATCCTCGGCGTGAAAGACGAGCCGGTGAAGGGAAAAGAGGTTCCTCTGGAACGGACTGAGACATCTGGGGGACTCTTGGAATGGTGGCACGACCCTGGAGTTCCTCTCGCCGTTCCTGTTGAGAGGGCCTCCTCTTGAGATGCGACGGGAATGCCGGGAACTCTTTCCCGATGAAGCAGGGAAAGGATCCCTCATCTCGAGCTACGAGGCGGAAACGGGGCTCCTCTGGCTGTGGGCGGGACCCTCGTGATTCCTGTCGAGTGGAGACGGCTAGGTCGGGGAACTTCTTGATTTGCACCAAGGGTGTGAAGGACCCTTTCGAAGTTCCAGAGGTGAGGTGTGATCAGCCTCGAGACGCCTCAGCGGAAATGGGCCTCATCTCGCCTGGAGGGGAGAACCTCCTGGATTTTCTCGAGTTGCGGCAGGTCTTCTCGAGTTACGACGGGGATGGCACGGACCCGCTCTGGTGGCCTCAGGAAAGGCCATCCCATGTGAGTTGCTAGGGGACCTCTCGGGATTCCTCTCCCGTCCATGCCGGGGCCTCAGTCCTTGTGTGGAGTCGGAGCCGGAACCTGAGGATTCCTCTCCAGTGTTGCCATGGATCTTGGGGTGCTTCTGAGTCTCCCCAGGGAAGTCAGGCCTCGTCTCGAGTGGGGGCATGCTCGTGCGCTTTCTTCCCGAGCTGCAGCAGTAGTGTCACGCTTCCTGTCACGGGGATCAAGGGATCTGTGGCTTTCCCTCGAGGCTGTCCCTTGAGGCTTTCCCACAAGGCTTTCCCACAGGGCTGTGCCACGTGCCACCTTGGTGTGAGTCGATCCTCGGCGTGAAAGACGAGCCGGTGAAGGGAAAAGAGGTTCCTCTGGAATGGACTGAGACATCTGGGGGACTCTTGGAATGCTGGCTCGACCCTGGAGTTCCTCTCGCCGTTCCTGTTGAGAGGGCCTCCTCTTGAGATGCGACGGGAACGCCGGGAACTCTTTCCCGACGAATCAGGGAAAGGATCCCTCATCTCGAGCTACGAGGCGGAAACGGGGCTCCTCTGGATGTGGGCGGGACCCTCGTGATTCCTCTCGAGTGGAGACGGCTAGGTCGGGGAACTTCTTGATTTGCACCAATGGTGTGAAGGACCCTTTCGAAGTTCCAGAGCTGAGGGGTGATCAGCCTCGAGACGCCTCAGTGGAAATGGGCCTCATCTCGCCTGGAGGGGAGAACCTCCTGGATTTTCTCGAGTTGCGGCAGGTCTTCTCGAGTTACGACGGGGACCTCAGGGACCCGCTCTGGTGGCCTCAGGAAAGGCCAGTCCCCATGCGAGTTGCTAGGGGACCTCTCGGGATTCCTCTCCCGTCCATGCCGGGGCCTCAGTCCTTGTGTGGAGTCGGGGCCGGAACCTGAGGATTCCTCTCCAGTGTTGCCATGGATCTTGGGGTGCTTCTGAGTCTCCCCAGGGGAGTCAGGCCTCGTCTCGAGTGGGGGCATGCACGTGCGCTTTCCTCCCGAGCTGCAGCAGTAGTGTCACGCTTCCTGTCACGTGGATCAAGGGATCTGTGGCTTTCCCTCGAGGCTGTCCCTCGAGGCTTTCCCACGAGGCTTTCCCACAGGGCTGTGCCACGTGCCACCTTGGTGTGAGTCGATCCTGGGCGTGAAAGACGAGCCGGTGAAGGGAAAAGAGGTTCCTCTGGAATGGACTGAGACATCTGGGGGACTGTTGGAATGCTGGCTCGACCCTGGAGTTCCTCTCGCCGTTCCTGTTGAGAGGGCCTCCTCTTGAGATGCGACGGGAACGCCGGGAACTCTTTCCCGACGAAGCAGGGAAAGGATCCCTCATCTCGAGCTACGAGGCGGAAACGGGGCTCCTCTGGATGTGGGCGGGACCCTCGTGATTCCTCTCGAGTGGAGACGGCTAGGTCGGGGAACTTCTTGATTTGCACCAAGGGTGTGAAGGACCCTTTCGAAGTTCCAGAGCTGAGGTGTGATCAGCCTCGAGACGCCTCAGTGGAAATGGGCCTCATCTCGCCTGGAGGGGAGAACCTCCTGGATTTTCTCGAGTTGCGGCAGGTCTTCTCGAGTTACGACGGGGACCTCAGGGACCCGCTCTGGTGGCCTCAGGAAAGGCCAGTCCCCATGCGAGTTGCTAGGGGACCTCTCGGGATTCCTCTCCCATCCATGCCGGGGCCTCAGTCCTTGTGTGGAGTCGGGGCCGGAACCTGAGGATTCCTCTCCAGTGTTGCCATGGATCTTGGGGTGCTTCTGAGTCTCCCCAGGGGAGTCAGGCCTCGTCTCGAGTGGGGGCATGCACGTGCGCTTTCCTCCCGAGCTGCAGCAGTAGTGTCATGCTTCCTGTCACGTGGATCAAGGGATCTGTGGCTTTCCCTCGAGGCTGTCCCTCGAGGCTTTCCCACGAGGCTTTCCCACAGGGCTGTGCCACGTGCCACCTTGGTGTGCGTCGATCCTGGGCGTGAAAGACGAGCCGGTGAAGGGAAAAGAGGTTCCTCTGGAATGGACTGAGACATCTGGGGGACTCTTGGAATGGTGGCACGACCCTGGAGTTCTTCTCGCCGTTCCTGTAGAGAGGGCCTCCTCTTGAGATGCGACGGGAACGCCGGGAACTCTTTCCCGACGTAGCAGGGAAAGGATCCCTCATCTCGAGCTACGAGGAGGAAACGGGGCTCCACTGGATGTGGGCGGGACCCTCGTGATTGCTCTCGAGTGGAGACGGGTATGTCGGGGAACTTCTTGATTTGCACCAAGGGTGTGAAGGACCCTTTCGAAGTTCCAGAGCTGAGGTGTGATCAGCCTTGAGACGCCTCAGTGGAAATGGGCCTCATCTCGCCTGGAGGGGAGAACCTCCTGGATTTTCTCGAGTTGCGGCAGGTCTTCTCGAGTTACGACGGGGACCTCAGGGACCCGCTCTGGTGGCCTCAGGAAAGGCCAGTCCCCATGCGAGTTGCTAGGGGACCTCTCGGGATTCCTCTCCCGTACATGCCGGGGCCTCAGTCCTTGTGTGGAGTCGGGGCCGGAACCTGAGGATTCCTCTCCAGTGTTGCCATGGATCTTGGGGTGCTTCTGAGTCTCCCCAGGGGAGTCAGGCGTCGTCTCGAGTGGGGGCATGCACGTGCGCTTTCCTCCCGAGCTGCAGCAGTAGTGTCACGCTTCCTGTCACGTGGATCAAGGGATCTGTGGCTTTCCCTCGAGGCTGTCCCTCGAGGCTTTCCCACAGGGCTGTGCCACGTGCCACCTTGGTGTGAGTCGATCCTCGGCGTGAAAGACGAGCCGGTGAAGGGAAAAGAGGTTCCTCTGGAACGGACTGAGACATCTGGGGGACTCTTGGAATGGTGGCACGACCCTGGAGTTCCTCTCGCCGTTCCTGTTGAGAGGGCCTCCTCTTGAGATGCGACGGGAATGCCGGGAACTCTTTCCCGACGAAGCAGGGAAAGGATCCCTCATCTCGAGCTACGAGGCGGAAACGGGGCTCCTCTGGGTGTGGGCGGGACCCTCGTGATTCCTGTCGAGTGGAGACGGCTAGGTCGGGGAACTTCTTGATTTGCACCAAGGGTGTGAAGGACCCTTTCGAAGTTCCAGAGGTGAGGTGTGATCAGCCTCGAGACGCCTCAGCGGAAATGGGCCTCATCTCGCCTGGAGGGGAGAACCTCCTGGATTTTCTCGAGTTGCGGCAGGTCTTCTCGAGTTACGACGGGGACGGCACGGACCCGCTCTGGTGGCCTCAGGAAAGGCCATCCCATGTGAGTTGCTAGGGGACCTCTCGGGATTCCTCTCCCGTCCATGCCGGGGCCTCAGTCCTTGTGTGGAGTCGGAGCCGGAACCTGAGGATTCCTCTCCAGTGTTGCCATGGATCTTGGGGTGCTTCTGAGTCTCCCCAGGGAAGTCAGGCCTCGTCTCGAGTGGGGGCATGCTCGTGCGCTTTCTTCCCGAGCTGCAGCAGTAGTGTCACGCTTCCTGTCACGGGGATCAAGGGATCTGTGGCTTTCCCTCGAGGCTGTCCCTCGAGGCTTTCCCACAAGGCTTTCCCACAGGGCTGTGCCACGTGCCACCTTGGTGTGAGTCGATCCTCGGCGTGAAAGACGAGCCGGTGAAGGGAAAAGAGGTTCCTCTGGAATGGACTGAGACATCTGGGGGACTCTTGGAATGCTGGCTCGACCCTGGAGTTCCTCTCGCCCTTCCTATTGAGAGGGCCTCCTCTTGAGATGCGACGGGAACGCCGGGAACTCTTTCCCGACGAATCAGGGAAAGGATCCCTCATCTCGAGCTACGAGGCGGAAACGGGGCTCCTCTGGATGTGGGCGGGACCCTCGTGATTCCTCTCGAGTGGAGACGGCTAGGTCGGGGAACTTCTTGATTTGCACCAAGGGTGTGAAGGACCCTTTCGAAGTTCCAGAGCTGAGGTGTGATCAGCCTCGAGACGCCTCAGTGGAAATGGGCCTCATCTCGCCTGGAGGGGAGAACCTCCTGGATTTTCTCGAGTTGCGGTAGGTCTTCTCGAGTTACGACGGGGACCTCAGGGACCCGCTCTGGTGGCCTCAGGAAAGGCCAGTCCCCATGCGAGTTGCTAGGGGACCTCTCGGGATTCCTCTCCCATCCATGCCGGGGCCTCAGTCCTTGTGTGGAGTCGGGGCCGGAACCTGAGGATTCCTCTCCAGTGTTGCCATGGATCTTGGGGTGCTTCTGAGTCTCCCCAGGGGAGTCAGGCCTCGTCTCGAGTGGGGGCATGCACGTGCGCTTTCCTCCCGAGCTGCAGCAGTAGTGTCATGCTTCCTGTCACGTGGATCAAGGGATCTGTGGCTTTCCCTCGAGGCTGTCCCTCGAGGCTTTCCCACGAGGCTTTCCCACAGGGCTGTGCCACGTGCCACCTTGGTGTGCGTCGATCCTGGGCGTGAAAGACGAGCCGGTGAAGGGAAAAGAGGTTCCTCTGGAATGGACTGAGACATCTGGGGGACTCTTGGAATGGTGGCACGACCCTGGAGTTCTTCTCGCCGTTCCTGTAGAGAGGGCCTCCTCTTGAGATGCGACGGGAACGCCGGGAACTCTTTCCCGACGTAGCAGGGAAAGGATCCCTCATCTCGAGCTACGAGGAGGAAACGGGGCTCCACTGGATGTGGGCGGGACCCTCGTGATTGCTCTCGAGTGGAGACGGGTATGTCGGGGAACTTCTTGATTTGCACCAAGGGTGTGAAGGACCCTTTCGAAGTTCCAGAGCTGAGGTGTGATCAGCCTCGAGACGCCTCAGTGGAAATGGGCCTCATCTCGCCTGGAGGGGAGAACCTCCTGGATTTTCTCGAGTTGCGGCAGGTCTTCTCGAGTTACGACGGGGACCTCAGGGACCCGCTCTGGTGGCCTCAGGAAAGGCCAGTCCCCATGCGAGTTGCTAGGGGACCTCTCGGGATTCCTCTCCCGTCCATGCCGGGGCCTCAGTCCTTGTGTGGAGTCGGGGCCGGAACCTGAGGATTCCTCTCCAGTGTTGCCATGGATCTTGGGGTGCTTCTGAGTCTCCCCAGGGGAGTCAGGCCTCGTCTCGAGTGGGGGCATGCACGTGCGCTTTCCTCCCGAGCTGCAGCAGTAGTGTCACGCTTCCTGTCACGTGGATCAAGGGATCTGTGGCTTTCCCTCGAGGCTGTCCCTCGAGGCTTTCCCACGAGGCTTTCCCACAGGGCTGTGCCACGTGCCACCTTGGTGTGAGTCGATCCTGGGCGTGAAAGACGAGCCAGTGAAGGGAAAAGAGGTTCCTCTGGAATGGACTGAGACATCTGGGGGACTCTTGGAATGCTGGCTCGACCCTGGAGTTCCTCTCGCCGTTCCTGTTGAGAGGGCCTCCTCTTGAGATGCGACGGGAACGCCGGGAACTCTTTCCCGACGAAGCAGGGAAAGGATCCCTCATCTCGAGCTACGAGGCGGAAACGGGGCTCCTCTGGATGTGGGCGGGACCCTCGTGATTCCTCTCGAGTGGAACGGTTAGGTCGGGGAGCTTCTTGATTTGCACCAAGGGTGTGAAGGAGCCTTTCGAAGATCCAGAGGTGAGGTGTGATCAGCCTCGAGACGCCTCAGCAGAAATGGGCCTCATCTCGCCTGGAGGGGAGAACCTCCTGGATTTTCTCGAGTTGCGGCAGGTCTTCTCGAGTTACGACGGGGACCTCAGGGACCCGCTCTGGTGGCCTCAGGAAAGGCCAGTCCCCATGCGAGTTGCTAGGGGACCTCTCGGGATTCCTCTCCCGTCCATGCCGGGGCCTCAGTCCTTGTGTGGAGTCGGGGCCGGAACCTGAGGATTCCTCTCCAGTGTTGCCATGGATCTTGGGGTGCTTCTGAGTCTCCCCAGGGGAGTCAGGCCTCGTCTCGAGTGGGGGCATGCACGTGCGCTTTCCTCCCGAGCTGCAGCAGTAGTGTCACGCTTCCTGTCACGGGGATCAAGGGATCTGTGGCTTTCCCTCGAGGCTGTCCCTCGAGGCTTTCCCACGAGGCTTTCCCACAGGGCTGTGCCACGTGCCACCTTGGTGTGAGTCCATCCTCGGCGAGAAAGACGAGCCGGTGAAAGGAAAAGAGGCTCCTCTGGAATGGACTGAGACATCTGGGGGACTCTTGGAATGGTGGCTCGACCCTGGAGTTCCTCTCGCCGTTCCTGTTGAGAGGGCTTCCTCTTCAGATGCGACGGGAACGCCGGGAACTCTTTCCCGACGAAGCAGGGAAAGGATCCCTCATCTCGAGCTACGAGGCGGAAACGGGGCTCCTCTGGATGTGGGCGGGACCCTCGTGATTCCTCTCGAGTGGAGACGGCTAGGTCGGGGAACTTCTTGATTTGCACCAAGGGTGTGAAGGACCCTTTCGAAGTTCCAGAGGTGAGGTGTGATCAGCCTCGAGACGCCTCAGCAGAAATGGGCCTCATCTCGCCTGGAGGGGAGAACCTCCTGGATTTTCTCGAGTTGCGGCAGGTCTTCTCGAGTTACGACGGGGACCTCAGGGACCCGCTCTGGTGGCCTCAGGAAAGGCCAGTCCCCATGCGAGTTGCTTGGGGACCTCTCGGGATTCCTCTCCCGTCCATGCCGGGGCCTCAGTCCTTGTGTGGAGTCGGGGCCGGAACCTGAGGATTCCTCTCCAGTGTTGCCATGGATCTTGGGGTGCTTCTGAGTCTCCCCAGGGGAGTCAGGCCTCGTCTCGAGTGGGGGCATGCACGTGCGCTTTCCTCCCGAGCTGCAGCAGTAGTGTCACGCTTCCTGTCACGTGGATCAAGGGATCTGTGGCTTTCCCTCGAGGCTGTCCCTCGAGGCTTTCCCACGAGGCTTTCCCACAGGGCTGTGCCACGTGCCACCTTGGTGTGAGTCGATCCTGGGCGTGAAAGACGAGCCGGTGAAGGGAAAAGAGGTTCCTCTGGAATGGACTGAGACATCTGGGGGACTCTTGGAATGCTGGCTCGACCCTGGAGTTCCTCTCGCCGTTCCTGTTGAGAGGGCCTCCTCTTGAGATGCGACGGGAACGCCGGGAACTCTTTCCCGACGAAGCAGGGAAAGGATCCCTCATCTCGAGCTACGAGGCGGAAACGGGGCTCCTCTGGATGTGGGCGGGACCCTCGTGATTCCTCTCGAGTGGAGACGGTTAGGTCGGGGAACTTCTTGATTTGCACCAAGGGTGTGAAGGAGCCTTTCGAAGATCCAGAGGTGAGGTGTGATCAGCCTCGAGACGCCTCAGCAGAAATGGGCCTCATCTCGCCTGGAGGGGAGAACCTCCTGGATTTTCTCGAGTTGCGGCAAGTCTTCTCGAGTTACGACGGGGACCTCAGGGACCCGCTCTGGTGGCCTCAGGAAAGGCCAGTCCCCATGCGAGTTGCTAGGGGACCTCTCGGGATTCCTCTCCCGTCCATGCCGGGGCCTCAGTCCTTGTGTGGAGTCGGGGCCGGAACCTGAGGATTCCTCTCCAGTGTTGCCATGGATCTTGGGGTGCTTCTGAGTCTCCCCAGGGGAGTCAGGCCTCGTCTCGAGTGGGGGTATGCACGTGCGCTTTCCTCCCGAGCTGCAGCAGTAGTGTCACGCTTCCTGTCACGTGGATCAAGGGATCTGTGGCTTTCCCTCGAGGCTGTCCCTCGAGGCTTTCCCACGAGGCTTTCCCACAGGGCTGTGCCACGTGCCACCTTGGTGTGAGTCGATCCTCGGCGTGAAAGACGAGCCGGTGAAAGAAAAGAGGCTCCTCTGGAATGGACTGAGACATCTGGGGGACTCTTGGAATGGTGGCTCGACCCTGGAGTTCCTCTCGCCGTTCCTGTTGAGAGGGCTTCCTCTTCAGATGCGACGGGAACGCCGGGAACTCTTTCCCGACGAAGCAGGGAAAGGATCCCTCATCTCGAGCTACGAGGCGGAAACGGGGCTCCTCTGGATGTGGGCGGGACCCTCGTGATTCCTCTCGAGTGGAGACGGCTAGGTCGGGGAACTTCTTGATTTGCACCAAGGGTGTGAAGGACCCTTTCGAAGTTCCAGAGGTGAGGTGTGATCAGCCTCGAGACGCCTCAGCAGAAATGGGCCTCATCTCGCCTGGAGGGGAGAACCTCCTGGATTTTCTCGAGTTGCGGCAGGTCTTCTCGAGTTACGACGGGGACCTCAGGGACCCGCTCTGGTGGCCTCAGGAAAGGCCAGTCCCCATGCGAGTTGCTTGGGGACCTCTCGGGATTCCTCTCCCGTCCATGCCGGGGCCTCAGTCCTTGTGTGGAGTCGGGGCCGGAACCTGAGGATTCCTCTCCAGTGTTGCCATGGATCTTGGGGTGCTTCTGAGTCTCCCCAGGGGAGTCAGGCCTCGTCTCGTGTGGGGGCATGCACGTGCGCTTTCCTCCCGAGCTGCAGCAGTAGTGTCACGCTTCCTGTCACGTGGATCAAGGGATCTGTGGCTTTCCCTCGAGGCTGTCCCTCGAGGCTTTCCCACGAGGCTTTCCCACAGGGCTGTGCCACGTGCCACCTTGGTGTGAGTCGATCCTGGGCGTGAAAGACGAGCCGGTGAAGGGAAAAGAGGTTCCTCTGGAATGGACTGAGACATCTGGGGGACTCTTGGAATGCTGGCTCGACCCTGGAGTTCCTCTCGCCGTTCCTGTTGAGAGGGCCTCCTCTTGAGATGCGACGGGAACGCCGGGAACTCTTTCCCGACGAAGCAGGGAAAGGATCCCTCATCTCGAGCTACGAGGCGGAAACGGGGCTCCTCTGGATGTGGGCGGGACCCTCGTGATTCCTCTCGAGTGGAGATGGCTAGGTCGGGGAACTTCTTGATTTGCACCAAGGGTGTGAAGGAGCCTTTCGAAGATCCAGAGGTGAGGTGTGATCAGCCTCGAGACGCCTCAGCAGAAATGGGCCTCATCTCGCCTGGAGGGGAGAACCTCCTGGATTTTCTCGAGTTGCGGCAGGTCTTCTCGAGTTACGACGGGGACCTCAGGGACCCGCTCTGGTGGCCTCAGGAAAGGCCAGTCCCCATGCGAGTTGCTAGGGGACCTCTCGGGATTCCTCTCCCGTCCATGCCGGGGCCTCAGTCCTTGTGTGGAGTCGGGGCCGGAACCTGAGGATTCCTCTCCAGTGTTGCCATGGATCTTGGGGTGCTTCTGAGTCTCCCCAGGGGAGTCAGGCCTCGTCTCGAGTGGGGGCATGCACGTGCACTTTCCTCCCGAGCTGCAGCAGTAGTGTCACGCTTCCTGTCACGTGGATCAAGGGATCTGTGGCTTTCCCTGGAGGCTGTCCCTCGAGGCTTTCCCACAGGGCTGTGCCACGTGCCACCTTGGTGTGAGTCGATCCTCGGCGTGAAAGACGAGCCGGTGAAGGGAAAAGAGGTTCCTCTGGAACGGACTGAGACATCTGGGGGACTCTTGGAATGGTGGCACGACCCTGGAGTTCCTCTCGCCGTTCCTGTAGAGAGGGCCTCCTCTTGAGATGCGACGGGAACGCCGGGAACTCTTTCCCGACGAAGCAGGGAAAGGATCCCTCATCTCGAGCTACGAGGCGGAAACGGGGCTCCTCTGGATGTGGGCGGGACCCTCGTGATTCCTCTCGAGTGGAGACGGCTAGGTCGGGGAACTTCTTGATTTGCACCAAGGGTGTGAAGGACCCTTTCGAAGTTCCAGAGGTGAGGTGTGATCAGCCTCGAGACACCTCAGCGGAAATGGGCCTCATCTCGCCTGGAGGGGAGAACCTCCTGGATTTTCTCGAGTTGCGGCAGGTCTTCTCGAGTTACGACGGGGACCTCAGGGACCCACTCTGGTGGCCTCAGGAAAGGCCAGTCCCCATGCGAGTTGCTAGGGGACCTCTCGGGATTCCTCTCCCGTCCATGCCGGGGCCTCAGTCCTTGTGTGGAGTCGGGGCCGGAACCTGAGGATTCCTCTCCAGTGTTGCCATGGATCTTGGGGTGCTTCTGAGTCTCCCAAGGGGAGTCAGGCCTCGTCTCGAGGGGGGGCATGCACGTGCGCTTTCCTCCCGAGCTGCAGCAGTAGTGTCACGCTTCCTGTCACGTGGATCAAGGGATCTGTGGCTTTCCCTCGAGGCTGTCCCTCGAGGCTTTCCCACAGGGCTGTGCCACGTGCCACCTTGGAGTGAGTCGATCCTCAGCGTGAAAGACGAGCCGGTGAAGGGAAAAGAGGTTCCTCTGGAATGGACTGAGACATCTGGGGGACTCTTGGAATGGTGGCACGACCCTGGAGTTCCTCTCGCCGTTCCTGTAGAGAGGGCCTCCTCTTGAGATGCGACGGGAACGCCGGGAACTCTTTCCCGACGAAGCAGGGAAAGGATCCCTCATCTCGAGCTCCGAGGCGGAAACGGGGCTCCTCTGGATGTGGGCGGGACCCTCGTGATTCCTCTCGAGTGGAGACGGGTATGTCGGGGAACTTCTTGATTTGCACCAAGGGTGTGAAGGAGCCTTTCGAAGTTCCAGAGGGGAGGTGTGATCAGCCTCGAGACGCCTCAGCGGAAATGGGCCTCATCTCGCCTGGAGGGGAGAACCTCCTGGATTTTCTCGAGTTGCGGCAGGTCTTCTCGAGTTACGACGGGGACCTCAGGGACCCGCTCTGGTGGCCTCAGGAACCCGCTCTGGTGGCCTCAGGAAAGGCCAGTCCCCATGCGAGTTGCTAGGGGACCTCTCGGGATTCCTCTCCCGTCCATGCCGGGGCCTCAGTCCTTGTGTGGAGTCGGGGCCGGAACCTGAGGATTCCTCTCCAGTGTTGCCATGGATCTTGGGGTGCTTCTGAGTCTCCCCAGGGGAGTCAGGCCTCGTCTCGAGTGGGGGCATGCACGTGCGCTTTCCTCCCGAGCTGCAGCAGTAGTGTCACAGTTCCTGTCACGTGGATCAAGGGATCTGTGGCTTTCCCTGGAGGCTGTCCCTCGAGGCTTTCCCACAGGGCTGTGCCACGTGCCACCTTGGTGTGAGTCGATCCTCGGCGTGAAAGACGAGCCGGTGAAGGGAAAAGAGGTTCCTCTGGAACGGACTGAGACATCTGGGGGACTCTTGGAATGGTGGCACGACCCTGGAGTTCCTCTCGCCGTTCCTGTAGAGAGGGCCTCCTCTTGAGATGCGACGGGAACGCCGGGAACTCTTTCCCGACGAAGCAGGGAAAGGATCCCTCATCTCGAGCTACGAGGCGGAAACGGGGCTCCTCTGGATGTGGGCGGGACCCTCGTGATTCCTCTCGAGTGGAGACGGCTAGGTCGGGGAACTTCTTGATTTGCACCAAGGGTGTGAAGGACCCTTTCGAAGTTCCAGAGGTGAGGTGTGATCAGCCTCGAGACACCTCAGCGGAAATGGGCCTCATCTCGCCTGGAGGGGAGAACCTCCTGGATTTTCTCGAGTTGCGGCAGGTCTTCTCGAGTTACGACGGGGACCTCAGGGACCCACTCTGGTGGCCTCAGGAAAGGCCAGTCCCCATGCGAGTTGCTAGGGGACCTCTCGGGATTCCTCTCCCGTCCATGCCGGGGCCTCAGTCCTTGTGTGGAGTCGGGGCCGGAACCTGAGGATTCCTCTCCAGTGTTGCCATGGATCTTGGGGTGCTTCTGAGTCTCCCAAGGGGAGTCAGGCCTCGTCTCGAGGGGGGGCATGCACGTGCCCTTTCCTCCCGAGCTGCAGCAGTAGTGTCACGCTTCCTGTCACGTGGATCAAGGGATCTGTGGCTTTCCCTCGAGGCTGTCCCTCGAGGCTTTCCCACAGGGCTGTGCCACGTGCCACCTTGGTGTGAGTCGATCCTCAGCGTGAAAGACGAGCCGGTGAAGGGAAAAGAGGTTCCTCTGGAACGGACTGAGACATCTGGGGGACTCTTGGAATGCTGGCACGACCCTGGAGTTCCTCTCGCCGTTCCTGTAGAGAGGGCCTCCTCTTGAGATGCGACGGGAACGCCGGGAACTCTTTCCCGACGAAGCAGGGAAAGGATCCCTCATCTCGAGCTCCGAGGCGGAAACGGGGCTCCTCTGGATGTGGGCGGGACCCTCGTGATTCCTCTCGAGTGGAGACGGGTATGTCGGGGAACTTCTTGATTTGCACCAAGGGTGTGAAGGAGCCTTTCGAAGTTCCAGAGGGGAGGTGTGATCAGCCTCGAGACGCCTCAGCGGAAATGGGCCTCATCTCGCCTGGAGGGGAGAACCTCCTGGATTTTCTCGAGTTGCGGCAGGTCTTCTCGAGTTACGACGGGGACCTCAGGGACCCGCTCTGGTGGCCTCAGGAAAGGCCAGTCCCCATGCGAGTTGCTAGGGGACCTCTCGGGATTCCTCTCCCGTCCATGCCGGGGCCTCAGTCCTTGTGTGGAGTCGGGGCCGGAACCTGAGGATTCCTCTCCAGTGTTGCCATGGATCTTGGGGTGCTTCTGAGTCTCCCCAGGGGAGTCAGGCCTCGTCTCGAGTGGGGTCATGCCCGTGCGCTTTCCTCCCGAGCTGCAGCAGTAGTGTCACGCTTCCTGTCACGTGAATCAAGGGATCTGTGGCTTTCCCTCTAGGCTGTCCCTCGAGGCTTTCCCACGAGGCTTTCCCACAGGGCTGTGCCACGTGCCACCTTGGTGTGAGTCGATCCTCGGCGTGAAAGACGAGCCGGTGAAGGGAAAAGAGGTTCCTCTGGAATGGACTGAGACATCTGGGGGACTCTTGGAATGGTGGCACGACCCTGGAGTTCCTCTCGCCGTTCCTGTTGAGAGGGCCTCCTCTTGAGATGCGACGGGAATGCCGGGAACTCTTTCCCGACGAAGCAGGGAAAGGATCCCTCATCTCGAGCTACGAGGCGGAAACGGGGCTCCTCTGGCTGTGGGCGGGACCCCCGTGATTCCTCTCGAGTGGAGACGGCTAGGTCGGGGAACTTCTTGATTTGCACCAAGGGTGTGAAGGACCCTTTCGAAGTTCCAGAGGTGAGGTGTGATCAGCCTCGAGACGCCTCAGCGGAAATGGGCCTCATCTCGCCTGGAGGGGAGAACATCCTGGATTTTCTCGAGTTGCGGCAGGTCTTCTCGAGTTGCGACGGGGACCGCAGGGACCCGCTCTGGTGGCCTCAGGAAAGGCCAGTCCCCATGTGAGTTGCTAGGGGACCTCTCGGGATTCCTCTCCCGTCCATGCCGGGGCCTCAGTCCTTGTGTGGAGTCGGAGCCGGAACCTGAGGATTCCTCTCCAGTGTTGCCATGGATCTTGGGGTGCTTCTGAGTCTCCCCAGGGAAGTCAGGACTCGTCTCGAGTGGGGGCATGCTCGTGCGCTTTCCTCCCGTGCTGCAGCAGTAGTGTCACTCTTCCTGTCAGGTGGATCAAGGGATCTGTGGCTTTCCCTCGAGGCTGTCCCTCGAGGCTTTCCCACGAGGC